>NW_026057585.1:19173450-19242198 GCF_023721935.1 Panthera uncia | reverse complement strand
TGTGTGTGTGTGTGTGTGTGTGTGTGTGTGTGTGTGTGTGTGTGTGTAATGCTGATGACATATTTCCTGTTGCAGCTTTCAAAGTCCTCTCATTTGATTCTCAGAACAATTCTACGATATTGGTAGGATCCCACTTGAAAGAAAAGGGTTTCAGGAGGGTTGCCACTTTTCATGCCACATGAATCGTATGTGCTAACTCTTGAGATTGCATTTAATTCTTCTGATTCCTAATATATTTTTCTTCCCTAGTATGATGGTATAGGCGAGTGCAGGATCTTTGTAACCTCATGCCCTGGGTTCAAATTCTGTTTGCACCGTTAACTAGCTTAGTAAGTTACTAGAAGGTCTTTTTGTGTTTTCTCTGATACAGAATGAAGAAGATAATGGTACTCACAAAGTTACTATGTTTTGGTTAAATGATGTAATACTTGTTCAGCAGTTTAATTTGGTCAGACCAATTAACCTGTAAACATTAACTATTCCAAAAATAATTTAAATTTACTTATCAAAGTAAGTGTGTCTCCAAATTAATGATCTAGAAAATAGAGTATTTTGACTTTTGAAATGTAATATGTCTTCTCCACTCTTCGGTTTTTCATTTCTTCTTCTCAACTACCTTGATAGTGTAGGCTATCCTAAAAAGAGGGACGATCATCACAACTTTGTAATTTTCTATTTCTTAAAGTTGGAGAAAAAAAAAAGATTCGGAACTTTTAAAACAGAGTTTTGTTATCAGTAGTTGCTTGTGACAATGCCTTCTTTTCTACCTGTTTACCATGTGATTATTAAAAATGAATTGCAACTAATTGTAGTAAACCATTAGATAGTAAATAGACACATGTTAATTAACCTAGAAGGATGCCAGGAGAAATTCCAATAACTATTTCTTGATTTTAATGCTGTCCCACCACTAACATGCTAAATTATGCTGGCTGTACAGCCAACACTATTCATATCTGGGATGCAAGTTCTAATACATTTCTTGATCATTTTTTGCCTGTACTGCAGGCAGCTATTGCTATGGTTAATTTGTTTCTTGAATCTCCACTGTATAATAAAATTTATAATAATATTGTTATTGACAAATACTAATTGAGCAGCAGTCAGATATCAGGCACTGTGTTAGGAATTTGGAGTACACTAAGTAATTTGGTCATTGAAGAAATCAAGTGAGGAAAGTGTCATTGTGAGATAAGGAATTTGAGGCTCTGCAGTACCAAGTACATCACCCAGAGTCACACTGTACAACTGGTACTATTCCATCTCCAGTGTCAGACTGTTGTTCTGTCTGCATTGCCAAACTGTATGAGGGAAGAATGGGAAGAGAAGGCAGATTTTCCACAAGCCTGACTGGAAGAGATAGGGAAAGGGTAGGGATCTGGTCTTACCTACCCAGCTGCCTACATAGTTTCTAACTGGCTGACCACCATGTAAACTTTTTCAACCTGATTTAAGTAACGAACAGACATTAACTCAAAGTCATTCCAGAGGCCTAAATCCCACTTCCTCTTATTTGTGGATTAGACTTTCTGAATCCCAATGACTGTGAATCCCCTCATGACTAACAATTTCATTAAATAGAATTATTTCTGAACTCCTAGTTCTGGGTGAAATCTACTTAAAGAAATTAGTTTATGAAACATAGTCATCCAATTCAGTAGTAATGAAGAAAAATGGGATAACTCTGTATACACCAGAATTTTTAAATAATCTCCCCTAGACTGAGAGGAAAAGTACCGGGGTGGAAGTTAGTGAGCAACCTGAAAATGCAATTTAAATATGTACTGTATTAAGGAGATGAAGTTGTTCTGTACAATAACTTAATGGTGGATACATGTTGTTATACATTTGTCAAAAACCAGAGAATATACAACAGATAGTGAAGTATAATGTAAACCACTGACTTTAGTTAATCATAATGTATCAATATTGATTTGTCACTTGTAAGAAATGTACTACATTGTATTAGTTAGCCTGCGCTGTTGTAGCAAAATACCATAGACTGGGTGTCATAAATAACAGAGATTTAGTTTTTCACAGTTCTAGAAACTGGAAGCCAGAAAGTGCCAGCATATTCAGGTTGTGATGAGAGCCCTCTTCCCATTTTGCAGATGGTTGCCTTCTCACTGAGTCCTTGCATGACAGAGAAAGAGTTCTAGTATCTCTTCCTTTTCTTATAAGGTACTAATCCCATCATGAGGGCACCATCCCTCCTGATCTCATCCATCTAAACCTGATTATCTCCCAAAGGCCCTATCTTCAAATGCCATGACATTGAGGGTTAGGGCGTCAACATCTTAAATTTGAGGGGGATGCAATTCAGTATGTAGCATATATTAATGCAAGATGTCAGTGCATGTGTGTGTGTGTGTGTGTGTGTGTGTGTGGCAGGAAGGTGCATATGGAAACACTCTGTACATAATTCTCAGTTTTTCTGCAAGCCTAAAACTGGTCTAAAAAATAAAGTATTGATTAAAAAAAATGAATACATATTCTAGGACACAGGAAGAATTAAGTGAACAAATGTAAAGTGCATACTAGGAGTGGTGGTTTATAATCCCTATAAATGAATTTTATAAAATTATTATTTTAAATATCCTTTTTTTCTGTTTGGACCACTTGTTCCCATTTTGAAGCTGTGGAAAACCCCCAGAATGTTCACATGGAAGGGGATTGGAAAATATCATCCACTCTTACATGTGCCTTCTAGTAATCTAGCAAAAATGGCCTTGCCAATTTTGAAATAACTACAAGCGAAGACTTCAACACCATCATTTAAGTGAGCATCACAAACTAGATTTTAGATGACAAGCAAAACAATTTAACTTTGCTTGAAAAATAATTTGTACAAAAATGACTAAACTATATATACAAATGACTGGTTTGCTCCTGCTAAAGAGGATCCATCAGAATCCTCTGGCAGATTCAATGTTATTCTCCTAATGTATTTACTGCACTTCAGATTAAAGGACTTAAGAAGTAACACAAGGAGGTTGTAAATATTTAAAGATGATGCCTTAGATCAGCAGTACTCTGTTTAAAATTTAGTTTTCCCTTACACTTAAAATGAAGATTGGGATTGTTCATAAATATTCATTTCGTGGATATCTTGCCACATCTCTCTTCCTACAGCGGAAGCCACCTGCTCTGAGCAGCCTTCGTGTGCACGGTGCATTGGAGGGAGTTGGCAAATGCCAGAAGCCAGTAGTGCCAAATGTGGCGTGGCTTCTCCTTCCTCCATACGGCAGCTCCCAAGACACCTGGGCGGTGAACACTCAGAGAAATGCTGGCTGCTGGGCCACTAGATAATGGCATACTCTCTAAAATGCTTTTGTGGACTTAAATTTACTAAAGTACCTGTATGTCCTCTGGGATGAAGAGTGGGTAAAAGATAAATGTTACCTTCAGAACAGAGCAGTCAATTTAAATAGCTCTAGCTCTGTTGTTGTCTTTGTGTTTGTTTTAGGATGAAAACAAGCTTAAATATGACCAGAGTGAAAGATAATGGTAAAATTCCAAATGAAATATTGCCACCTACCATGTTGGTTAAGCTTTTTTATATTTTGATTTCCTTTTTTTCCCCCCATAATAACCATCCTATCTTAATTCTCTATGTCAAAATCTTTTAAGAGACTGCATGGTTTGTCGAAGGTTTCAGTATAGGCTGTACAAATCCTTGCATTGCATTGTTTTCATATTGTCCTGTGAGTCATAGTGTCCTATAGCGGATGAACACAGGCTGGACTCACCATATTAGCATCCCATGTCTACTAGTCCTGTCACTCTCTCAGGTGTGTGGCTCGGGTTAAAATTTCAGTTTGTCAACAGACTTAATTACAGGATATTGGAAACATGTTTGTTGGTGATGGAGCCTTCATTGAACCACTTTAAAGAACAGACAACTCTATATGTGAAAGTTCTTTGTGAACAATAAAGTACTACGCAAAGACTAGTTATTAAATATGCAGATAATTGCATTATTTAGTAATCAATGTTATAAGCCATTATTTTAAATTCATTGATAATTTGAAGCAGCCTAGAGTTGAGCCAAAACCTTGGAAATGTTAACCCTTCTGTTCATTTAAGATAAACCGCAAGAGTGGCACAAGCAGACCTTGTTAGCAAAAATTAGTTCCCTCTCTTTTCATCCACTTTCCTCCTTGGTCCTGAAAGACTTCCTGAGATTGGATATGGTGTCTTGACCTCCATTTTAGAAGCTGGAGAGCTACCAGTAGATCAAAATACAGAATATGTGTTTTGTTCTGGTTAAAGACGTTCAGATTTCATTGATGCCATTATTACATCTCAAAAACTAGTTTTTCAAGGAGTTCTATTTCCAGAATAGCATTAATAAATAAAAAAAAAAATCACCTGAAGTTACCTTTGTATATTTTATTGTTTGTGAGAAAGTGTTGTATAATTATTTTGGAATATGAGAAAACAATGACAAATAGCTAAGCTGTATTCTAGGCTTGTAATTTTCAGTACTACTTTCAATATTAACTTATTTTTCTTTTTATTAAAAGCAAGGGATAAATTATTAAATGAACAATCTTACTAAAACATGATCTTAGTTTAAGTATTTCAAAGCAAATTGGTTACATGGGCTTAAATATTTAGACTTTAATGAAATACATTGCTTTCAGATTTTATTTTTACAACACTTTTTCATTAAAGTTTAGTTGTGACTTTAATATTGTTGCAAAGGCTTAGGACTGTTCCGATTTCTTCAGAGTTTGCTGGGTAAGTTTTCTCTATTTGGTAATTAGGAAACTGGTTAGGATGTACATGGTAGGTGAATCACTTTAGATGCAGCCAAGGAATAGAGAATACCTCATGAGCATGCACGTGTAGCACAGTGGGAATTTAAGTGCCTTCCTCTGTGGAAGGCTTTTGTTTCAATGCAAGACCAGAAGCTTCTGGAAGCTGACAAGTCTTTGGAGAGGCTCAAAGCTGGATTTTATACTTTAAAAGAGACATAATATTACCTAGAAAGAGAAGCCTAGATAATAGCTTTTTAAGTTTATTTTTAGAGAGAGAGAGAGAGAGAGAGCACAGTGTAGGAGGGGCAAAGAAAGAAAGAGAGAATCCCAAGCAGGCTCCCAGCTGTGAGTGCAGAGCCTGATGTGGGCTTGATTTCATGAACTCTGAGATCATGACCTGAGCGGAGATCAAGAGTTAGATGCTTAACCGAGTGAGCCACCCAGGCACACCTACATAGTATTTAAAAAAAATCGTAATGTTTATTTTTGAGAGTGTGTGTGCACATGAGCAGGGGTGGGGCAGAGCAAGAAGGAAACAAAGGATCCTAAGTGGACTCTGCCCTGACAGCAGGGAGCCTGATGCAGGGATTGAACCCAGGAACAGTGAAATCAGGACCTGAGCTGAAGTCGGATGCTCAACCGATTGAGCCACTCAGGTGCCCCTGTAGACAGTATTTTTAAGGGGATAATATGGAGGATTGTTTATTCCAAGTTTTTGGGTCAATGCTTACATGCTTCTTGGGGATATTGGCCAGTATGCAATGGTAGTACATCATTCCTGATCTAACCTCTGCCCAGATTGTTCTGCTATGGATCTCATCGGTGCCAGAGAAAGCAGATATACAGTTACTATGAGGAGCCTATAACGCACATAGGCATTCATATATGTTGGTCAGCCCATTGAATTATACCAGAGGGAAATAGACTGCCCAAAGCTGATAAATTTGTATCCAGCATCAGCTACAATGATGAATAATGGTGACATCTGCAGCATTAAGGCCCTTATCTGGCTTGAGATTGGTTATTGTAGGTAACAGCAGGGGTGGAGATAATAGAGGCAAGATTTCAGTATCAAACTGGGCTCATGCCAAAAGCCATTACTTGTGAGCTATCAGTGTCCTTAGTAGAAACATATCTTATGGGTAATCTTTTGAGACAGGGCAGCAGAATTCTAGGAAGCAAGCTCATAATGGCAGCAGAAAATCTTACATGGAACTTTAGAAAACAAAGGCAACCAGGATCCCTGAAAACTGATTCTGAATTAGCTTAATTGCATATTTGTGCTTTTAGGATCAGGTGTAGTTTATTTAGCAGAGTGCAGTTCTGCAAATAGCATTTGAATAGACCTTATTGTGGATTTTAAATCAGTAATCATTTTCCCTCAGAAATTTATCACCTGCAAAATATGTGTGTGTGTGTGTGTGTGTGTGTGTGTGTGTGTGTGTGTGTGTGGTTTAATCCTATTTATTGACATATTGACCAGCAGTGATTGTGAAAGTTCTGAGGAATATCACCAATATACACAAGGAAATGTAAAGGTGTAAGTTGGAATGAACTGAATTATCCCTTCAGCCATGAAGGTCTAGCAAAGTTAAAGAGCTTTGAAACTCCTTCAGAGGATCTCATGCATCCTGGTAGACTGTGGTAGCATTCTTTTGTCAATGACTAACAGGAATCCATTTTTGTCTGAAACACAAAGTATGGTTAGGGTTTGTCTATTAATTGCTGTATTTTCCTTTTAATATCTGCTTTCATGGTATTTATGTGTGTGCTGCTGACTCTACAACATAGTTTGAGTGGTGACTTTCTGAGTTTATTCCTATTTCTTCCTCTTCTTGATAGTATGTCTGTCTTACCTAAATGAGAAACTATTGCTTAAAATAGTAACCTTCTTTCAATTCAATGTTTTAGCTGTTTGCTGTAACTTAAATTATTTGATGCTGTGCTCTATATCATTTCATCTTCTCTTTGTAAAAATTTTGTTTGGTATTTGTTGGATATTTTATATGTCTGTCTTGGATTTAATGAGCTATTTTGCTTTTTTGAAGCAATACATTGCGTCTGGTTCCAAAATCCTTTTCTCCTGTCTTTTATCATGGCTGGAACATTACTAATTCACATAATAAAAGTAGGTTTATACAGAAACCTAGATTTAGCTATGGACTGATTGAACGCCATTTTGATAAATAGAATTCTGAATACCAAATGGCCAGATATCTTCTATTCCGAATTCAGGAACTTTTAATTTATAGAACACTGATACAAAGACCATTTGGTAAATGCATTTCCTGAATTTTTTAAATATTCACAGAGTCAGAAGTAGCATAAATTTGTAAGACACGAAACTACTTCAGTATCAGGTTTTTCCTAAATTACATCCTTATTGTAAGGAAGAATAGTTGGTAGTAAATGAAAAAACTCCATTTTAGGGAATACTCTCCATCCCCTAAAATCTGAGATTGTAAAAGGAGTAGGTGACACAATAAACATTCAGACCTTTTCTGTCAGAAATCCCATCTGTTTCTGTGTACTCTTGCTTAAATATTCAGTATTGTGTCTAGCTTTCTGATGAAAACATGTTGAGATTATTGACATTATTTCACAAATTAATAGTTTCATTAGTTTTATGTACAGTGCATAGAAAATGAGTCTTAAGGAAAAAATATATAATTTATTTGACTTTAAGGTACCATTGATTATAAGATGCAACATTAATAGTGTTTTTGAAGAAAACTGTATTAAACAAGTATTGATTGTGAAGTAATAGAATTTTCAGAAATGTTGTATCGATGAAAATAGACTCAACAAAAATAACACCATGTTATTTCTACTCGGTATTATTACACATATGTATTTCCTGCTAGTTCTGATATTGTTAAGTAATCATATATTCAATATCCATATATGTTGGATTAGGGTAGCCCTGAAAAATCTCAAGCAAACTTTAAACCAAACCTCTTTCATGTCTGTGCCATCAACAGTCAGTACAGCCTCCCAATCCTGCAGCTGTGGCTGCCTGTAAGACGATACTGATCTGGCACCACGTGAGCTTTTGGAACTTGGAGACTTTAGCTGCAGGGACAAAACTGATGTAAGTCTGGAAGGGCATGAGGAGGTAGAGTATGAGATTCTTACTATGAGTTTGACATCTGCATCTTTGTATAAAACACCTCCAATAATGTAGACACTGTGGACAATGCTGGATGTCACTAATCAGTTACAGGTGCTGTAGTGAGAAACTTTATGAAGGACTAATCAATCTCAGTAAAGAAGGGATGATGACCAGAGATGGTAAGGTCCAGGAAAATATCTGGAGATTTTATAGAGTCCAACTTCCTATATAAAGGAGTCGATCACTCTTTCTACAGTAACACCAGTGAGAATGATTCCTATAAAGATCACACCGAAGACCATCTGCCCTGTGGTGAAAGTCTAAATAATACTAAAGCCTGGTCTTACCATTTTAGAATGAATAAATGGTTTCTAAATCAAGAAGATGAGATGGGTACTGATTGTAGACTATTAAAAAGTCTTCAGGAAATTGTCAGATATCTGGAGTGTCTCTTTGTAGAAAACATTATGGGGCTGAACCTACCCATTGGTATTCTAGTTGTTGAGTGTTATATTAGTTTCAGGTGTACAATATAATGATTTAACAATTCGATTTATTACTCAGTGCTCATCAGATATGGAAATGCAATTCATGGAATAAGAAATGAAAATAGGAAATAAATACATAACAATGTATTTAACTTTAGTAACAGGAAAAAGAAAATTTGAAAACATTTCTTCTAACCTTATTAAAATGATAAGATCTAAAACATCTCTTAAATTAGTTTAATATGGGAAGCTGGAAGTCTCTTACCCAGCTTGGTTTGCAGGGATAGAGACAGAAGGCATGTGAGTTACTAAAATCTCTTGTAAATTAAACAGTGTCTATTAAAATTCTACCAATCCCACCGTTCAGACTATTATATACATACATACATGTATATATGTATATATATATTTACATATATACTGTATATGCTAAACTATATATAGTATGTATATGTATATTCACACTATATAGATATATGTACCATGCTTACTGCTGTGCTGTTTCAAGCAATATGAATGTCAATAGATAAGGTAGTAATTAAACAAATTATCATATATTTATATTATGTAGCAGTATGCAGCTAGCTGTTAACACGAATGTGCTTTATACATAATTATTGACTTGGAAAGATTCTTAAATTCTATTTTTTAATCAGAAAAATCAAATTGCAGGGTAATTATAGTATCATTCATTTTTATTGGTTAAGAAGAGAGTTAAAGAGGAAATCTGTATGTAATAGATTTATATAAATATTTGAATATACTGATATAGCACAGGAAACATATAAAAACACATAAAATTGTTAACATTAACTAAAGGGTAACATTGGAAAGAGTAGAAGATGCTTTTTTCTTTGTATATTTCTAATACTTAAATGTATTAGTTTTACAATTTTAAATATCTTTTTGTATCATTTGAACCAACAATTCCACTTTTCAGAAGTAATCCTAAGAAAATAATTGGAAATCCAAGGAAAAAATGTAGAGCAAATATATTTATATTACAAATAACTGCAAATTGGAAACATCCCCCAAATCCAATCAAAGAGGACGGATTAAGTCACATTGCAGTTCTAAGTATGATATTCATGGCCATTAAAATTGTGCCTTTTGAAAAGCTTTAATGATCTTGGAAAATGGTTATGACATACTAAGTGGAAAAAGGAGGCTAACTACTGCACACAGGTAATCTCATTGCTTAAAACACACACATCCTTACACACATGCTCATAAACTACCATACATGTACATGCACACAAAAAGGGAAAACAATCTGGAAGTAACTATTGCAATGAGATATTTTGCTGGGATTTGGAGTGATGTTATTTTCACTTTCCTTTTTATATTTTTCTATAATTTCTGAAATTTTTGTAAAAGTGTCTAGTGATTATTTAATTGCTCAAAAGAAAATATAGCTAACATGAAAACAGCAGAACGAGTCAGAACATTTGGGAATTGTTTAAATGGGAGTTGATTATCCTTCCAATCAAGATAAAACTGTTTTCTGATATCAGTATAAAAGAGTTAGTTATTTCATATGCTTATGTACTGTGGTTATTATGCAGAAAACAGAATTGAACACACAAAACTCAGTATGTTTTTTTTTTCAGTGTGCTGAATATACAGAAAATCTTGATTTCTAAAACTCAGTGAAGAAAGAACCACTTGATACTTCAATCATTATAAAAATATAATTCATGGATTTCTGTATTAATGAAAAGAGATTGTGGCTTAGCAAATCTAAGACAATAGAATAGGTTATTATCATTGAAATAAATTAATCTTCAAACAGCAAATATTTCCATTTTATAGCTGATAGTCTGAGACTTTCAGACCTTATTTAATGCAGCATAATTGTAATCTAACCAAATATTTGGATAATCTGAGAATTTGATTTAAAAAAAATAAAAAAAGCTCTCATCCAAGAAGTGTTAGTAATATATTAGTTTTCACAGTGATGTGGCATATTTATCTTCCTAATGATTGTGGTTGAACTAATGTCAGAACCCTGCAGATAGTTTTTGGTGGGAAATCCTATTACTTCTACCCAGCTCTCAAGAGTTAAGAAGGATTTAGCCAGAGATTCTAAATTTGCACATAACGCACCCCATGAACCAGTAACTTAGTATGTAAAATATGCAGTGCTTTGTTGTTTGGGTTAAGCAGGGCAATTTAAATCTTTTTCAGAGATTCAAAGAGGAAATTTTCAAATGGTCATTAATTCTGAAAGATATAATAACACACTTTGTCACGTATTCCGTACAAGGAAGCTCAACACAGTATGAATAACATGCTAATTATTACTAGATGAATGTATTAAAATAAAAGCAATAAAAAAAAAAAACCTAAGCACCAGTGGAAAGGAACAAAAATATTGATGATCTACTGACCACTATTACTCATAGGAAGCACAGTTGTTTTTTTTTTTATATTTGGATCAGTTTCGTACATAATATTCCCATTTTAAATGGATGTCTTTTTTCACTTCGGTTCACAAGTACTTTTAATACTTTCATGATGTGATAAATAATAAAGACCAGTATTTATATGCATTAGATCATCTGCATTAATGCCAGTTTCATTTTTGTAAAGCCAAGTATTGTGCTTAGCTATTAAAGAAAATAGATGTTAGTGGCAAAATTTCTGATGAGTATATGCAAAGCTATCTACACCTTAATATTCATTACTAGTATTTAACATTTCAGTTTTGGCATGGACATTATTTACTATGACAATCATGAAATGTAGTGATATTTCACTGTATAATTAGAATCATATGAAATTGCCATTTTTTAAAGATAAAAATGTTGACTACGGTCAACTTTGTATGTTTAACATAATCCTTATCTCTCACAAATTCCCAAATTTGCCTTTACATACACCCTGGAGAGTAAAATTAGGCACACTTAGGACAACACTTTTTATTTTTTTCTAATGAGTGACATATTTAAACATATATAAAGCTCACAGTCTATACTAGCTAAAGCCTTCTAGCAGAAATGCTAAAGCATTTTCTGTTTCTGCTGGACAAGAATAAGAGTCTACACTGAATGAAACTCTATTTTTGATAATAAATGATTCTGCAGTTTATTTTTCCTACCTAAAATGTACCAATGTGCCAGGCAAGAGAGGCTTTAGTTCTGGCCTCTGTTCTGCAGCAGAATACTTGGAGAAACCTGGGCAGGTGGTAAAAGTTTTTGTATTCCCTGCCTCCCCAACTCTTCTAATAACATGCTGGTTAATATAAGAGGCCTGCAGCAGATAATTGGTCAGATTTATTGTTCTGTTTGAAGATTTCATCTACAGAAGCTTGTGAACAGCAGTTGAAACATAGAGTCAAAAATTTTTTGAAAAATAAATGAAAAGTTGCACAATTATCTAACAATGACCCTTTCCCTGATTTCTTTCCAAAAATACAACCTTTGTAGAAAAAAGTGGTCTCTTTTTAATCTAGAAAATTGAAATTTTTTACTTGGAAAAATTTAGTTTCCAGTATGTTCACATAACTTTCCTCCTCCCTTCCTTTTTCTTGCCCTCATCTGCCTCTCTCTTTGTGTGTTTCTTTTTTTCTCTCTCTCCTTTTTAATGTCCAAGACTATTTAATGTAAACCAAATAATTTTGCCACTCGTGTTTTTAAAATGATGAAAATTTTACATTGCATACGTAGTGTAGTAGCTATTTGATGTGCAAACCTACTTGCTTGACACTCATGAGTTGCTCTTTGACATTATCCTGGCCTCAGTAAAGAAACCACAACAGCTGATAGAGTCCTACAAGAGAGAGGCTGTTTATAGCAAATATTTATCCTCCATATTCAACTTCTAATTACTTTACAATCGAAGGCAATTATATTAATAATTTGCTATCATTTTCACTCTTAATATATTTGGTAAAGAATAACAGAGAAGCAAGACTTCAGTTTTTCCAAGTAGATTGTATGGTAGATCATTTGTTCATTTATTCATTTGTTCGTTCATTCCTTCATTCATTCTACTGATGAAGCTCAATCCCTAAAGGCTTGATTTGTCCTATTGGTGAGAAGGTCATTAAAGATGTGTGTGTGAGCCAATTTGTGATGACTAAGAAAGCGGTCTTACTGACAAGGATGAACACAGTCAACAAAGCTATCTTCACTTGTGCATCAGTTGGTTTAAATTTGGTTCCCAGAGTCAGTTCATAGAAGATATTCCAGAGAATCAGAAATATAAACCAAGTGTTGTACTAGTGAGATGTCAGAAGGGAGATTATTACTCTATTATAATTTGATATTTTATAAAACAATCTCTTTTGAGATATTAATATATACTGAGACCTACAAAATGGGAGTTATATAAATTCTCGTTTACTAAATCACTGTTGATATTTAGTCCAAATAATTTAAACACTGAGAATAATTTTTTAGGTAGATTGATTTTTATTCATTTTATGCTGTAGAAACTGAAAAGTGAACTGTATTCTCTCAGAATGTCATGTAATATTTTCTATTTTAACAGAGAAAGAGTTTCTAGCATACGAATGACTATTTTAATATTTAATATTTTCCTCTGTGTCCTATTTAAATTGTCCTTTTAAAATTCATTTTAAATGTTGCTGAGTCCAGTGAATGTAACAATAAATATAAATTATAACTGTATTTCTACAACTTAAACTCTTTGTTCCATAACAGTGTAATTTTAAGCATCTTTAACACAAATCATGTGCATTAAAAGGATAGTTGCCTTCTTTGAGCTTGCCATTAGCCTATTTGGAAATGTTTTCCCCCAGTGGAGATGGAAATATATATATATATATATATATATATATATATATATATATATATTCACACACACACATATATATATATAATGTATATGGAAATGTATATATATAGTATATGGAAATATATATATTTATATATATTAAATATATATATTAAATATCTATATATATATAAATATATATATAATGTAGAAGCACCTCAGAGATTTATTTTATTCAGAACTCTCAGGATATAGAAGTCATGACCCCAGTATTGAGCTGTTTACCTTTCATGGAGAGAATAAATACGAATACCAGTAGATGTAAACACTACTTACTTTCAGGTCAGCTAGGGGTGGAGTGACTAAATAAGATGAATGGGTTCAGGGTTTTAACATGTTTATCTGCAAACCCTTTCCTAGGAGTCTTTATGTCCTTGCATATGCTGCTAACCTTTTTCCAACCTCAATTAATGGGATTGATTTCTTCATCAATTTCACCATGGCCCTGAACTAAATTCCTCTATTGGCCTATTCATTTGCAATCTGTTGTCTTGTTTCTAGTGGATTCCGCTACACCCCCAAGCCTGCAATTCAGTTGCTAGGGATAAATTATGCATATCTGTACACGCTGACCAAATTTCTTTTTATTAAGCCATGATTTTGACCTTAGACTCACATGCTACTCTACCTTGGTAAACCTCAAGGAGATTTGTGTGTGTGTGTGTGTGTATTAAAGTAGACCTAAATTTCATGCTTCATTCATCATTTTCCGAGAGTCTTGTACTAACATTATATATCAACAAGAACTTTTAATGATTTTTTTCCTTCCATTGAAAAATCTGTCCCCTCTTATTGGGCTGAATTCTGGCCCTTTGAGTCACACTGACACCTCCTGAAAGGATGTTAACTATTTGGCAAGGTCCCTGGAACAGTGGTTTACAAATTGTATGGTTTCACTGTTAGTATTTATATATTTAAATTAATTTAATAGGTCATAAATACCTTTTGAAATTGAAATGGAAGAGAATAGAATATCAGAAGAATTTCACAATTTTTACATTTCTGAGGTAGGTGTAATAACTGGGTAATTTTCAGTGTGTTGTGTGCTCACTGTGGCAAATGTATATTACTTACTCTGCTTTGTGTTTATAAAATTTTATTTATTTGTTTTGGGGGAGAAAGAGCATGAGCAAGGGAGGGGCAGAGAGAGAGGGAGAATGAGAATCCCAAGCAGCCTCCATGCTGTCAGCAGAGAGCCTGATGTGGGGCTTGATCTCAAGATCATGAGATCATGACCAGAGCCAAAGTCAAGAGTTGTATGCTTAATTGACTGAGCCACCCAGGCACTATGTGTTTGTAAAGTTTTAAAGCACAGAGCAGGTTTTCTCAGGATAGAGTCATCAAATGGATCCATTTAAAACATAGATGATGATGATGATGATAGTAACAGTGAAATTGTGGGTAACATTCTTTAGTTTGGCTTTTGTAATATAATATTTATAAACACATATGCAGTCCAGTGTATAAAGGTTAGGAATAAATTTATTATTTGTTTTCTCCTATATAACTAAAAAGCTAAATATAATTGCGAGTAATAATTTACAGCTAAAATAACAAAATTTAAATTAATAACATTTTTTTTGGTATGCACAACTGCTTTCTTGAATTTAATCTGACCAGGCCAGGTTTAATAATACAAAGATCTATTAGCATTTAAAATTTTTCATTTGTTGCTAATATTATCTTGTAATTTTGACAGTGTTGTATCATCCTTGAATCCCTGTCCTGGTTATTACAGTTATTATGCCCACTTACTGTGACTCTTACTGGTAATGAACTCCTGTAATTGGTATGTTGTAGAGAGAGTGGCTGCAGTTTGTACGCTCAGGTACTTACTGCAGTTCTGTAGGTCATTTTATTTTTTATTCTAATTTTATTTTATTTTTTAATAGCGTGCATGAGCATGAGAGGGGGGCAGAGGAAGAGAGAGAGAGAAAGAGACAGAGAATCTTATGTGGCTAGATCCTATGACTCTGGAATTATGACCTGAGCCAAAATCAAGATTGGATGCTTGACTGACTGACCCACCCAAGGGCCCCTGTTCAGGTTTTTTGTTTTTTTGTTTTGTTATTTGTTTTTGTTTTGTTTTGTTTTGTTTTGTTTTGTATTTAGTATGCTTATGCCCTCTGTACACCTATATCTCCATTCTCTGATGAATTTTTCTATTTGAACTGAAAGTATTTGTTTTATATCATTCCTTGGCCTCATTGGATATATTCACAGAGCTTAAGAAGTTCATAGTATAGACCCCAACGTGAAAATTTGCCCTAGAGAATTCCTCCTACTTTTTAAACTGCAGCTGGGTGTGTGTGTGCGCTTGTTATCTGTAGAAAAATAATCTGTGATAATACACATATTGAAAGAAACAAAATGGTAATAATGTATGAATTTATGTTAAAAATTAACACTATCAGTTATCCTAAAAATATATTAATTACTACAAAAATATTTAAAAGATACCACTACCAACACAAGGTAAGTTATGACCTCCTAATAATGTTCTTTGTATAAGTTATAAGAATTCCAATAATTTGTATTTGAATATGTACATGTTAAACTTTGTAAAATATTTAAGTATTAGATGGCAGAACACTAAGTTATAATGCTGAGTATATTCCTCAGTTTTAATTTGTGAATCCTAAATTAGAATAACCTCTATTAATTCTTTTAGCAAGTAACTAGTCCTCAAGTGAACATAAAAATGAAAACCAATGGACACTGTATGAAACTAAAATGAGTATTTTTAAAAATTCAATTTCTAGTCATGAGTCCATGTGTGTAGTGAATTATACGCTAGGAAATACTGCACTAATAATTTAAATATAATATTAGAAATAGTTATAAATTTACCAAACTTTAGAGAGGTAAAGATGATTGTTCTACATTTAAAAATAAAATTGGCCTCTATATGTAACCAATCAGTTTTGTAAGTACTACAGCTAATAAGAGATTAACATAATTTAGGTAACCCATTTGATGCAAGCAGGAAAATTATTATTTCTAAAGTAAGTACAACTTTTAAGATTACAATTAGGAATCTAGTTTCTAAGATCATAAAAGGAAAAATAAAACCTGTGTTTCTAAGACAACTTTCTGAAATTTCTTTTGAGATAAACTATATTCACAGTTAATACATTTCAATTGTCTACTCAGTTTGAAAATCTGTGTTTTCATATATATAATGTATATGTATTATGGCTTTTATGTATCTTTTAGGCATGTATTTATTTGTTAGTTTTTGCATAGAAGAAGTTTTCAAAGGAAATAAGTCACCCTTCCAATATTTATCCATATTGGAAAGAACCATAGCTTACTAAAAAATATTTTAGAGAGGTCATTCCATATATTGTTTTATACAGGATGATTTAAAAATTTTAATACTTTTGAGCCAGGTATTGTGTAGGAAATAATATTGGGTAGAATAAATCATTTATTTGTCAGAGATTTTAATATTGAACCACATTGCATTCCAAGAGAAAGACATTTCTTAACTATGTAATGTATTTTCAGACTATGCCAGGATATAGGGAAAAAAACAGAAAAGTTAAAGTATAGTTTCTTGGCATTTTTAAATTGCATCACAATTTCAAAATTATCTTTAAGGAAAGAACTTAACTTGATGGATAAAGATGTTCCAGCTGGGAAAAATTAATGGCAATTCTGTGTCCTTTGGTATTTATGCATACTAGACAAAAACAAATGTTTTTCCATTTTGCAAAGCTTCCACGACCATAAACAAATAAAATGAAATTCATGATTTTAAAATTTCATGACAGTTCAACCTCCAAGTTCTACCCTAAGTTAGAGATTCTTAGGTCATATAATGGATTAATAGATTAATATGACCTGGGTCAAATGTACTTTAGAGTGCAGGTTAAGTTAGGACATTCAGTCTATGTTTCAGAGCTTTGCAAAAAAGATTTTTTTTTTTCGGGATGTCCTGTTTGCAGCCTAATTAGAACAGCTACATTTTTGCTTACGTTGGTCAAGCTCATTACTTAATCTTTATAAAATTTTTCTAAGGTTGGTAATATCTCTTTTTGACAGATTAGGAAACTGAAGGAGCTCCATAAGGTTAAACTACTTACCCAAGATCATATAACTAGTAAGTAGCAGATCCATGGTTTGATTTTTGACAGATTCCAAACACTTAAAATAACAGCACTTTTACTTGTGAAGTGATTACAACTTTTGAAACCACAGTGGGTGATTAAATGCAATTCTAAACCACGTTTTGATCTGACTTCTTGATGTTTAAATGATTATATTTAATACTGAGTGATTTATAATCACTAATTTATATCAACAAGTATGAATTTCTGGTGAAAGAAAAAACCCAGAATTCAATGATAAGAGTAGAAAATCCTGAACATTTATTTAATCCATTCCACAAGCATTTATATGGATACCCTAGAGTGTACAAAAGGAAAAGGCGGTTACATTAGGTATCTATTGCTGTGTAACAAAGTACCCCAAAACTTAGTTACTTTAAACAGCAAACATTTATTTTCTCAGTTTCTCTGTGTCAAGAATCTGGGTACAGCTCAGTGGATGCTCTGCCTCAAGGTCTCTCACAAGGCCACAATCAAGGCTACAGGTGTGATCATATCTGAAGGCTAAAATGGAGGAAGATCTGCTTCTGAGTTCACCTGTGGTTGTTGACAGGACAACCTCATAGATTGTTGTTGAACTGATGGTGCATTTCCTCACTGGCTGTTAGCTTGAGGCTGCACTTCATTCTTTGCTATGTGGGCCTATTTCTCATGACTTGATACAGTAAGAACCGGTGAAAAAGAGGCTGCAGAAGCAAGACTACAACCACAGTATCTTTGTAGCCTCATGTTGAAAGTATGGTTTTATTACTTTGCATGTTCTGTTCATTAGAAGAGAGTCACTAGATGGGACCCATACTCAAGTTGATAGGGTTACATAAGGGCATGAATAGCAGGCAGGGATCTTTGGGGATAGTGTAGAAACTCCCTACCAAAGCAATCAATATTTGTTAGTTGCTGGTTAACATTTGACATATGAATTCAAAGTCTTACAGATCAGCATGTCTTTTATCTCATGAGTTTAATATATAGGAACCTCCCCAAAAGAAATGATTCTTACCCAAGAATAATTTTTAATTGCAAAAATTGAGTTTTCAATAAAAGTAGATTGAATGACACTTAGATTGAACAACATATTAATATGTGTTAAATATGTAAATAGTTTAAACATGGAAATTTATATTTTACTTAACATTTAATATATACATTATTATTTATTAAACTTCATTTCAGTCTTTGTTCTCATGTTGAGAGGACTTCTCTGCTGTATTATGGCCCTAGAATCTTAGGTTGGATCATAGAAGTGTAATTGTCACAAGAAATTTTAAAATGCTTATTTGAAATAGGACATTACCTTACTATGCTTTACTTTTTCCTATTGCTTATCATAGTCTGACATTATATTATGCATGGATTTACTTATGTGTTTGATATTTCCCTCACTAGAATGTAAGGTTTAGGATGGCCAGAAGTTTGTTGGCTTTGTTCATTCTTGTGTACAAATCATCTAGATAAGTCCATGGATATACACTTAAGAAATATTTACTCAAGAAACAAACAAAATGCATTCACGGATTGGAACATACAATAAAATACCTAACCAGCCTGTAAGCCCATGGCATGTTTGATAAGGAAAGTGTTCCCATAGGAAATATTACTTGAGCTGGAGTTAAAGGAAGGGAAGGTCCTGAATCCACAGTCATACAAGTCTGTATATATATTTGATCTTGCCTAGTAGTTCATGATCTGGGTGACATTAAGTCATTCAGTGGGTTGCAGTTGGCTGTGGGAAATCAAGATGGGGAAGCAAGCAAATTGGATATTAAGGCAAGGAAGTATTTGGGATGGGGAAATCATGGGGTCAAAGCTAGATAGTGAAGGAAGTGAAGCCAGGAAGGGGCTGATAATGGAAAAGAAAATTGTAGAGTCAGTGGATTGGGAAGCTCAGTGAAGTAAAAAACAGGAAAAAGGGAGTTACATTTTGGAGATTATGATTGAAACGTGGAGCATATTTGGGGTGAAAAAGGCAGTGGGTCATGGATGTGGGTAGTGACAGTAGGTTGGATTTGAAAGTGAATGGAATCTACTTTGAGTGCATTCTAAAGTATTACCTTTATAGATGTGATGAAAATTTAGAAATTTAAGAAGTGGCTGCCTACATTTAAACAAATTGCTAAACATATTTCAAAAATAAGGTGAAATGCAATGGGTGTTCATGAAGTTTTTGCATTCTCTGTGTCCTTTTACTTCTAGTTATCTTTGACCATATTCCTATATACAAGTCCATGTCAACAATTCAATTTAATACTGTTCTTCAGAACTTACTTATTATATAGTATGAGAGGTATAAAGACAAATACAATGAAATCTCTTCTTTTAATAAACTGGTTAAGTCTCATACTAGTTAAGACTGGGAAACACCATTATAAGGTTTATATTATTTTGGACATGTAAAATAAACAGATATCAGCACCAGTTAGGAGAAACAAGGAAGAATTTAGGAAAATTATATTTGAGCAGCATTTTGAAGAATACATAGAATTTTATCAGTCATATAGGATGAAGTGGAATTTCAGAAGGAGACAAATACCTGAGAGAAGGTGGTGGAAATAATAGGATGTGGCAGGCATGTGGAAAAAGTGAGCAGTCTGCATGGAGATAGGATGCTTTTATATGAGGTATACAGACCTAGATCTGGAAGGATAAGACAGGTGGACAATCAGGCTACAGGAATAAGAATTTGGAATTAATGGAGTCTCTGAAGATTTTCAAGATGGCTAATGGCATAATCAACAACATGTAAGATGGATAAGGGAGCTGATTAGAAACAGGAAAATCAACTAAAGGGTTACTGTAATAGTTCCAGAAAGGAAAAATAAACGCCTGTACTAGCATAATGGAATTATGAATGGAGAAAGGTATAGATGTGAGAAATAGATGATGATCTGTAGACCAGATAAGTATTGAGTTGTGAGGGCAATTGGAGAGTTGGACATTAAAGATAACTCCTTGATTTGAACTGAAATAATGGTGATACTTTAACAGAAATGGGAAAATAAGTGGAAAAGTAATAGGCAGAATGAGTTTGATTTTGCCTGATTTAATTTAAAATGTTACAGGTAAATCAAAGTGGGAAAATACCATACACAATTGGGAATTGAGGAGTGAGGCCATAAAGAGTTTCAGGTTCAAGAACCATCTCAACAGAGATGAGAGTCCAAAAAAGTTCAGAATGAATGAAGGCAACTGGTAGAGAGCAGAGAGGGCTAAAACACCATGTCTTTGACAAGAGAGATTACTGTCGAAGGTTGAAAGAGGAAGAGGAGCCAGAAACAGAGACAAAGGAGGAATGTTTGGAAAGAAGCGGTGAATGATGATAGTAGCATTACTTGGAAGCCATATGAGGAGAGATTTCAAGAAGGAGGGCATGATTGGTGATTAGAAGCTCAGTTAGTAGTTAGGAGAGAATGATTGCAATGTAATGTTCAACATATCCATTCAGTAGAACAGGTTCACATTGAATCCTGATTACAAGGGATAAAATTGAGAAATGAATGATTCCTGAGTAAGTGGAGGCATCAAGATGTGCTCTATTTCCATAGTTTGGGCAGCAAAGGAAGGGGACAGATGGTGTGGAAACTTGAAATAGTAGCATGACAAAGAGGAAATGAAGAAATTGAGCATGTTTGTCACCCAAAGAGGAAGGAACTATGAAATACAGAGGAAAGATTGAAGATGGAAATGAAATTAAAAGGAGCTAGGAAGCTTGGAATAGACAGAGGTCAAGAGTCCAGATTAAAAGAGAAATTGTTTTAAGAAAGAGAATCATGGTCATGAGATACGCAAAACTAGAAGTGGAAATGCCAGAAACAATTGATATGTTAAGGAAACCCCAGTTGTTTGACCCTAATTACAATACTCAGTAAAAAAAACAAAACAAAAAAACCTAATAGTATCTATTTGTTTAGGGGTTAGTGTTTGCCAAGAGCCATACTTAATAGTTTACATGCACTAACTCATTTGATCTTTCCAAAAGCTCTGTGCAGTATGTGCAATAAATACTCTCATTTTAAGTGTAGAAAACTAAATCTTTAGTGAATGTAACTTGTTCAGTGCTCTCAGTGAGAGAGGTGTGTGAATCAAACTCAAGACTCAATGGCTCTGAAGTCTTTACCCTTGATCACCATGTTAGGCAGGTGGATTAGGAACTTGAGTATACAGGGGATTTCTCAGCAACTGTGGTGATTCACTCAGACAGCATGGCTCATAATGTATTATTTAGTCTGGTCTTGTGATTTCTTCCAGCAGAATTTGGCAGCGTTAGAAAAGAGAAGATAGTAGAGAATTTCAGGAGTGGTAGGACAAATACTGCAAAAGGACAAAAGAGAAGAAAAGTCTAAAGTGAGAGTTGACACTTACTTGAAATGACTGACATTTGAGTACAATCTGGGGAGGAAAGGAAGAGAAGTCAAAAGAGTTGGAAGCACAGGGAATAATCAAGGTTCTGGGCTTCACAAGACAGACAAGGACAGAGTGAACACATATGAGAGAATGAACAGGTGCATTAAGAGAGAAGCTTCATTCCTTCAAAAATATTTAATAAATATGGTGCCAAATAGGTGCCACCATGATCAGCCCTGTGTATACAAAGGTTAATTAGACATAATTCTACCTGAGAGTAAAAAAGGTTTCATGTGGCTGAATTAGAGTGAAAATGGGGGTGATGTAGTCCTGGAGCTAAGGATCTTGAAACCAAGGATAGGCAAGGATTGTCATCAATACATGATGTTAATTACTGAGTTGGTGAGAACTGATAATATTAGCTTTAGAAAAGTGAGACACAATATGATTTCTTAATTTTGCTATTTTATACCTTATGATTATTGATGCTTCAGAACAGCTTGTTCCTGTTAAAATCTGTGAATTCTCTCATGTTCTAACAAAGGAAAACAATTCTTGAAACTATTTTGTGAGCTTATAGCTTTATGTATCTGGATATATGCCCTGCTTAAGGCAATTTGAAATCTGAGAAACTCTTTGAAACAAAAATATAATATTTTTTAAGAGACAAGTGTTTTTACAATAATTATGTGTTACAATAAATCATTTCTAGTTATTTTTAAATGATTCTCTGATTACAACAAAGGAATATGATTGTCTTTTATTTATTGATATACTACTGAAAATATCTATACTTTATTCCACTTTTCTGGTTACACATTTCTGTGTTGTTCAAAGGGCATTGCATATAAAAAACAAGGTATCTCTTCAATTCCCATAAAATCAAACTTGTGCAAACCTTACCATTTACTGTACTATAACAATTATATATATATATATATATATATATACATACACACACACATATTTATGTGTATATAACAAATATAACAACTTTTTACTAGAGAAATGGGCAGTTGAGGAATATTTTTTCTGTTGATTCAGTTATCATAGTTTGCCAGGTTATAATTCTTTATACTATATAGTCCACTATCATATGCTTCCTTGAAGAAACTATTTAGTATCATCAAAAAATAAATGGAAGAAGTTGAAAAAGTAATATTCTTGAGTGACTGAAGATGGGAGAGGATATGGTCAGGGTAGTTGGAACAGAGCTTCAAAACTAATCATGTCAAGTAGGAGGAAAAAAATCTTGACTTTATTTTAGGAACCAGTCAGCAGTTATTTGTAACATTTAGCAGGATAGGGGAGGAAGGGATGTCCCATTCTTCATTTCTGAAGATGCAGCTGCTGGCTGCAAGTCCTAGACTGAAACATGGTCTGTAGTTCTATAAAAAGAGTGGACGAGAATGATTTTGCAATTTCTAATTTTTAAGTAACTCGAGATATATTGTTTATTCTTTGATATGTGGATGAAGGCTAAATCTGTTTTAACACTAAAATAAATGGTTGATACATATATGGAAACTGTGTGTGAACAGAATTGCCTAAAGCTTGTGGCCAGCATTACAATTCAGTAATGACAAATGATTCTTTTTCAAAGAGATTTTTCTTCTTGGGAGGTGAAAATTGATGGCAAACAAATCAAGGCAAGTAACTTTCTATCATTGAAAATAACTTACAATTATGGAAATCAGCCATCCAGAAAAATGAAACTGCTGACATCAATTCTCCTTCCAACTATTTATCTCTACCTCCCCAGTGACCACTACTAGCTAATATATCAAATAACTTACTGTCAGCATGCAGTGAAAACAGACAAAATTTGTCGTCTTTGGACACGAAAGAATGTAAAAAAGAATTAGAAGGCTGGAAGAAGTATTTGTTAAAAATTCTTGTATTATGCTAAGATAAAAGAAATCTTTCCAAAGATTTTCAAAACAAGGTTTGGGTAGTGAGGTTATGGCAACAGAGATTTGATGGATGCACATGTGTCAAAAATATTTTGCATATTGCAGCGTTTTGTTTTCACTAGTAAGCCTTCAATCAGTTACTCTTACTCCTAGCCTACATTCTTCCACTCTCCATGCCATCTCTCCTTCCATACTGCGACACTTCAACTCAACCATGGAGGAAAACACCTCCCCCAGTTTTTAAACAGTGAAAGTAATCTCAAGACAACCTAATATTCATTGGATTGCAATTGACTCCAACTGAACTTCCTGGAACATCAAAATCTCATTAAAAACAGTCATTGAATAAGAATATCACTTAGCATACACTCAATGATGGACTCAGGCCAAATGTAATTTAATGCTCAGTATCCAGACTGGGTATAGGAAGCTGCTAACTCATACAGGTGTTATATTGTCAAATGGGTTATTTTACTTTCGATCTCTTTACTTCTTGGGGGAAGCCTACAGTTTGTTCTGTAAGGGTTCCCCTGCTCATTTAAGAAAGTTGTAAAGTAAATTTCTCAGTGGGGACTGATCATCAAGCTAACAGTTGGTTTCCAGGGAGTAAATAAAGCCTCTGGAACTGCGATTGACTGCATCACAAGGAGGCGGCACTATAAAAATTGTGATCACTGGCTTTCAGAATTGGGACCGGCCCTCAGTGCTTGAAATCACAGCTGCAGTCAGTGTTTTCAAGACCAGAGTTACTGGCAGCAGCTAGGATCTACGAGAACACAAAACAACTGGCTAAAAATTGCCTTTAAGGCTTAATGAATAATTCAGAAGCAGATATAGTCTGCCTCTGACTTGGAGCAGAGGACCACAATTCTCACCAGCAGGGATCTATTCTCATCATACTAATTTTGTAAGAGCTTTTTTCCCCTTTACTATCTGGTTAAATCACCAGGAACCAGTAAGGATTGAGGAAAACTCATACATCTCTTACATTTTCTAAAATGAGCAGGAATAGGGCTGAATTTAGAATGTCTTCTCCTTGAGGAGCCAGGGGAGGAATAGCTACACTCTCCCACACCCTCTGGTAAAACTAGAGGTGTTTCCTTGACTGGCAAGCCAATTTCACAGAAACCAAGATCTAGACTCTCTTGGAGAAATGACTTACAGAGACAGTTCCTCTTCATTCTTTGGTGTTAAATACACTTACAAAACACATCTGATTTCCTTTATCATTGCTAAATTATTGAACTAGAAGATGCATACATTTATAAATGTCATGGACCTAAGTTTAATCTGAAGCCTAGCAATAGTGAAATAATTTAAATATCTGAATACAAATAGTAGGTTTCAATATTTCCAACTGTGCATTGCCTAGTAAGTGTTCTCATATTTTATCTCATGTGTTTTATATTACCAAGTAGATCATCTTAGAGGTAATTTATTTTAATGCCCTCATTATACTTATAAGAAAACTGGGGCCCAATGAAGTTAAATAGCTTTTTGTGATGAGATAATAAATGGAAAGCTGGGTCCGAAATATAGGATCCTTTGATTCTAGCCTAATCTTTCTATAATTTTGTAACTTCTGCCATATTTTAAAACAAAATGATAATATCACGGGAGAACCTCACACTTTCCAGGTCCCACAAAACTAGAGCAAGAATGAAGCTAAGCTTTTGACAGAAGAAATGGATATCTACTTCAATCATTTGGAAATCTGACAGCTAGATTCACTCACTTGACTTCAGTGATCTTTGCTACCATCAGTGACCAGATTTGAATATGACATACACACCCACACACATACACACATGTATGTATGTGTGTATGTCATATTCAAATACATATATATGTATGTGTGTATATATATATATGGATCATATATATTTATGAGTTTAGAATATGCATGCATACATATAAATGTATGTTTTTAAACTAACGAGGTCTTGGGGTACTCATTGATTATTTTTCTTATTCACATTTAGTTTTTTTCATGTTTTAAGCTCTTCATTTTATAAATCAAAATGTTCAGTTTCCTAACCATTCTCTGTAACAAAAAAAGGATTAAAATTGAGCTAAAAGATAAACGTGACTATTTGACATATGAGCTTGAACTAGGTTCCCATTATAATAGCAATTGAAGCTTTTTTGTACTTTTCAAAAATTTTGCCCTGGTATCCAGATAAAATCATAAGCTGATTGAGACATTTAGACAACCACTTAAACATGGTAAAAGGGGAAATGTCAAAAGAATTTTAAGTGTTTCATCTCTGCAAAGAATATACTTAGAATATTCCTGCTCATATACACATATACCAGTCACACGTCAATTATTAGATTGAATTATTAGGACTACTTCTATATGCCCTAAATGCAAAATCATCATAATGACAATGCTGTTCACTGCCCAAGTGGTATTAAATGTGGACAATGGAATGCTGGTTTCAAAATTTGCCTTACTTCTTTCTAATGCTTGACCTTACTTCATCTTGTCTGTGCAGACTATAAAGGAAAATCACCCAGGTTACTCTGACTTTGATAGCTGCTTCTGTGGTTTTAATTAGCAGAATTGCAGAAGGGACCCAGCCCATCCAGCAAGGCTAGCAAAGGGAGATCTCCAGGTGGGTTCCAAATAGCACATTTATAAATACTCACTTTAAAGTTTTTTTTTTTTTTTTAAATCATCATGTGTTATTGGTATTACTGCAATGTCAAAGCTTTTTTTGGAACTTGCACCATTGTCTGCTCTAAGGCTAACTTCTAATGAAGAAGGGCAAAAGTCTCTGATCAATCTAGGGCATCTTGTGGTTATCTATTTTGAGCCCACAAGGTTCTTTTTGCAAAAGGACGAAGGCCTTTGGGATCTTTAGAAGAAGGGTCCTTCTCTTCAGAGAGACCCTTAGAAGTAAAAACTAAATAATTGAAAATTTTGGACCATGTCAAATGAAACTTTCTACACACCTATCAGCCTCCACTTATGTATTGTTACTTTACCTCTATGCAGCTTCCAAATATATTAACAGTGAAGAAATGTTACATGGAGATACAGTATTTATTATTTACAAAACCTACTTAGAATTTATTTTTCACATTAAATATGGAGATACTCAAAATTTAACATTCAAATACCATTTATTTTCACGTTGTGTTCTACACGTTAAAAATGAATTTATCTGTATAACTCCATTTGATCATCACACATGCGTTTGAGGGAATTATTTTTTTAAGATTTTATTTTTTTAAATAACCTCTACACCCAACATGGGGCTCAAACTCACAACCTGGAGAGCAAGAGAGACATTCTTCCACCAACTGAGCCAGCCAGGCACCCCTAAGGGAAAATATTTTAACCTCATTTTGTGGGTGTAAAAAATGAGCCTTAGTTGAAGTGATTTGACCAGGAAAGTGGTAAAACACCTCAGTAGGCAGAGCTAAATATTTTCTTAGTGGCCTTGCTGTTCTTGACTGTGCTATGTGTGGGCACCAGAAAAACATCTGTAACTAAAACAGTGGAGACAGATACTGTGAAAAGCAGTCCAGACTAAATCAGTAAATAGTGGGAGAGGGTAAATGATACGTGCTCTGGGTTCTTGAATAGCTTCATACCGTTTGTTGGAAAAACTAGCCTAGATGTTTCTCAGTGCAGTTTCTCAGTGTTCCCAATACCGAATACATGGATGTGTTTTGGACCTACTTCATGGCATTTTTGGTTGATGAAATGAGGCATGATAGACCTGAGGTCTGGAATGGAAGGAGGTTGTAGTGAGTTGAATGGTGGCTCCCAAAAAGGTATGCCCTTGCTTTAAACCCTGAAACCTGTCAATGCTACCTTATTTGGAAAAAGGATCTTTGCAGATGTAATTAAGTGAAGCATCTTAGATGCGGTAATCTTGAATTATCCAGATGAACCCTAAGTCCAATGACAAGGGTCCTTATAAGAGACCCACAGAGGAGCAAAGACACACAGAGAAGAAGAGGAGGAATATGACCACAGAAGCACAGATAGGAGCAATGCCACCAGAACCTGGAAGAGCGAAGGAATAGTGTTTCCCTGAGTGGCCCCACTGATACCTTGATTTCAGACTCTTGGCTTCCATTTCTGTTTTTTAAGCTACCAAGTTTGTGGTTATATGTTACAGCAGCCACCAAAAACTAATACAGACGTGCGTCAGACATTTTTGTGCCCCATTTCCACTTTGCCTGTACCTTTCTTTTTCAGCTCTTCTTGTAGGTTGGCTGCTCTCATTCAGTGCACAGTATATCTCTCTGTCTTGGGGCTTCTCTGCTGCCATTTGTGGGACATCTGTGAGAACTCATCCAAAAACCTGACAGCTTTGAGTGGCTAACCAGCAGATAGGCCACATGTCTTACAGATTGAAGGATGGTCCCAGATAATTAAAAAAAAATCTTGGATCCCTCAAGGCATTCAAATATTCAAATAGACACTTACATACCTAAAAATCCTGTTTGTAATTATTTGATCCTATAAATAACACCATTTTTTTGCATAAATGGAAAATGTTTTGACATGCTTTTAATATAAGCTGAGTTTTCCAGGAATATATTCACCATGTAAACTGAAGGAGAAACATATTTGTTTAGTTTGGAATTTTACCAAGACTATTTTACCATTTTTTAAATTTCCCACTAACTAATCCAATGTGTTTTGTTGGCAACAAAATGTGAGTTGTCCATATCACATGTTTGATTAATTTTTGTTTGTAATTGTCACTTATGATTATACATATAGGCGTAAGCATTTGGTTACCTAATTATGTATTTTAATATATAAAGACATATTTTTCCATTACTGTTACTTGTCTTATATATCTCAGTTATATTATAATTAGTTATATTGAGTTTTTAAATTGGAGTGCCAGTAGGTTATGTTGTTTTGTTGTAGGTTGATAGGTTTTTTTCCTTCAAAGAATTGTTTTGGGGCATTAGAAATATTTCTAGTAAAAGGGTTTATGTTGGTTTGGAAAAAGTTAATATCCCCTGAGCTAGATATGCCTTTAAAGGCAGATTTGATTCTAGATGAAACATAGTCATCCAGTAAGGTTCTATGCACCATAGAAGCATAGTACTTTTTCGGGAAGACCAGACCATGTCTTAGGATCTTCATGCATAACATTAAGGTTCCCCCCCACCTTCTCCTTTGTTCTGAAGAAACTTCAACTCTACAGTTAAATAATCCTCTTCATCATAACTAGATGTTAAGTGTAACTACCATGTCAAAATACATTCTGAATGGACTGTAAAAAGCATAAATTCAGGCTTCTGTCCTCAAAAATTTATCAACAGCATGAGCTGCAAAACATATGTATATGAACTAGATTTAAAATCATGGTCAACTGTGCCACTTTCCTAGCTTTGTTCTCTGGTTAGTATTTTATGTCCTTTTAATATATATATATATATATATATATATATATATATATATATATATATAGTATATATATATATATATATATATTTTTTTTTTTTTTTTTGCTAATATTTTTTTAGATTGTGAAGTCCTGGGGGTTTAGGACCATATTTAAATAATTCTCTTTGTAGGAACTATGAAGTAGCACAATGCAGAATTAGTACTTTAAAATTCTTTTTGATGAGAGTGAAATTATGCCTAAATCCCTGATAGAAATCATCACTATTTTCCAAATTATATAACCATTACATTTAAATCTTCTGAAATGGAGTAATTAGTAAAAACTAAGATTCAGTGATGCCTTTGAGGAACTTGGAATTCTAGTGAGCAGTTTTTTTCCCCTGTCACAATCCAGAAAGGATGTTCACTCTATAGAATTATTGTCATTGTAGTGTCAAAATATTTGAAAGGAAAACAGCACAATGGCATAGCAAGTCATAATGGTAATATTTTATGAACCTTGTTATTATTTCATGCATAGCTGCCCTGTGAGTAGAGGAATTATAAATACAGTTAATGATTTACTAGGGAGCTCGGTGGGTATCCTTTTAACAAAATGGAAGCAAATATATGCCAGAGCAAAGGCAGAATCTCCTGCATCTTAAAATAAATAAGGTGATATTTGGTGAATGACAAAGAAGCTAAGGGGAAAGGGTGATAGCATATTAGAATGGGACTTTTAGTTTAACCAAACAAAACTAATATTAAAAACAGGATAGTCAATACTAGAAGACCAACACTCAAATCAGGAACAGTGAGTTGAAGCCTCATGCAAATTCAGAGACCTCTGTCATAAAACAGATAAATGTCTGGAATTGTGTGGAGGTATTACTTGCTGTTGGTAGAGAGAAAAAGGATTTACTTTAAGAACTCTGATGACATGTCTACTTAACTATAATACAGTGGAAGGAAAAGAAACAAAATGAATAGGCTCTGGGTTTTACTCTCATGCTTGTTACCCAGTTTGAACCTCACAGCCGACCTCCAGGGTTGTCAAGTGGGCACCAAATACTGAGCACTTATTGTGAAGAGGCAGTAATGAGCCATATAGACACAGTTAATATTTTGAGGAGCTAATGCAAAACAAACAAAAAGGTAATTGCCCATTTCTAGGGAAGAGGAAATCCCATCTAAGTCAGATTAAGGAGCCAGCACAAAAACCACCAGTCTGTGAATTACTAAGGGAGGATTTTAACTTGAGTCTAGGGTTTTATTTGAGTCTTACACTTAAAATTGTAAGATTTCAGATTACTTCCTTGAACTCTCTCCTGTATTTTGAGTCTCAGACCTTATTTAACTCGATAATTTCAAAAATTTTATTTAAAAGTTCAACTTGTATTTTTAACTTCATATTAAATGCATAGTTACTCATATCAAAAATATCAAAAGTAGTGAAATTTTGGCAACGAGGCATGACAGACATTCAGCCAGGAGGGAAAGAAAGGTGTTTATCAAACACCTCTCTGTTCTGCCTGACATTCTTTTGGTCCACATATTTATTCTAGTTATTACTCTGGCAGTGAGCTGTGCAGGTATAACCTGAATGCACCTATTGGCTGCATCAAATGGCTTTTTCTGTTTCTCTGTATTGGGGCTTCTCTACTCCTATCTTTTGGAATTCCTGTGGAAACCCACTCAGACACTGAACTCATTCATATATGTGCAAATCTGAAAGTGCAAGTAGTTTAACACTGCAAATCTTAACTAATAGAAGACCTTAGCCAGAGGGTAAATACTCTTCTCTCCATTCTTTGTGTAAGCAATTTGAGATACATTCAACATGGCTACTCAGAGGGTCTTCAGCGAGTGTGAGCCCCAGCTGCCATCCATTTAATCTTTATGACAGCCCTATGAAGTAAGTTTTACTATTCTTCCTACTTTAAATATGAGGAAACTGAAGTTTAGAGACATAAAGCAAACTGGCCAGAGTTTTTTTGTTTAACTTATTTTTTTTATTATATATATATGGGGTGCATGAGTGCAAGTGTACATGTGGTGGGGGAGGAGCAGAGAGAGGGAGAGGGAGAGAGAGAGAGGGAGAAAAGGAGAGAGGGGGAGAGAATCTCAAGCAGGCTCTATGCTCAGCACAGAGTCTGATGCAGGGCTTGATCCTGCAACCCTGGATCATGACCTGAACCAAATTCAAGGGGTGGAAGTTCAACTGACTGAAGTGCCCAGGCAGAGTTTATTAACAGAGGATCTGAAATTTGAATCTTTATCGGTGTGATTTCACAGATTACACTCATTCACTGAAGCAGTGCAGTAGGACTGTATCTGTTTGCTAAAGGTATTTAGAGCAGAGGTTCAGAAAGCCATGGGGATGCCTACAGTGAGAGAGAGAAAAGTATACAATTAAGGTACATCAAACCTCATACGTTCCAATTTCATATAATTTAAATAAAATCCAGATGCTAGATTCTGCCCATCATCTTGCATCTGCTACCTTCCTTGATAATCCAAATTTCCTACATTAAATACTGTTAGATCTTCAAGATCTGTTAAAATACAATTCCTTTTTGGAAAGTTACAGATTAAACTCTGAAAAGCTAATTGTCAGTCAACCGAGAGCAGTAGCTTTGAGAGAGTGGATTTGCCAGGATACCAAAACAAACACAGAAGGAACTGAAATTAAGAGGTAAAGGAGCCAGAAAGTCAGATTTCTTTAAGGTTTTTCCTACCAGTAACTGTAAGGAGTATGAAATTTCAAAGCGGAGGTTCATTTAAAAGTGCTACTTTCTCCCTCCTAACACTCTATAATGCCAACCTGAAGATTAATTAGTATGAAGGCCTCCTGATTCGAACAGCCCTGAAAGTGTTTAAGGAGCAAAGCAATTTCTAAAGCAGTGCTCCAAGTTTAGCTTTCTAACTTTAGGTAGAATATAAAGAAATAATTATATATCTGGCTTAGTCATAATTGCACCATCTTCCCTCTCATGAAAGGCTGCAGATTATGTAACTGTAGCTATTGATTTTCCACATCAGACACTTTAATTGAAAGGTTAAGAGGAAGCTGGATCAGCAAAGTTTGAGGTTACTAATTCTGCATTAAATAATTTGGGACTTAAATTCCCTCAACATACCAGAGGCCAAGAATTTTATAAGAACAATTTCACTGCTTGGGAAAGGACTATTACTATGACCAATCAACGGAAGATATTTAAAGCTTGGACTGACATAAAAGACATGAACTCATTGTAATCTTAGTTTTTGAATGGAATATTCTGGCATTATTTGTTTTTGCTGATTGTGATACAGACTGCCAAACCCCCTACTGCCACTTTACAGCTGACATTGTATTTCATCGACATTGACATTTAGGGCACTTAGGTGAAGAATATGATGTCAGAATGATCATGTAGTAGCTCCTGGCATCCAGAGTTCAATCTTTAATCTTAAAAATCCTAAAGGAAAAAAAAAAATCAATACTCACTAATCAACTGTCTAAAATACTGATACCCAAGACCATGAAGTAGCAATAGAAAGCAATAGCTCCCATCACTATTAGGAGTGGAGATCAACTGATAATTTAGCACAAGAATAAAATGATTTCAATGCTTCAGGAAAAGAAATGAATTGAATGAAAAAATATAAAAGGGACTAGGAAAGACCAAAGCATTTCTAACTCTAGACATTGATCATGGGACTCATTGTGCAACTCCAAATATATTCCCTGTGTATTGCACGAATTAATGCTCTACTTGGGGCACAAAACTGAAAAATAAATATAACTAAATATTTACAGTGAGATGCTTACAAAGAATTTCAATTATTTTTTGTCAATATTTTCCAAGTGCGCTATACATTACCCTATATCATCTCTTCTTCAGAAAAAAAAATTGAGACATACCAAAATAAATACATTGCTTATTAAACATTGTGGTGAATTGGAATCGAATAGTTCTTACTCATTCTGCAACTGAGCCTCACTGATGCATCATCATGAAGTCATTCTGATTCTATTATGTGAATTGGGTTTTCTGTCTCTTGCTCCCTCCCTCCCTCCTGTAGCATGCTGCCATCCCCATTTTTTTTTTTTTTTAGGATTTACCATATTTTTTAAACCTTTTTTTTTTAATGTTTGTTTATTTTTAAGAGAGAGAGAGAGAGCACAAGACAGAGTGAACGGGGGTGGGGCAGAGAGAGAGGGAGACACAAAATCCAAAGCAGGCTCCAGGCTCTGAGCTGTCAGTACAGAGCCTGACATGGGGCTCGAACTCACAAACTGCGAGATCATGACCTGAGCTGAAGTCAGACGCTTAACTGACCGAGGCACCCAGGTGCCCCATGTTTTTGAATTTAAATTTCAGTCTCCTCCAGTATTCTAGGTGCATGATAGAGGGTAATGACCATATTCTATACGACTTGGTAATACACTGCTATCTCCATATTGCTTGGTGGATGGCAGTGTCTGGCATCCAACAATAACTGTTAAACTGGACTGATTTACAAATTCGGGATTTAACCCATCCAGTTCTCCATCCCTGACAACCCAGTTTTTAGAATACTATTTTGATAGAACTGGGTTAGCTCATTGCTTTGGAGCACTGTGCCAGTGACCTGTGCTACCACAGATATCACTTCTAATAATGCTGTGATGCCAGAAATCACTCAGGGGTGAAAATAAGCTGAAGCAGGGATCAAGTGACAGAATTTAATGCTGTGTAAGTATGGCTGAGGGGTGAAAACCTGCATGGGCCTCTTCCAGCCTTTAAGAGATGGTAGTGGTCAAAATAATAACAGAATGTTTCCAAATGTTCTGAAGCGGAAGCATTGAAGTTACATATATACACATATACTCATGGAATGCAGGTGTGAAAACACATTTAACAGAAGGAAAAGAGTGGGACATTTGTAGAATAATAATTTAAATGTTTGAACAGTTTTCGTAATGGTTGCATTATTCATCACTCTGTACTCAATGAAAGACCCTTGTTTTTTTTAATTTGTTTTGTTATGCACTTGGCCTACTAAAGTATATATATTTCAAGTCAAAAAACTTTGGTATACTCTGTGCATTTTATGTATATGATACATGTTGTTGTGGAGTTAATAGGATGTATTAGAATACCAAGCACAAAGTTGCATAAAAGAAAATAAATTTGATTTTTAAGTGGCAAGAAATTTAAGTGAATGTTAGTATTTTATGTACAATTGTGCTAATATGCTATCAGGGTATGGAAAGTACTTAAAAACTTTTTTTGATGTCCTTATTTAACCAGGAGGAATTATCTTTTTTTTTTTTTTAATTTTTTTAAATGTTTTTATTTACTTTCAAGAGAGAGACAGAGCATGAGCAGGGGAGGGGCAGAGAGAGAGGGAGACACAGAATCCGAAGGAGGCTCCAGGCTCTGAGCTGTCAGCACAGAGCCTGATGTGGGGCTCGAACCCATGGACTGTGAGATCATGATCTGAGCTGAAGTCAGATGCTTAACCGACTGAGCCACCCAGGCGCCCCGAATTGTTATCTTTTAAATGATGTCTAGCTTAGTTTTTTTTTTTTTTTTCTTTTAAATTTGCTGTGAATGATTTTTATATTGTGTTTCTGTTAGGATTTGAACTGTCCAAAAAAAAAAAAAAGTATCTTTAAAACACGTAAAAAGCACTGATAAAGAGGGTTCTGTTATCTTGAGGTAAATGATGAAGTATGCCATTGAAGCAGTGAAGTACTTTATCTTAAAATTCATGCTTATATTTTAAAGCTTGATTCTCTACTCTTGAAGAACTTAAAGATAATGATTATAATCATTTGATAGAGCTAAAAGTATAACTCTCCTCTGTTAGAAATAGCTCTAAACCCCTCCTTGAAAATAACTTGGCAAATATTCAAAACATGGAGAAATTGATGAATGTTAAAATAAAGTAATAATCATCTTTGCAAGGTAGAATGGTTTCATTTCCTATTGCTGGAAACTGCACAGTTGAGGATATTCCAGCTTTGGCACCCTTTCAGAAGTATATTTCTTATACACTTGCCAATTCATTGGGAACTTTCTATCCTAAAAATAGATCATTGTAATGTTCTCAGTAAGACAACCCATTGTTGTGAATTAATGCCAGATTTATCTGTGCTATTAAAATTATTATGAGTATTAGCATAGCTATTAATAACACCACTTTGTGGTTTTCGAAGAGCTTTTCATTTGTATTGCCTCATTTGATTCTTTCAGCAACTCTGAGAGGTACACGGTACTGGTTATTATCATCCTCATTGCATACATGGGAAACTGAGTCATGAAGACTGAATTGACCTAGGCAATCACACAACTGGAACTGTGATTCATTCATTAAGAATATTTCTACTTTACAAAGTAGAAGTATTTACTAAACATTTATTCTGGGAAGTCATTCTCACCTCCTAAAATAGTTACCATGTGTTTTGTGTTTGGCAGACCTTATCTTTAAGAGTGAAAACAAACTTTCAAAGATATTGTTACCCCTTCCTGCAAGTGAGAATACCAGAGGCCCAGGAAGGTGACATAATAGGTTTTAAGTTTAGATCTGTTTGGTTTCCAAGTTTAAGCTCTTCCCTCTGAGCTATGACTTCATTTAATTCTCACTCTATCCTTCTGAGATATATAGTGTTTCTCTCTTTTTATAATTCTGGAGATAATCTCAGGAGAATTAATGTAGGAGAGATTGGTTGGGGGAATTGGCTTTCTGACGGGCTGAATTGTCAGTTTGCATGATTGTTAACTTTCTTTTTGAAATACATAGTTAAATTTCCTGCCTTACTAAAAATAATGAGTAATTGGGAGTTTTTGTTGATGGTGGTTACCTTTCAGTACCTAAGGACAATTACTTTTATTTATATTTTGCATTATTTTTGTATAGGTAGATAAACAAATTGGCTCTAACCTGTACTGACATATATGAGTGAATGTTTTTAAAAATAAATCAGCGATGTTGAGCGATTTTTATGACTGAGAGGTCTAGGTAATTTGTTTATTATTAAGCACCTGCTGTGAGCCAGATATTAAACTATATACTGAGTCTACTTATCCCTATTTACTGAATATATACTAAGCATACCTGTATACTAAGTGTAGTGACTGTACCTGTAGCAAAGGAGACACATGAACAAACTAAGCACATAAACTAGATTTTTACAATATCAAGGGCTTACAGAGTTCTGAAAAAGATCAAATGAAATCTTTAATACATTTTAAGATTGAGGAAAATGCTTCACTAAACTAAGAACAGTATAATAGAGAATAATAAGTATAATGGAGTCACAGACAGGAAAACAGTTCAATAGACTTACATTACTTATTAAATATAATCATCCAGTTTTATTTTCACACAATTTTATTTTTATTATATTTTCAATTTTATTTATGCTATGTATGATTTTATCGTAGAGTATTCTGTTATGTGTGTTGAGAGGAGAGGTTAGTATGTTTCAGAGTTACATCAAGAGTTAAGATGTCAATGATTTTTATACTACTCCTAAATTGCAGTATCATCTGTTGTAGTGACAATATTGCAGTGAAGGGTTGGAATGGCACACAGGATTGTTTATAAAGATAATCACAGACTGTATGGTATAATAGGAAAGTTGTTTTCAGAAAACACTTCTTTAAAAAAGATGAATTATTATTAACGCTTATTTTTTTGGACATCATGCCAAAAATGAAAATAAAAGCAGTAAACATAGTTTACAAATCATAACACTGTTGCTGAAAAAAAACCTGTTTATTTATTTTTTGAGAGAGTGCAAGCTGGGGAGGGGCAGAGAGGGAGACATGGAATCTGAAGCAGGCTCCTAGCTGTCAGCACAGAGCCCATGTGGGGCTCGAACTCACAAACCGTGAGATCATGACCTGAGCTGAAGTCACATGCTTAACCAACTGAGCCACCCAGGCGCCCCTGTTGCTGAAATTTTAAAGAAATACTAAATTATAGTGATTCTATGATTACAAATATACAAAAAAATATACAAATCCTGGAATGCAGTTATGTTAAAAATTTGTGGAAATCAAATAGTGTTTTTCTAATGTTTAGCAATTATAGTAACATCCTCCTGAGTAGGAAAAGGTCATCTAATTTATAATGTGTCTTTTATTTATGTTGATAAATTCTCTTTTTCTTGAAATAACAGTGAAGATAAATACCACATTTTATCATTTTCTCTTTTAGGAACTCCTTCATAGACATTTTAGATGAATACATAGACATAGATGAATACAGATCCCTAATGGTGTTTTAGTTATCTATTGCTACTATAACAAATTACCACAAACTTAGTGACTTAAGATAACAGAAATTTACTATCTTACAGTTCTCTACATCAGTGGATGAATTTCACAGAGCTAAAGTTATGGTGTTAATAGGGCTGTGTTCCTTCTGGAGGCTCTAGGAAGGAAACTGCTTTCCTACCTTCTAAAGTCTCCTTGCATTCCTGGGCTTGTGGCTCCTTTACATCTTCACAGCCAGCAATCACATGACTCCAATCTCTACCTGACTTCTGCTTTCTTTCACTTATAGAGGCTGTTATGGTTAAATTCAGTGCACCTGGATAATCCAGGCTAATCTTTCCATCTCAAAATTTTTAACTTAATCACATCTGTAAAAGTCCGTCTTCCATGTGAGGTAACATACTCACAGGTTCTGGAGATTAGGATGTGGACATCTGCCTACTACAAATGGTAATATGATAAATAGATTAATACCTATGTCTTATATGTTAGATATAGACATGGACACACCGAAAAATTCACTGTTTAGGTTTTCTTAATCTATTCATACAGACAATATTTAAATATTAATACAGAAGATTATAAGACCAAAAGTTTAACATATTCAGTTAGGCAAAAATAAGAAGGAAATTTGTTAATAATGTGTAGATTTAGTTAATGGACTTACATATGTATTTTCAATTCACTGTCACATATCCACTATCTAAACTGATCTTGATTTTACTTATACAGTCTGATTATCAGAGGGCAGGCACAACCAGATAATGGAACTTAATTTAGTCCTTATTTACTTCTTTATGATGAATTGTAAAACAATGAAATACTAGATTTGAAAGAAATTTTAATATGTGAAATTATGTAATGATAAATCTTTAAATATCTTTCTAACTATCTTATGGTTCCACATATCCCTCTACCAGCCCATTTCTCTGTTCCTCTTTAAAATGTCTTGAAAGAGTTTTCTGAACTGTCTCCAATTCTTCCTCCCCATTCTCCTTTTAACCTATTCCACTCATGTCCTCTCCCCTCTACTCCACAGAAACTGTTCTAGTCTGTCATTGAGCACTATACTGCTAAAGCAGAGGTAAATTTCTGTCCCCTCTCCCTTACTTGATCTCTTAGGGATGTATGACATAGATGCTCATTATTTTTCCATGAAATATTTCCTTCATTTGACAACTAGAATTCTTCCTTATTCTCCTATGCTCTTACCATCCTGTTCTTCTCAACCTCCTTTCCTCTCTTCTTCAGTCCCCTGAACTTGGATGGTCAACTGTCTGAGGAATCAGTCCTTGGATTTTTACTTTCCTTGTAGCTCTGCTGCCCATTCCTAAGTGCTACTATCTAGTATCAGAGATTTAGCTATTATCTGCCTGAAGTCTGCTCTTAAGATTTTACTTCCGGTCTGGATCTCTCTCCTGGACTCCAAGTTCATTTACCTAAATAAAGTCCCTATATTAAATAGATATTAGATCTCCAATTGGCTCTTCACAGGCATCGTATAATCAACATTTCCTAAATTGCATTGATTTCTGTCCTGTCCTCTCACAAAAACCAAACAAAATTGCTCACGTAGTCTTCCCCATCTCAGTAAATGACAACTCTATTCTTTTTTTTTAATATTTTATTTTTAAGTAATCTCTATACTCAATGTGGGGCTCGAACTTCTAACCCCTTACAACTCTTGAAATCGAGTTGCATGCTCTACTGACTGAGGCAACCACGTGTCCCATGACTCTATTCTTTTTTTTTTTTTTAATGTATATTTATTTTTGAGACAGAGCAGGAGACAGAGTGCAAGCGGGAGAGGGGCAGACAGAGGGAGACACAGAATCTGAAGTGGGCTCCAGGCTCTGAGCTGTCAGCACAGAGCCAGATGCGAGGCTCCAACTCACAAACCGTGAGATCATCACCTGAGCCAAAGTCAGTAACCTAACCAACTGAGCCACTCAGGCGCCCCATAACTCTATTGTTATAAATGCTTGAGGCAAAAGCATTGTGGTCAACCTTGAGTCCTGTTCCACATGCAACCCATTAGCCAATCCTGCTGACTCTACCTTAACCATGACTTTGGAATATGAACACTGCTCACCACATCCATCACCACCATTTCTCTCTCAAGATTATTTTCATGGTTTCCTAACTGGTCCCCTTATTTGCACACTTGCTTCCCAACAGTGTATTTTCAACTGACAGAACGATCCCTTAAAAATGTATGTCAAAAAATTTAATTCATCTCTGCACAACCTTATAAAATTTTCCAACTCATGGTGAGTAAAATACAAAGTCATTAAGGTGGTCTGTAAGCTCCCGCATTGCTCTGCTACCTACCTGAGCTCAACTCTTAGGACTCTTGCTTACTCTACTTGATTATTACTGGCCTTTCTGATATGTTAACTCACAGATTTTTCACATGCTGTTTTCTTTTCTGGAATGTTTTTCCCTTACATAGCTTCATGGCTTGCTCCATAACATTTTTTAAGGCCCTTTCTCAAATGTCACTCTCAATAGAAAGTCTTTCCTGGCTACCTTATTTAAAATAGTAATGTTTCCCTATTTCCAGTATTTCCTATTCTTCTGTTCTTCAGTTTTCCTGGTAGTAATTAACACAGTATAGTATTATACGTCTTCTGCACTTATTTATTTTTTCCATTATCTCTCTCCTTTCTACAGAAGATAAATTCCAAGAGGTTAGGGATATTTGCCTTTCTATTTCCAGTTTCAAGAATAGACTGGCACAGTGAAGGCATTCAGCAAATGTTTGTTAAGTGGATTAATAAATGTAGTACAAAGCTTAATGTGAAGTAAAATATGTTCACTCCTCACTCTTGCACTTAGAAAATCTAATGAAAGCAAGTGTGTAGATGTTTTTTTTTGTTTTTTTGTTTTTTTTGGCTTATGTTTAGGATTTAATTGCAAAGGAATTTATAATCTGGGCATTGGTAGGTAGTTAGTGACTTGTGTTATTCCAACCGGTGTCTACTTGCCAGGTGATGCAGGTATGGGGTTAAGTGCATTTCTGCTCCTGTAAGAGTTCTTGCATCAGCCAACGCTAGAGTTGCTTATGGTGCTTTAATATAAATAACAGAGACCTGTTGCCAGTTTCTTCCTTGCTGTCAGTTAGTTTGGCTGTTGCTCACATCAACCTAGCAGACTCTGTTTTGTGTTTGTATGTTTTATGTGTGTACTTAAACATCTGAGACCATTAGAGTTGTGTTCTTTTTCTCAAAAATTGGTTCCTTTGTTTTTTATTACTTCTGTTATCTATATAATATTCTATTAATCAGTTTGTTCATACTATTCACTTTACTTTGCCCTCATTGAGAATTCTTCACATCCCCGATAGGAATGCCTTTATTGCTTTTCTGATTCTCAACCTGACACTTAGCATTTAGAGATGTTCAGTGTTGAGTGAAAAATATAAATGTTGGTAATAAAGCATAGTAAAAAAAAGTTTGATAAACTCTTAAATTAGATATATAATTTAAAATATCAAATAATATATTTTTAGTAATTTAAAATCTTTATAGTAATAAGCTTCTGCTAAGACTGGTAGGCCTGATGATCTCTTGATTCAGAGCAATTTTCTTATAGGAGAATGAGACGAAAGGTGTCAGATGCTCGACTTTCAGATATGACCTCTGAATTCCAGATGCAAAGAAAACCTACTTGGAAGAAAAGAGACTGCTGCAAAGTGTCTCTCTCCTTCCAGTGTAAAGTTTCACTGGGCTAAAGAGAGAGGAACCACAGTAGGGGTGGTAGTTATGACTGATGTTTTTGAGAAGACACTTGGTCCCTTGTGGGGTAGAGTGATGCTGGAACCCCCACAGTGGCTTGGAGCAGAGGGCAGTTGGGCTCATTTCCGTCTGGGACCAATGACTCACTAAGCCTTAGAGTTCTACCATTCAACGATGGTGGGGTAAACCCTTTGTTAGGAATAATATCATTTTTTAAGCATGATAAATGCTGTAAAGACATTATATAATTTATCTTGCAACAAATCTGTATGAACTGTTGAAGAAACTGACATTCTGAGAATTTAAGTAACTTGCCTACAATTCTACTGCAAGACAGGGCATGATATCCACTGATGTTCATTCCCTGGGTGTGAATCCAGGTTCCACTTCTGATCAGCTGTGTTCCTGAGGAAAGCTACTTTAATGGCTCCCAGGCTTATTACTTTGTCTTAATGCTAATAATCATATCTGTTTTATATAGTTCTTACTAGGATTAAATGAGTTAATACACATAAAGCACTTCAGTCTTAGTAGGTCCTTAATAAAAGTTGACTAAGTTAGGAGACAAACTGTGGGTCATCTTACTCTAGCCCATGCGTTGAAGAACACATATATGATGATCAGATTCCTTCTTATCTTAAGGATTGAAGAGAAGGGGATGAGTTGACTTTTAACAACAGCAGCTCCCTGATTCTGGCTGAGCAGAGCTGGTTGAAGTTCAAGCCAACTCATTAGACTTTTCCTTTATAAAGATGTTTCTCTGCTTGACTTTATCTCCTCATTTCTTCATCCTTTCTATGGGTAGAACTGGAGCCTTTTAGAATCAATTTTCCCCATGAATGTCTGTCTGGGATCTCTTGTATTTGTCTTTTGTAGAGTGAGAGGCACTAAAGTTGTTACAGAAAGCTCCACCCCTCTCTAAAAAAATGGGTCGTTTCCTGGGACAAGTTTTCTCTCAGAGATAGCACATACGCCTATGGATATGTGAGCCATTCTTTTGAATCAGGACCTGTGAAAACATGAAGAGGAATTTGTGAAATGAAATAAAATAATAGCTAACACATATGGAGTCTGTGATTTGGAAGGTACTTTTCCAAGCCCCCACAGAAACCCTATAAAGTATTTGCTATCATTTCTCCCAATTTACCGATGATGAAACTGCAACTCTGAAAGGAACTGGCCCAAACGAGTAGAGTTCTAAAACCTAAATATTATACAGGCAGTCTGACTACAGGGCCCCACGGCTTAACCATGAAACTCAAAGGCTTCTGTCCACTGATTTTCTGGATGTCAGGTAGTGTTGTGCAGTAGCCAGTGCCCTTTATTTCTTAGGCATGTTTCTGTAGAATGACTGACTTTAACCTGATTGCCCCAGTGAATGCTAATTTTAAAATTTACACAAGGATATGGTCCTTCCTGTGTGACTTTTCCTTTGCTTTTGAATATTTGCTCCTGAATATAATATAAGGAGATTTGGCAGAATTTATAAATATTTTAAAATTCTCCTGCAGCCATGTCCTTTTAAATCTGTGTATATATAATCTCAATCAAATTACTTATTTTTAACTTGTTTTTGCACTAAACTCTATAGGGGAATTTCAAAAACACTTCATCATTTCTGAATTCTGAACAACCTGGAACTAGGGATGTCTGAAATATATTCTTAGCCTCATCTAAGAGTAGAGTAATTAAAGCATGGGTAAAATCTATTTAAAGTTTATGTAATTAGCAAAGCTTGGGGGAGAAGTCCTATTTAAATCTAACAAATGAAATGTGTATTTTTTTTTTAGTTATGCACAAAAGTTATAAGAAAAACTGAGTCAATAGTCAGAAATATCTAGACTCTAAAAGTTCCTTACTTAATTATCTGGATCTTCTCTACTTACAATTCTCTTGATAGTTTCTTTGATGTTCTAATTCTGTTCATGTACATAAGTATAGCACTTAGTTAGCTGTGGTAACAGTGGGTCCCCTTCAAGGTAATATTGGGGCTGTATTACCTGGGGGTTTTACTCTATTATATTTTACCCTAACATTTTCATACATACTTTATTTTTTTTTAATTTTTTTTTAACATTTATTTATTTTTGAGACAGAGAGAGACAGAGCATGAACGGGGGAGGGGCAGAGAGAGAGGGAGACACAGAATCGGAAGCAGGCTCCAGGCTCTGAGCCATCAGCCCAGAGCCTGACGCGGGGCTCGAACTTACGGACCGCGAGATCGTGACCTGGGCTGAAGTCGGACACTCAACCGACTGAGCCACCCAGGCGCCCCTTCATACATACTTTAAACAATGTACGATGTGGTTTTCTCCTTTAAAGATACAACTGTATTAATAGAAATTTTGAGAAACGATGACTGAGTTTAATTTATTGAGAATCAAAATTTGCCACTTCGTGTCTTTAATGTTAACAGTACCTGTGAGCATGGTCCCAAGTGCAATACACCCGTGTTTGGAATTGAAAATTATTTTCATTACCTAAGAAATGATACCAGAGGCAAAATACAATCTTTGATGAGAATATTTTCATTGCACATATTTAACTTAGAAAGTCAACCAGCTTTGTTAAATTTAAACATAAAAGGACCAGATAAGTCAATTTTGCATTGATTATCAAAATATTTATAGTAAAGTCTTTGTACAGTAGTGGCTATAAATACCTTTATTGGCTTTCGGTAGACCCGAAAGGAAGCAAGAGCCCACTATCAAAAACCAAAGAGGAATTCACATTCTGGTAGCTTATCTTTCTGCAAATAAGAAGTGAAGTGTATATTACTGTGGTTTCCACCTCGAATTCATAGTAACAAAGAAGAGTGATGTGGAAGCTTAATATGAATCTAAGCTGTGTTATGCATATTCAGTACATCATTACTACAGTTTGAGATCCAGAAAATGAACTGCATTGTATCAGATTGCATTTGTATGATACAATATTACATATCTTTGCAGAGTATATTTGCTTTTCTCATGAACCCTTATTTGTCACTGTGACAATTCTGTGTAACACTTTCATTCCCAGTAAATCAAGTGAAGTAGTTCTACTTGGTCCCTCCAGGTCACACTCAAAAGGCTACTTCTTGGGCTTTTAAATCTAATTGTTAGAAAAGTTTATTTTAAACTCTTGTATTTATTTATTCTAGCCCTACAGTTCTATAAATGTATCTCTGATCAGATCAAAGCCCTTTAAGAACAGGAGTCAATTATTTCAGATTCAGTGAATATTTATTTAGTTCCGGGTATAGGTCAAGTAATGCAGTCAGGAGTTGGGAATTTATAAGTGTGTAAGATACTCAAGAAATTTGAAGTAAATTTGTGTTCTTTAGTGTGAGAGGCATATTATATAGATGTGTACAGAATACCGGGGGATCACAGCAGAATGGATAAATATTTTAGGACAGAAAGAAGTGCAGAGATGTGACATACAGTATGAAACATTCAGTTTTTGGATGTTTACTGGATGAGTAGATGCATTTCTGCTGCATGAAGAGGAGCAGATGAGTAAGACAAGGTATGAAGGGTTTTTGAAGAACACGGTCTGCTTGGGAAGGAGAGTGATGATGATATATGGTGACAGGCTGCAAGAGAGAAAATGGTGGGAGATAATGTCACATAGGTGGAATTCACTCAAGTAGTGAAGGGCCTGAATATTTGTTATTTTTTTCTTGAATATCTGCATTTACCCTGTAGGAAACAGGGGGACATTAATCTATGTTAAGTAGGAGTGTTTAAAACTAAGTATCGCTTTCCATAAGAAGCCCTACTCTATTCTCCACCTCTATATTAGGTAACTTCTTATGCATTTCCATATTTCAAAGTGTGTTGTGTTTAGTTCTACCATAGTACCTGCTACAGAAAGTTTTTGTTTTTTTAGCTTTTAATTTTTTAAGACTATTATTATTTTAATTTATTTTTTTAGAGCAATTTCAGATTCACAGCAAAACTGACAGTAAGGTACAAAGACTTCGCATATACTCCTGTGCCCACACATATATAGCTTCCCCCATTATCAACATCCCCCGTCAATGTGGTATACTTGTTGCAATTGATGAACCTATATTGACACATTTTCATCCAAAGTCCATAGTTTACATTAGGGTATATTTTATGGGTTTGGACAGGTGTGTAATGACCTGCATCCACCATGACAGTATATACAGAGGATTTTCATTGTTCTCATAATCCCCTGTGCTCCAACTATTTATCTCTCCCTCCCCTTTTCACAGCATTTTGTAGTTGTTTGTATATGTCTGAATAACATAACTAAACTGTATGCTCCCAGAGGACTCTGACAAATCTTAACCCCTATGATACTCTGAGTACCCAGCACTTGGCTTAGACCATAGTGGATGCTTAGTAAATCCTTGATGAATATATTTAATCACATTCTTTAAGAGAATAACTCAGACCCAAATGTCAAAGATGTAGAGAAGTAAGGTAAGATAGTCAAAGAAGTGGCAACATCTAGATTTGAACCTGAGTGATTATTTTAAAGTACAGAGTAGTGAATATGCAACACTCTTGCTCATGATAAATAGCTCAATATTTAAAGCCTTAGGTTACTTTAATTGAACTAGACCATAAAAATGTTAGAATTTTCTAGCTATAGGCTTAAGCCAATTAAGCCATATATTCAAGCACATTGAACTATTTGGTCATAAACCTCTCTATGGCAATAGAGATGGTGATAGTTAATCTATACCTAATAGGGTAGTCTATATCACAGACAAAATCATATAGTATCTACTCTTAAATCTCGTATCTTTGATAGCGTGAATCAGTTCCCCAAACTGTTTCCATTAGGTCTGTCACAATATTCCTGTAAGCCTTTGATCAGTCAGTGGTACAAGGCAGCCTGGTCTAACATGGAGAGCTCTCTATTAAGATAGAAGTCTGGGTACCTGGGTGGCTCAGTTGGTGAAGCGTCCAACTTTGGCTTAGGTCATGAGCTCATGGTTTGTGTGTCAGAGACCCACGTCGGGCTCTTTGTTGACAGCTCAGAGCCTGGAGTGTGCTCCTCATTCTGTGTCTCCCTCTCTCTGCCCCTCCCCCAGTTGCACGTGCTTGCTGGCTTTCTCTCTCTCTCTCTCTCTCTCTCAAAAATTAATGCTTAAGAGAGAAGTCTGCAGCAAAAATCTCAGTTCTGCAATTAAATCACCATGTGACTTTGGACAAGTCTTCATAAACTGGGCCTAACAACTCTGGTTTCAAGTTGGCTCTCAGATTTAAAAGAAGTAAGATAGCTAAGCACCTAGTAGAGTAAGTGGCACATTGGAAGTATTCGTCCTTTCTCTGGTCACCTCCCTGAGTTTCTTCACTTACTCAAATAGGAGGATTAGTTGCAACCATTTCTGGTGCCTTAATGAGTATATAAATTGATAAAGATGGGCATTAAAATTACCTGTTGACATCTCACATATGCTAGACGGTTGTGTCTCAAATATGGTAGAACATAAAAAATGAGAACCGAACAAAGTTTTCCAACTTTGGTTTAAAAGAAAATTTAATGTTTTTATTGCATTTTTAAAAAGAAGTCTTTTAATTCCAGCCTTGCCTATTGATAAGTGAGGGCCAGAGCATTCCTTGGAATTGAAAAGCATTCGAGAACCACATTTAGATTGAATTCTTTTAAAAATTATTTAGCCTATTTCAAAGGTAGGATGGCTTTCATTTTTTACATATAACCACTTTTGCTTTTTAAAAAATAGATAGGACTGAAAATGACAGTCCTCTATAACCCGATTCTGTAAAGGCCCAGAGAGGAACTGTAAGAAAAGAGGCAAAAACTGCCTGAAGTGGTCTGATATAAAATGCCTTTTTTTTTCTAAAATGATTTTGACTTGTCATTCAATTTTTTTTTTTGAATGAAACAGAAAGGAAGCAGCTTTCTATTAATCTAGAACGGGTTTAAAAAAATCCTTTTTTGAAAAATAGTCCATTCAAACATTCCTTGGCAATATGGAAGAAGATTTATCCCATCACTGGAAATTTTTTTTTAAGAAGCCCTGTCTGATAAAGTTAGTCCATCTTTTAAGATTTGGGGAATAATGACCATCTGGTAAGAGGATAAGCAGGTTAAAGCTGGCAGCTCTGTGGAAAATTTCCTTTCTTGACTCTGCAAAGACTATTTGGTGTTTTTAAAACCTTAAAGGCTTGTAACCAATCCCCTTTGTTTTAAATTCAAGTTAATTCAGAGCCTGCAGACTTTATTAAAAGGAAATATACTGAGTAATGGCTATGACTTAGTCATTATGTTAAATAGTATAGATTGTATAATACAATGCTCTTTTTGAAAAAGTAATGATATGTAAATATATAGAGAGAGAGATTAGAAAAAGTGGAAAAATACATGCCAGACTATTGATGGTATCAGTTTTGGAGAGAATGAAATGATAGTATTCTTTTGAATTTTGTATGACTATGTATGAAATTTGTATGAGAATATATGTCTTCAGTAATTAGAGAAAGGTATCACCAAAAAATTAATAGTAGGCCAACATAAGGAGAGAGATGTGAAGAAGGTAGAAACCCCATAAAGACAGGCCCCTATTTCTACCTTACTCATGATGGTATTTCAAAGCACCTGTTTCACAGAAGGCAGTTCATAAATGTTTAGTAAATATTTTGGAATGAATGAATGAATGAGCAAATGAATGAAAACATTAAAGGAAGCTGCCACAACTAATTTTGAGGCTGTCTTTAGAGACCACGTGAAATCTTTGCTCATACAGGAGCATTTGCATTGTTAGGCTAGAATAAGCACTTTCCACTCTTTAACACAGAAAACTGGAGAAAGAAAATCCATTAAGTTTTAGAATTTCACAGCCGTTCCTGATGTTTTCATCTGGCACAGGGATTCTAAGGGTGTATTAATCGGTAACTCTTTGTTTAGATGTATCTGCAACTACAGAGGCAGCAGCATAATACCCTGTTCTGAAGGCCTATTATATGCTTGTCACTATATTCATTTTCTAATTTAGTTTTTCTAATAAGACCCCTAGACGTGGATATTATTGTATCCATTTTTAGATGGCAAGATCAAGGCTCAGAGATATTAAATTTACTCACAAAAGACCTGTATGGAAATGACTGACCTTAGATTGAAATGCGAATAGACCTGGATCTTTCATGATTGCTTTTGTTATTGTTTTGTTTTGCATTTTAATTATAGTCCATTGTTCTTAAGTCTTCACTTGCCAGCTGCCCTTCGCTGTAAAGATCATGCACATCCTGAGAAATTCTGATGGAAATTAGTGCACAGTCCTGAAATGCCAGGACTTGGATTGTACTCAAACTGTCACATGCTTTCTAGCTATGATATATGGGCCCCAGCTCATTAGTGATGGATTCTTCGCGGCAGTGCTGCGCAGGTAAAACTTCTTAACTAAGCAGATATTCCATCATCCTGGCACTGTAAAATGTCATGAGTGCTCCCAGTGTAATCATCTTTTTGTTTCTTTGCTACATTTGGATGAGCAAAATCAGAAAGCATTAGACTAATGTAGTACCACCCTCTACTGAAAGTACAGTCCAAACATAGAGGCATCTTGGGAAACTCACCTCTCGCGTTCAACTAAGCTTTCTTGGATCCCGATTATGTAAGGCTAAAAGTACTAGTTGGATTACGGTCTTGTTAATTTGAATGCAGGTGAGTAAGTGGACTGGGCTCTTGGATGCTTACCTTTATTTCTAGTCTCGACACTCCGACAGTCTCTCCTGTATCTCTACCCCTCAAGTTCTGAGAGTTTGGCACTTTGCCAGCGTTCAGCTCCTGAGACTGCCTAATGAAAGTTAATGGACCTCCAATTCAGGTAATTCACGTGAATTAAAAATAACTTAGGAAACCATTGAGAGCTCTATAAAACCAGATTTAAAATACTAAATGCAAAGGTCATAATAGTACAGTTCAAACTTTTTGCCATACAAAATAGTTTATTTGAAATGCATCTGAAATATCAAAAATTTATCAGAAAGTTGGAAGGCATAGATAATTTTTTCTATATCTTATGAAAAATAAATAACCCCACTAATGCTTTCTTGGTTGGTTTGTTCTAAATGTTCTAAGATCATATTTCAAGATTGCTTACAAATTGTAAGGTACATGGAGAAAAGAGTTTCAGAAGAGGATAAACTTAAGAGAAATTATTTCATAGTTTCTAATAATTCTACAAAATAGCATATATAGACTATGGAGGGGAAAAGAGTCATGTTTGTACAGACACACGTGAAATTCTGTGATGAATGTGGGAGAATGGAAGGGACCTTGAATTTGCTGTAAAAGAGGCATAATTTACTGCTGAAAGTTTGTTTGTTTTTTGCTATAGCTTAGAGCCACAGTTAAAACAACCCAGAAGGATTGCTGGAATCTCTTTAGAAAGCTAAATGTCTCAATTCCACAAATATTTATTAAACTAGGCATTATGAGTTCAAACAGAAAGATCAGTAATGTGTGGTTTTGTCCTTAAGGAAACTTGAATTTAGTTAATGGATAAGGCAAGTGCGGTCACCTCACAACGCAAGGAAGAATGTGGTAATGACCACAGGCAAAGCATAAAATGCTCTGTGAGCTTTCTGAAGGGAAACTACATCATGTTCAAGTTTGCAAGGTGGAGTGAGAAGATACAGGATTGAGGTTTAAATTCTGGCTTTTCCATCTTTTAGTTCCGCATCCTAGGCAACTGATTGAACATGTGAAGCTTCAACTTCCTTTGCTGTAAAATGGTGGTAATATGAACGTACTTCATAACTGTTTTGCACAAGACTTTTCCCATCATTCATTGATTCATTCATTCATAAATATGTTCTGGGTGTCCACTATTTGCCTGGTTGGACAGCTGTACAGTGTATAATGTGGGTGGAAAAAAAAGTATGGTAAGTGCTATCGTAAAAAGGACTTGAGGTTACAGCAAGGCTTTAAAGATGTGGTCAATATCACAAAAGGAAGATCCAGAATCTCTTTATAGAGGAGGCTGCCAATACAATCCTTACTTTACAGATGAGAAAATGAAGTCTTGGGACATTTGAGTAATTATCCTCGAAGTGTAGAGCTGTGTAAGTGGCTGAGTGAGGGTTTCTGCATTCTACACAATGCAGCCAGCTGTGTTGGCTTTGCAAGGGATTACCCAAACAATGGGACCTAAAGGAATCATTTATGTCAATAGGAATGCGTATTGCAGTATCTCAGAGGATTTCAGATACAGTGATATTTTGTTTTGTCATTACTTCCCATAATTATTGGTAAGTCTCACTAAATCAACTGCCATGCAAAAACAGGTTTTTACATAATATATGGAAAAATTTAGGATCTTCTAGGTGTAGGTCACTTTCAAGGAGTTTTGTTTTGTTTTTTGTCTCCAAACTAGATCAGCAAAAATGAAATCAACTGTCTCTATGTTTCAGTAATAAGCTCTTCATGACCTTCACCAAATACACATTTTTGTCTGGCAGAAAGGCACTGGGCTCTAATAGAGATATATAAGGCCAATGAAGGGTTTGTTTGTTTGTTTTCTTTCTTTTTCTTTCTTTCTTTCTTTTTTTTTTTGCTTTCTTATTGCTTAGGACCTTCATATAAATCAACTGTCCCAATGGGAAGAAATCTATCCCCCCTGCCCTTCTTCTGTCTCTGTCCTTTCTCTTTCTCTCACACAGTTTTGAAAAGTATCCTTCAGTGAGTGCTTCTGTCCTTGTCTCCCTCTCCTTGCCTCCTCTGTCAATGCAGTGATGGTTCCTGTGTTGCTGCACTAGCAATCACAAATAGACTATGCAATAGAGTTGAAGTTAGAGTTCATGGAGAAAATGAGATAGAGGTGCCCGTAGCCATATTGAGCAGATGCCTGGCTCTTAATGAGAAGTGGGAAAAGATTGAAAGCTGCTCATGCTTGCCCAAATCCACAGGTGTTTTGACTTGTGCCCCTAACATTGCTTGTGGGGAGCTCAACAATATCATCTAATAATAACTCAGTCCACTGGGGTTACCCGAATTTGGCCTGTCTCAGGAAAAGAGGCACAAGAAACTTTCTGCAGCTCTGTGGGCAGATAACAGATTCAAAATACTTAAGGCACTTGTGCACATAGCATAGTAGAGAGAAGTTGAGTCACTATGTTATACACCTGAAACTAATGTAACATTGTGTGTCAACTATACTCGAAGAAAACATTTTTTTTAAATACTTAATGACAGTTTATCCTTGCCAAACAGCAACAGTGCAGCCTGTCACCTGGGGACAGCTCATCTTGTTCTTATGTCAATCAACTAAGGGCAACCATGGAACAGTTGTTTTTTATAGGGCATGATTGTATTAAAGTACTTGGGGATCTCCTGGCAAAATCTGCCTGGCATGGATTATTTTACTTACATGAGAAGTGCAGAGAGTTATTCTTTTCCTGCTATAAAGCTTTCAAAAAGAAAAACTGATTTTTAAAATGTCTTCTGTGGAAATCTTTTATTTTCTGAATTGACTAGATGCAGGGAAGGTTCAGACTTTGCTATGCATAAGAACTTTCTAGAATAGTTTAAATTTTTAAAAATTAGGTTAGTGGCCCACCCCTGCATTCTGATTCAGTAAGACTGTTTGTTGTGAGACTCAAGAGTGTGCCCAGAATCTGGAGTGACAAGACTCAAATTTGACTTCCAACTTCGCTGCCTATCAGGGGCATGTCTGGACAAAATATTCATTCTTGAACTTCAGTTTCTTACCTATAAAGTTGGAATAATATTCACACTTAATTTCACAGTGTTGTTGAGCAAATCAAAGGACATAATAATAGCAGCTAACATTCAGTGATTTAGTAACTGCTTGCTGTGTACCAGTCAAGTTGTAAGGGCTTTACATGTTGTATCTACCTTATTTTTGTCACAACCCTCTGAGTTGGCACTATATTTATCCCAATTATATAGATGAAGAAATAGACAGTGATTAATTAATTCTTCTAAAATCATACAGCTGGTGTACGGGAAGCTAGATTCTAAAACGAGGTAGTCAGATTCCAGATTTGGAGCTTGTCTGTACTGTATTTTATTACTTTAGGAAAATAGATGTGACTTCTCTAAGTGCTATATGAATATAATAATAGGATACATAGTTTGCAAATATGATGATCCCATGTACCTGGGTTTCTTGATTAGTACTGATTCTAAATATTTAAATATCTTCTGGTTACTCTCATTACATAACAAATTACCCTGGAACTTAATGGCTTTAAAACAATCACATCAGACATCTTTCATGGTTGCTGTGTAGGTCAGATATTGAGACAGCTTACTGGAAGGATGGACTGTTTTTGTTTTATAATATTTGGGATCTCATCTAGAAGACTCAAAGATCTGAGTGGAATGGAGTCATCTGAAAGCTCTATTATTCATGTGGCTTGGTGTAAGAAGCTTCCTTTCAGTAGGCATGGAAATAATTTAGAAATGACATAACCCAATTCTCCCAGGCACATTATTTTCCAAATATTTTTCTATATGTAATCTACATAAAGTTCTAATAACAGTGTACTTATATTCTGATTTTCTCATAAAATAAATAGAAATCATGTGTTAGGATAAGCTACTTCTGTGAAACATAATCTTCAAAAGCCTTTATGCACTCATGTTTCTGACTCTTCATATTATTTTTACGGTATAAATACACAATTTTTTCCCCAAAGTAATTCCTACCAATCGTCCAAAACATTCCAGATGTCATTGTGTCTTAGGGCATATTACCTGAGACTCAGACTCCCTCCTTCAAAGTTAAGAATATTTCCTCTGTATGCCCACTGCCATGTAAGAACTTCCAAAAATATCCACCAAACTCAGTTTGTTGGATGCTTATAAATGACCCCTTTCCTCTGTTCTTTCAGCTCTGTGGGAAATTCCTATCTTGTAAGTATTAATAAAATGTCTCAATTGCGTTATTCAGAGTAGAAGTTCAAATAGCTTTTCAGAGGTTCTGCAAATTATCTAGCATGTAGTGTTCACTCCAATTTTCCATTGTTAAAATCTGAATCTCCTTCTATTTCATCTCTATCATTGTATTCTCCTTTCTGTGCCATACTGATCCACACATGGAACACAGTTCTGTCTCTTTCAATGACCCCACACAACACTAACACAAAGCTGTGTTGATGAGAGGCAAGGATGAAGTTTGTGGAGTGTGTGTTCTGCAAAGCACAAAACACAAAATAAAACAGAGTGTTAAGTAATAAGCTATTATTGTGTAAACTCCCATCAGCTGTATGCTCTCCTGACAGAATTTGTTTTCCATGCTCTTTGGTTTCAGATTACTATTATCTTCTTGGATCTCACTCTCTAGAACCATCACTTCTCATAATTTCTCAAGCTTCTCTCCCATGCTGCTTGGATTCAGACAACAACTCTTTAAATATATGTCACCTTTCTAAATAGAGAAATCAGGCTTCCTCTTTGTTTTATTTTCTTTCCATACTAGTCTAATAGGGGGGAGAGTTGGAGAGAAAAATTCCAGTTTTAATTATTTAAGAAACATTATGACACAAAATTTTAAGTAATGTTTGATATATAACAGCTATTCAAATGTAAAAAATGAGTGCATACATGGATGGAAGAATGGGCATTTCCTCATTTTCTGTTGGATGCTTAATTTAATGGCTGCTTATTACTACAATGGATTGCTTCGCCATTTTTTACTCAGCCTAACCCCTTTATTTTTTAAAGTTTACTTATTTATTTTGAGAGAGAGAGCACGTGCTAACTAGAGCAGAGGAGGGGCAAAGAGAGGGGGAGACAGAGAATCCCAAGCAGGCCGTGCTGCCAGCACAGAGCCCAATGCAGGGCTCAAACCCACCAACCATGAGATCATGTTGTGAGCCAAAATTGAGAGTTGGACGCTTAACCAACTGAGCCACCCAGGTGCCCCCTTAACCCCTTAGGCAGAAGATTTGGGTTGTTTTTACATTATGATAATAATATTAATAGTAGGTAATGTTTATTCAGTGTTCACTATGTTCAGATACTTGAAGTGAATTTATTTGGTACTCAAACAACTATGATGTCAGTGCTATAATTATCCCAATTTACACATAAAGAGAATGAAGGGCAGAGAGATTAAAATATTATCTAGTTATTACCCAGCTTGCAAGTAGTTGATAAGTTGAACTTAATAAATCTGATTCTGGACTCCATATTTGTAGTTTCATATGCTTATTTTCACATACCTATATGCATTTTGTTTATCTTTGCTCTATTTCCTGGCGGTCCGCCTTGTGACTCAGCTTTTACCTGGCCACTAAGTCGTGACTTGGCTGTTGCCAGTCCTATCAGGATCAACACAAACACTCTTTATGTTATACATATCACAGTACATGCTGCTTTTGCTAAAGAGGAAGAGAGGCTTTGGCCCACTTGTGTTAAAGGTTATTGGGGTCCCTGCTGAGTTTTCCCATTGACTCAGTTTTTTATATTGCTCTCTAGAACATGTTAGAGCAAACTCTTATTATACTTACTCTCTGTTTCTTAGAGCTGCCTCTCTCAAGGTATTTGTAACAAGTTCCCCTGGGGCTGGAGAGAATTAGAGTGTCTCTGTCAAGTGTTCATCCAAATCATCCTCCCATGCTAAGAATCAACATCTTTGCCAGGATAAATCCCAGATGGTTTGTCTCTATCTGTGGTAAATTTCCTACCCACCTGGAGTCCTTGTGGAGAGACTGGTAGTGGAGAGAGGGGTGGTTCTTTTTTTCCTTGTTTTGTTGTATAGTCCTAATTTTAGTATTTCTTACACATTATAATGCTAAGGTACCCCTCATTTTGTAAAATCCCTACAATGCTTTGAAAACCCTGTCTTTAAAAACTCAGCCAGTTCACAACTGGTACAAACACCATCTGGTACTATAGCCAGGTAAAGAGAAAGATGGCAGGTCATAATCTAAATTTCCTAGAATTTTTTTAATCCAAGAAACGAACTCATTTGGTGGTTTGTTTGTTTATAGAATTCCTTCAAAACTAAAACTGGATGAAGAAATCATATCATATAGGGAAGTAAACAGTTAAAGGTAATTTATATTAGAAGGATGTCTTGAAAGTAGCTTCTTTTAGTCATTTGCTCATCCAACCAATGTGTTCATTGCTTCTTAGTGGTAAGACACATTGAGCCTACAGAGAGGATTATACACAGTCCATGCCCTCCAGGACTCACAATTGCAGATATAAATCGAAATCACACTCTTTAAGAACCTTGTTTGCAAACTTGGATACCTTGTATCCTCATGAAGGCAATTATACTGGTAAGGCTCTTTGGAACAGTTGAGTGAGAAGGTAAAACTCAAGAAGTACAGGATATCTGTCTCCAAGTTTTCGAAAGGCTGTCATGATAAATGAGTGGACTCAGCATGTGTTGCTTCAGAAGGCAAAATTAAAGAGAGGTGGACTTGGGACCATTCCAAAGATATTTATATCTAGTAGACTATTAAGAAAAGATGGGGGAAAGTATGGAAACTAAAGAAAAAAAGATCAACAGTTGCCAGGTGTTGAGTTGGAGAGAGATAAATAGGCAGAACACAGAGGACTTTTAAGACAGTGAAAACACTGTATATTGTAGAACGATGGATCTATGTCATAATGCACTAGTTGAAACCCATAGAATTTACAATACCAAGAGTGAACTCTGAGGTGAACTGTGGACTTTAAGTGATTATGATGTGTTAATGTAGGGTCATCCGTGGTACACACACACACAAAAATGTACCATTGTAGTGAGTGATTTTGATAATGGAGGAGGCTATGCATGTGTGGGAACAGGGGAGTATAGAAAATCTCTGTACCTTCCTTTCCACTTTATTGTAAACCTAAAAACTGCTCTTAAAAAGAAAAGTGTTCAAAAAAAGAAAGAAACAAACAAACAAAAGATGGGCTTCCTTAATAAGAAAGCTCCCAGTAGTGGAAATTTTCCAACAAGGCTGTAATAAGAAGTCATCTTTTGTTGTTTTGTTTTGTATTGGTGGGAGGTTCCACTTAAATTACTTTCAGAATATTTCAGACGATCAAACTTTATAATAACCAGCTGTTACCATCGTTTCTATCCCTGTAGTGATTACAGTGATTTCTTTCTGTTAGTTTTCATGTAGTCCTTAAATCAGTCATAAAAAGAGTACTAATAATCTATAAAAAAAAATATGGTAAAACTAGAATCAGGCGACTCAGTGAAAAGTATATAATCTGCTTTATATTTCCATCTTAGTTTGATCTAAACTTCATAAGCACATACACACGGGTGTGGAAATTTATGTGGGCCAAAAATAATGTAGAAGTGCACTGGATGTACTTGTGATAGGCAAGTGCCTGTCTCCTCTCTCATGCTCTGGAACAAGTTACATAAAGACATTTTCAGAGAATAATACAAAACAGTGAGACCTGGGCCGATAAAAGACCAGATGAACCACAAAACATGGGACTTGAGGGTTTATTTTTCTTTCTTAGCTTTTACTCATTTTTCAGAACTAGGATGGACCTGTGCTATCCCCAGCATCCACAACGTGTTGATGTGTCTTTGAAGAGCTTTATTTTCTAGCTCTGCATTCATGTCCTTCTCACATTCCTCTTCCCTTGAGCTTTGAAAGAATCTGCATCTTGTTTTAAATTTGTTTTTCATTTATGTAGGTATCATTTTTGTGTAGCAGTAAGTCCCAGTAATGATGGAGGCAAATACAGGTATTTTTGATGACACACATCCCTTGACATTCCCCAAATAGCACTAAGTACTAGATAATGTATATGTGTGTCTGTATCTGTATAGCTATAGCTATATCCTTGCCTAGATCTAATCTACTTTATATATATCTAAATACATCTATATGGCTGTCCAAGCCTTAGAAACTGACACTCAAAAATGGTGGTGACAATACAGTGTGATGTATGTTCTGAATCTGTGCCAGGGAGCACATTTGTGCCCTGGAAAACAGTAGGCTGTAGGGCAGACTCGGTGTTGTCTCATTAAATTCTGCAACACTGTGGGGACCAAGGAACCCTCTTGTGAGACCACCATAATGGAAGGAAGTCTGCCTTTTCCCATTTCACTTCACAAAAAATTGTGAAGGCAAGAAGAAGGCCCCAGCAGGTTGAAAGCCTAGATCCCACGGATTTGATGGGAGTCTGCCTCTGCCGTGGAGATCAGCCACAGCAAGGGCAGAATTACTGGTGGAATGGAATGGTGATTGTGGATGTTTGAAGCAGAGCCTGACCCATAGCATTGTAGCAGGAAGAGTAAAAAGCAGCAGCATGGTAGCAGCAAATGGTGGCCCAGGCTGTGTGGCTCAGCAGGGAGTGGTGTGGGCAGGTGGTTGTCCAGATGGAATCACAGACTGTGAGAATCTCACTTGAGTCTCCTGGAAATATGCCAGTGAGAAGAGGACTTTATACGAAGAGCTGAAAGTTGGTAGTTAAATTGTTTGGCAATAACAAGGTCATAAATGTGACCTTCGTGTCCACAAGTGAGGCTGGTAAGGCCAGAGTGACCTTCAGTTATCTCTGGTGGCCCACTTATTTATGCTATTACCTAATGATGGCATTGATGGCCTTCGGGATATGCTGCCCCACAATATGGCATCTCAGGATATTTAATATTTTAAGCTGAAGATGTTGAGAAATGGCATGTGCAGGAAGGACTTTCTGACCTTCACCTGAAGCTGGTCATCAAACCCTCTTGTGACCCTCTTGTGAGACATGCCTTCCCTATACTCAGAACAGAGGAGCATCCTTATCTCTGAAGGTAGAGGCACAGTGAGAAGAACCTGAAGGAACAGGCCTTGATAAGTTTCTCCCAGTTTACTACACTGAGCCTACTCCTTGTCCTATCACATTTCTTCAAGACTCTAGTATTCACCAAACATAGCAGGAAAACACAAGGGTGGAACTATTTCTTGAGGTCTTCAATCCCTTATATTCCCTTTCCATGTACCACAAAGCATATATTAAAGTGAATATGCTTTATTCATTTTATTAAAAAGTATATGCTTTTCTCTTGTTAATCTTTTTTTTTTTTTTTTTTTTTAGAGGAGTCCAAACCTAGAACTTAGAAAAGTAGAGGTAAAAGGCTTTTTTTTTTCTTCCCTACAAGGTTATAAAAGGAAGGAAAAATCCAGTAACAATGAAAAAGTTAAAATCCTACAGACATTTAAAAAACTTTAAAACAGTATATGATATTTCAGAACTTATCTACTAAAGGGTAATGAAATGCCTACGTTAAAACATAAGTAACATTTGCTGAAACTAAAGGACAGTTCGGTTCAAAGTCAGGCATTTGTGTAAGCTGCTTCCTCAAAGCAGCTGTGTAATATTTTCAGGATGTTAGAAAGCACTCTCAGGGACGCCTGGGTGGCTCACTCATTTAAGCATCTGACTCTCGATTTAATCTCAGGTCATGATCTCATGCTTCATGGGTTTAAGCCCCACTGTCATCACAGAGCCTGCATGGGATTCTCTGTCTCCTGTCTCTCTCTCTGTCGCTCCACTGCTCGCACTCTCTCTCTCTCTCAAAAATAAATTTTAAAACATTAAAAAGAAAGAGCTCTTAGAGTGGAAGACCAGAGGTATACTCCCTTACCCTTAAAAAGATACTAATAAAAATAACTTATGTGGGTAAAGCACTTGATAATTTACCATATTCATATTCATCATCTCATTTATTATTCACAATAGCCATTTCTTTTCTTTTATTATTTTTTTTACAATAGCCATTTCAAGAAAATATTTTCACCCCAATTTTATAGATGAGAAAATCACAGTTAAAAGAAATAACCCAAGGTCACAGGAATTTTAAGTATTTGGGTTTCAAGTACAACTGCTATTTATGAGTATGGGCTTATGCCCAGAGTGTATCTTAATCATTTTAGGATAATAGAATATTTGGGAAGCTAAGGAAGGTGAGAAGTCCTCCCTCAGGAAAGTACACAGACATGCATGTATACAAAATTGACATATTCTTTCAGAAACAATTCTGAAACATATTCAGGAATACCCTGTGTATCTAAACACCCCAGGATAAGAAACTCTGGCTAAGAGTCAGCGTTGTGTTGTGGTATAACAATTAGTTTAAATAAGTGGAAAGTTTATGGGAAAAAGCAAAGCAAAACAACAACAAAAAAATTTAAAACCTTTTCCATCCCTTCCCCTACCCCCACAATCACCGGAAGTCTGGGGATTTAATTTTAAAATTGAAGTCTCAGGGAGACTTCCAGGGAGTTATTACTAAGTGTTTCCTCCTAATATAATTTATATATTCATACTGGGGGCAAGAAGCTCCCCATTTAGTTCTTGTTTCCCTTCTGTGTATTCTCATGACACATCTCTCATCTTTCTCTACTCCTCTTGCAGTAATCCACCTGGTCACTATATAGAACAGTCATTTACAGCTCCATTATTTTATGGACCTGCTATGAATTTTCCAATTACTACTAGACAATTGCCTGTCATAATTGGTAGCCATAGGGTAAACTGGTCTTTGATGCATGTGGTACAACATGAGGACTCTTAAATTATTTTCTTCCAACAGTCAATGAATAAATTACTGGAGAGGGATCTTTGAATAATAGCACTGCATTAGAAGATCATACACTTGCACTCTCGCTTTGTTGTTAGAAAAACAGAAGAAAAAGAATTAAGAATGATCTTTAGTCTTTCAGAAATTAGACCATAATTTCCTCTGTGGTTAATAAAGTGACTGCTGTAAGCAGCTGTTTACAACTCTTATTCTTATAACACCTTAGGATGGAAATGATCTCTGGATGTCTGAGCTCAGAAACGTACAGGACTGACAGAACCCTCAGCTTTCTAGTCCCATGTCCTCTAACAGGACACTGGAGCATTATGATGGTATTTTGGATGTGTTGGTTCAGTTAGACTGTAGTCCCCGGTTATTCAATTAGACACGAATCTAGGTGTTTTGTGAAAGTATTGCGTAGATGTACTTATAGTTCATAGTATTGACTCTAAATAAAAAGGGATGCTATTCTAGATAAACTAGTGGGCCTGAATCAGTCAGTTGAAAAACCAGAAAATAGAGCTGAGGCTTTCCTTAGAGAAGAAATTCCACTTGTGGATAGCTGCTTCAGCCCATGCTGTGCATTTCAGCCTGCCCTTCATAAAAGCCTGTCCTACAGATTTTGGACTTGCCTAGCCAGCAATGATTATGTATAAGAGAATTCTTAGTAATAAATCTCTTATATACCTCCTACTGGTTCTGCTTCTCTGGGTAAACTTTGACACTGGCACATAAATACAAATATCAATTGAAGTAGAATAATAACTTCAGATATCTACTTAGCCCTCAGAAAATATATAAACTCAGCATAAAGAATGACCCTGAGTTACAGAAAAATGATATCTTTGTAGTTTTCAAAACCTTGAACAGGTCTGGATCAGTGAGCTGTTATTGTAGATATACTCTTTTCTCTTAATCTCACTTAATTAACAAATACTCTGTCAGACTTAGCTATAATATTTTCTTAAGTAAAAAATATAAAGGTTACATATGCATATCTGTATTTATATATCATTTATTAAATACCTCTCTCTATGTATCTAATATCCTTCAACATGTACTTATATAGGGATAGCCAAAGAAGAATCACAGCTATTGCATTGTGGTATATTTAATGACATTATATCTAGTTACGTTCATAAAACTCTAGGAATAAAATTTATTTGCATCATATTACTACTCTAATTTCCTGATTAAGATAAAAGTTTTGCTTCTTGCAGCATTACCTAATAGTTTATGGTCAAGTAATCCTGACACAATATTTCATTAAAAGTTATGTCCCTACTAATCTAATTAATAAAATAATGGCCACATTTTTGTTATTTCGGTGTCTGTAAAGAATCTATCCCTTCTATTTAATACTTCATTACTGAACATGAATTGTATTTAATTATTGCCAATGCCTAGAAAAATAAGAAACATTAATATCAATTCATCATGGATCAAAACATATACATAGACATTTACACGTAAACGTTCTTAATTCTGTAAGAATTGCCTATAACTTGATTATATTAATAATCTAAAGACAGATGCAGAAATTGAAAGGAGTGGGTGATGGAGGTTGTTAGAGGAGATAAAGGAAAGAATCAGACACAAACTTAGTATCTGTTAAAGCATTGTTTAAAGAAGGACGATACTGAGAGAAATCCATTTCTTTTTTTAAAAAAAAAATTTTAACGTTTATTCATTATTTTTGAGAGACAGAGCGCAAGCAGGGGAAGGGCAGAGAGAGAGAGGAAGACACAGAATCTGAAGCAGGCTCCGGGCTCTGAGCTGTCAGCACAGAGCCCGATGCGGGGCTTGAACCCACGAACTGTGAGATCATGACCTGAGCTGAAGTTGGACACCCAACCGACTGAGCCACCCAGGCACCCCTAGAAATCCATTTCTAATCTAAAGGTAGAGGAATCTAATTCTCTTTATTTTGATTCCACATGTACATCTGCCCATCTTCCTCTGTTCCCCATTATGAGCTACTCTGGCATACCATTAATAGTACCTGGGGCAAATTCTATTGATCTCATGTATTATAATATGTGATAATGGATTGTAGGTATGTTTCAGTCACTATACAAACCACATATATGCATTATCAAATTAAAATTTCACCATATGACTGATTGTCGTCATATTATTATACATCATATTTAATACTAAATGTGATTATCTAAATTTTGCGGTTAAAAAGTAGTGATTCATAGAAGTTATTTGCCTAAGGTAATATAGATAGAATACTTGGTATTATACTTTTATGTGAATTCAGTGCTTATAATGAAAAGACACAAATACATTAATGCAAGTCTGGTTGTGCTATAAGATCTAATCAATAGATAATTGGACCATCAGAGCATATAGGGTGACTCTAGATTCTGATAAAGTTGGAATCACACAGAATAGATTTACTCTCCTTTCTGATAAGATATAAAATTGTATAAAATATGTACAATAATGATTTTTAACAACATTGTACACTAGGCAACAAAGGATGATGATTCCAGAGAGATAGGAAAAAATTGGAATAAAAACTAAAATCACCTCAGTTTATCTCCATGAAGGGGTTTTCAGATAGCAGAGCAGGGGAAACCCAGGTGAAGTCCAGTGGACTCCTTGAGCTGAGTAGAGGAAACTGAAACTCTTGGAAGACTAGAGTTTATAGGACTGAGTTTCAAAGAGAGAGATCTATAGATTTTCCAAGTGTGCTTTTCATGTATGTGGCAGATATTGATCAACACACACACATGAGGAAACTGTCAGAGGCCAGAGAAGATGCTCAGCATCATATCACTGAGAAATGTAAAATCAAACTTTGAGCTACTACTCCACACCTAATAGAATGCCTAAAATTATAAAGGTTGACCATATCAAATATTGGCAACAATGTAGAACTGACACACTCATGCACAGCTAGTGAAAATCCAAAATGGCAAAACTACTTTGAAAAAAAAAAACATACACATACCATATTATCTACTCATTCCACTTCTAGATATATATTGAAGAGTAATGAAAGTATACGTACAGTACAAAGATTTATATGTGCATGTTCATAACAGCTTTATTCACAATGGCCGATCATTGGAAGCAACTCAAATGTTCATCAGAAAGTGAGTGGATAAAGAAATTGCAGTATCTCCTTACATAAGTACTACTCAATGATAAGAAGGAATGAACTATTGATACATACAATGACATGAATGAATCTAAAATAATAATGCTGAGCGGAAAAAAAAAAGCCAGACAAGAGAGTACATACAGTATGATTCCATTTATGTATGATTCTGGAAAATACAAACTATACTTACAGGAAGCAGTTCAGTGGTTTTTGCAAGGAAGGGTCAGGAAGGGATGTGAAGAAGCCATTATCAAGGAGCTCAAGGACATTTTTGCAAGATGACATATTCTTTACCTTGATTGTGGTGAGTTTCACAAGTGGCTACATATGTCTAAGCCTTTACAACTTATAAAACTGTACACTTAAAATATGTATTATTTTATGTCAGTGTTATACCAATGAAGTTATTTAAAAATCAAAAACCAATAAACACAACAAACAAATTTTTAAAAACAGCCTAAAGAAATACTGAGTGTGATCATAATGGAATGGATTGAAATGGGACACACTGCCTGTTGGTAGCGTTGAGTCAGGTACACAGCAAAAGTCTGAAATTGTTTGAAATGGAATCTGCTAAAGATTGTTGTAAAAGTGACACTTACGATACTCATCTTCTTTCAGAAATTGCCTGAGGCTAGTGTACTCCTGATATCATTCAATGTTAATATAGTACCTTAGTGAGCACTGTTCTCAAGCTTTGCAGATCACCAAAGTATTGTGGAAGGTAGAAGGGAAAAGTGGAGCATGAGTGTCAGCAAGAACCCAATTTAATTTGGGATATATCAAATGCCTATCATGTGGAAACAAATGAATTGATGACCTTGGCACAAATAATACTATTGTATGGGGCACAATTTTAACTGCTTAATGTATATTAAGTTATTTGATTCTTACACAGTCCTTTGATATAAATAATGCTATCATCATCTCAGTTTTATAAATGAGGAAACTGAAAGATTGAAAAGTTAGGTAACTGTCCACGTTCTCAAAGCTAATATGGGTGACACTCCTTTACTCAATTAATTATATATTCTTAGTTATGACATTGGCTCCACTTTCAAAACATTTCCGAAATAAGAACCTTTCTCACACTTTGAATGCTATCCATCTAGATAGATCCATATTAACACACATTTCTATTTTTTAACCCCTATATTCCTCTTACACTCTATTCTCTCTGAAGTAGGAAGAGTAATCTTTTTAGAAGTTTATATCAAGTCACTCTTGTGTTGAAAGTCTCTGTTGACTGCAGTTTTACTGAGAATTTGATCTAAAATCTCCATATATTTAGGATTCTTTGGGGTCTTGTCTCAGTGACTTTCCTAACTTCATCTCCAATCACTTTTCAATCCTCTCTAAACATACTGCTCTTTTTGGTGCTCTTTGAACACATCAGTAAGATTGACCATCAAACCCCTTTATCTTTCTTTACCTTGGAACACACAACCTCTTCCTTCCTTTACATTTCTGTTCACATTTGATTTTAACAGTGAGGCCTGCTATGGCCTCAGTGTATAAAATTGTAGACTGGATGAACCCTTTACCCTTTATCTTTACCTAGATGGATTTCTCACCTTACTATCCCCTATTGTTAGTGAAAATATTTAATTGTATTTCTCTTTGACTGACAGCCTCTGTCTACTAGAGTGTCCTCTATAAGAACAAGGGCTTTGTCTGGTTTGTTCATTGCCATATAATTTAGAATAGGGTCAGACAAGGAACTCAGTAGATATTTATTGATGGGAAATAAATGAATTCCAGATCTGCCACTTATTGTAACTTGCGCAAGCTATGTTAAAGTTCTCTGTTCGACAGTTTCCTTATTTACCCAACAAGAGGATAGATAGTCTAACTTGCAGGTTCTATTTTAGGTTAAATAGTATATGCTATGGGGATACTATAGCATGTAGTAAGTCTTGATAAATGAGTTATATTACTATAACAGTCTGGCCAGGAACTATATGGATTAGCATAGCTTTTTAGCACCTTAATTTTCCAATTCTAAATTGCCTCAGAGTCCGTTTTACCTGAGAAAAATCAATAATGACCACCACAACATACATTTTGGAAGATGAAGTGAGACAGGTGAATAAATTTTGAATTAGTAATTGTGGATGCTCTATGAGAATATATAACTTATTTCCCACTGGAGTTTATTTATGCAGTAGGATACACAAGAAAGACACAGATATTAATTTCTTTTTTTGGCAAAATATTATTTTTAAATGAAACACAATGGTTTCTTTCCTATCTTAATATTCCAGGTGTATGCAGCTTAGACCTTATAATACACTAGAGACTGACTTAATGAATCATTCATGATTAGTTCAAACTAATCATCAGAATGATCAGACTTTGGCAGGGGTTCCTGCAATGAAAGGAAATGATCTACTGTTGCAAGTGCCTCAGCATTCTGGAGGTTCTTAGTTTCTCCCCCCCCCCCCACCCCCCACAACACTTAGTCATTCTCCTCAGCCGTTTATCTTGAACAAGCCAAAAGAAAGAAAGGTCAGCCAGATTCAAGACTTCAGAGGTGCCATTTCTTTAACAAACATGCTCTGTTCTTGATAGATTTTGAAATACTCTGCATTTATAAAGAGTTCATTCAGAATTGTAAATTACAACATCTTCCAGTCCTTAAACTTAGAGCATGTTCTGAGCCTGAGTCAGCAAAACCATTCAAACTCCACTTTCTTTGTCTCTAGTAGTAAGAAGATTGTGTTTGCTGAAATAGATACCCAAATAGTACAGGGATGATAATTTTCCATTTTTCTATCCCTATAGAGAAAGCATATTGTAAATTGAAAGGTATTGATTTGGGTGATTGTAGTTTTTAAAAAATGAAACTAAAATATGTAGATGTCAAACTTTCTTCAAATGACCTAAAAAGATTTTAGATATTCAACATTTAGCTATCTTTTTTTTAAACTTTCTTCCTGGTTCTCTTGATCATAAGTTATTATCTGAACAGTAACTTGGCTGTATTGTTTACCAACAGAAACAGCTGATCTGCCTAAGAAACACCTGCTTAGCTTTCAAGACTTAGGTCAAGAAAGACTGTCTGATTCTTTCCTTCCTCCTTTACTGGACTCACTTGTTTACATATCAGTACTTTTTGGCTAATTTATAGAATCCTTGACTTACTTCATCTGTCTTGTTTAGTCAACTAGTATTTAATACAGTTCTTTATTAGGGCTAGATAATTTGTTTTAAAGCAACACAAATATTTTTGTGAGGGCATGGTAAATATAATTACTCTCATATTCAATTCTTACTCAAAAAACAGTCTGGGGCTCCCGGGTGGCTCAGTTGGTTAAGCATTCAACTTCAGCTCAGGTCATGATCTCACAATTCGTGGGTTCGAGCCTAGCATGGAGTTCTGTGCTGACAGCTCAGAGCCTGGAGCCTATTTTGGATTCTGTGTCTCCTTCTCTTTCTGCCCCTCCCCCACCCATGTTCTGTCTCAAAAATAAATAAACATTAAAAAAAATTTTTTTAAAGTCTGTGGAATTAAATAAGAGCTACTGAATCACAAACATGAAGGACAACCCCCCTCCCTTCTCAAAAAAATTGCAGTCTAAATAATAACGAAAATACTAAGCTGATTAAAATATTTATACATGGGAGGGGTTGATTTAGGCTCTTAGAAGTTAGCCTTTGTTCCATTGTTCATTTGTACATTCACTTATTCAGACTTTAGGTTAGGCTCTTTGGTTGCCAGTAACAAGATCTTCTCAGGCAATTTTATTTTTTTTATTTTTTTATTTTTTATTTATTTATTTATTTTAATGTTTTTATTTTTGCGACAGAGAGAGACAGAGCATGAGCAGGGGAGGGGCAGAGAGAGAGGGAGACACAGAATCCGAAGCAGGCTCCAGGCTCTGAGCTGTCAGCACAGAGCCCGACGCGGGGCTCGAACCCACAGACTGCGAGATCATGACCTGAGCTGAAGTCGGACGCTTAACCGACTGAGCCACCCAGGCGCCCCAGGCAATTTTGAGAACAAAGGACTCTGGGTATCACAGGACACTGGCTCTCTCATAATCTCTTTCATGGTCTAGAGCCACATAGTTCCATATGATGGCCACTAGTCAGTGGTGCCTGTTAAGGCACTTAGAACCAGTCTAGTCTAAATTGAGTCTCTGCTGTTCTAGTTAAAATGCCTCATCTAAACTGGTAGGTGCTTTGCTTTAAGTATAAAATAGATACCAGCTTTCTAAGATGTAGTATTGAAAAAGAATGTAAAATTTCTCAATTTTTTTTATTAATGACATTGAAATGCTAGCATTTGGGGCACATTAGGTTAAATAAGATATATTAATAAATCTAATTTCACCTGTTCTTTGTAACTTTTTAATGTGGCTAATAAAAAATGCCATATTACATGTATGACTGACATGACCTTTGTACTGAGCAGCAATACTCTGAACAGAGACTGCTTAACTATGGCTTGTGGACAATAAGTAAGAGAGTAACAAATCTAGATACACATAAGAGGAAAACAACTAGCTCAAGGTGCCTGGGAGACTCAGTAGCTTAAGCCTCCAACTCTTGATTTTGGCTCAGGTCATGATCCCAGGGTCGTAGGGTCATGGGGTCGAGCCCCGAGTCAGGCTCCTAGCTGAGTGTGGAGCCTGCTTAAGGTTCTCGGTCCCTCTCTCTGCCCCTCTCCCTCTCCTGTGCTCATGCTCTCTCTCTCTCTGTCTCTTAAAAGGAAAGGAAAAAGAAAAAAAAAAAAAGAAACAACTAGCTCATATTCTAGGTGCTGGGGAGAAAGGCTTTAAGTGAAGGCTTTGAGGAGAGAAGGATTGATCGAGCAATAAGAAAGTAGGGGAAATTGTTCATCTTTCTGGCATCTTCCTACTTTGATCTTCATGAATTATATAGTGTTAATATTTCATTTCAAATGGGGTTTATTCATAAGATTTGAGTATAAATATATCTTCTAACATAAATTTAAGATCACCTTTGGATTACCCATTTAAAATTATTTTAATGATGCCACCATTTCTTTTATAATTAAGAGCTGACCAAAGTGCTTGGATAGAAGCACTCATTTGGATAGAATTGTAGCGAATGGCAAATTGCTGTTCTCTCTTTGGTTACAAAGTAAAATAAGTTAACTTGTCCACTTTCGTTGTAAAAAGATTTATTTCAAATGTAGATGTGGGAATGTGTGATTTTTTTCTACATGTAATTTTTATTTTATGAATAACAAGTAAATGAGCAAAATTTGATAATATAAATGGGTATAGATTACTATCGTGAAATCAAAATGAATTTCATTCCATTTCTAGAGACATGAAATACTCTTTCTTGCTTGTCAAGAACATGTATGTGAAAATGTTTTAATTTAGGTTTAAAACATGCCTGAATAACTTTACAGCTTGCCTAAATTGAGTTCTTGAGATCCCAGTAATGACTTTTGCCTAGAAACAACACATCTACTTTAATCATTTCAAGCTAGATGTGGTCATCTAACATGAAGCTAAACTAAATGAAAGGTAAAAACTAGCGTTTCTAAAGTTTAGTCCATAGGTAATAATTAACTCCTTGTCAGTGAGGAAGCCCATCTTTTCCCCTCGCCCCCCTTCCTAAAGGAGAAGGAGTGGTGATCTGGATTAGGTGAAATTTAAAATACTTATTGGATACTTTGCTACTAAGTACATTTTTAGGTGATCTCTAGTAGCTGAGAATGACTATTTTTAAGGTTGTTCCTTTATGGGCATTGCTCTTTCTCCATCCTGTTTTGAAATAGAGTACACTGTGTTGTGGTGACATACGATCATTCAATGTATCAAACTCCATTGGAATGCAGGACCTGGGAGAGAGGTAAGGAAGACTGAGCTGACCATACAGCCTACTTCATTATGAGGCTCTTTCAGCAGACCAAATATTATACAGAGTAAGGTCTTTATAGGGTTCCTTTGGCATGCTAAAATCCTAAAATTCTGAGATGGAAATCTTATAAGAAAAATGTTAAAATGTTAAATTGTTTTGCTGCTGTGGTACCTATATCTCCCTTGAGGATTTAAAGGGAAAGATAAGTGGTTGGATCAAGGCAGGCTTCATGCATTTCTAGGTCTGCTGAATATCGTCATGATGCTACTTCAGCTATTCTGGAATTGGGAAGTGGAGATTAACCCAGTTAACAAAAAAATTCTCTCATCTAAAACACTGTTATCCTGGGCTCACTCTTGCTTTTTTCTCTTCCTTTCCTTTCCTTTCCTTTCCTTTCCTTTCCTTTCCTTTCCTTT
>NW_026057585.1:18924629-19173440 GCF_023721935.1 Panthera uncia | reverse complement strand
TTCCTTTCCTTTCCTTTCCTTTCCTTTCCTTTCCTTTCCTTTCCTTTCCTTTCCTTTCCCTTCCTGTTCTTCTCGTCTCTCTTTTATTTCTTTATTTTGAGAGGGAGAGAAAGAAAGAAAGAAAGAAAGAAAGAAAGAAAGAAAAAGAAAGAAAGAAAGAGAAAGAAAGAACGAACGAACGAGCAGGGGAGGGGCAGAGAGAGAGTTCCAAGCAGGCTCCACACTGTCACTGCAGAGCCTGATGCAGGGCTTCAACTTATGTGCTGGAAGATTATGACCTGAGCTGAAACCAAGAATTCATTGCTCAACTCACTGTGCAACCCACATGTCCTGGGGTATTTGTTGTTCAAGTTATGACACTGTCTTTCATTCCTTGTTGCACTGACCTGACATCTGTTTTTTAATTTAACCTGCCTCTGCTGCTTTATGGAAACACTAAAGTTTCTAATAAACTCATGATCACCAACTTTGATAACTTCAGCACTATTTGATATCTTTGTACAGTTTTTACTTGACCGTCCCCTAATTTTTTTTTTCTCCCTCCCTCCCTTCCTTCCTTGGTTTCTAAGACAGTTCTTTATGATTTTTTCCCTACGTCTCCAACCATTAGTGCTATGTTCCCCTTGGTGGAGCCTTCCCCTTAACTGTTGGAGTTCCACAGGTTTTGGTCCTTTTAGGTTTCATTTCTATATTATGTATATGTATACATACATATATATAGATGTTTATATATATGTATACATACATACATACATATAGATGTTTATATATATATACACACACATATATGTATGTATACATATACATATATATACACATGTATGTGTATGTCAAGATAATCTCATTTACCCAATGCTTTCAACTACCTTCAATGTGTTGATGTGTCTCAAAGTTAGGTCTTCAGTCTTGAGCTCCCTATATATATACATCTAATTGTTTCTTGAATATACCTCAGTTTTCTCAAACACTACAGACACCAAACTGAAGTGCCATGATTTCCCATTACCACCACCTCTGAAGTCTCTTCCTGTTCTTTTATTCTTTACCTCAGTTAAGGACATCACCATCCACCATTAAGCTACAAATCACAGAGTTACTAAGGCTTTATATTTCTCATGCTAGTCACCAAATTCTGTCAGTTTCACTTCACGGTTCTTTCTTACATCTGCCATCACTCAATCCAACACAATACAGTTTTATAAAATATCTTTTCAGGAAATTTTTCTTGGAATTTTCTGTTACCAGTCCTTTCCCGTCCAGTCTGAATTCTACGGTGCCACCATGGTAGTCTTACTAAAACAAAATCTTCTTAGAGTCTCTTTTAGCTCTTTGATTATAAGATGAAATTGAAATTCTCTCATATGCCATGTAAAGCTTTACAATCTGGTCCCAACCTACTGAACTAGTCCAGGCTCATATCTTATCACTCATTTCAAGCCATTGAAATATTTGTCTTTAGTTCCAGCTACACCACACTTTCCACTGGGTTCTCAAACATCAGTTGTTTTACAACCCCATGCCTTTTTCCATATTCTTCTCTTACTGTTAATACTTTACCCTTGCCTTCTTAGGAATTATCTGTTTGCCTTCTAGTAGTCAAATATGTATATATTTTTTCCCTTGCAACTCTTGCCAGAGCTCTACCTTCTTTGGGGTAGTGAACCAATTCAACATTAATATAAATTTGGCTTTGGAAATTTTGAGTGTGCATAGCTTGTTTATTTTACCTAATATTAATGGAAAGCCCTGATATTTTGATGGCCGTTTGCAATTCTTCATGTCTGATTTGCTCATTTATTAAAAAGAGCATTAACTGCAATCAGATAGATTTCCTCTAGCACAGTCCATAGACTTTATAGGAAATGGAGGGAAGAGAGAAGGCTCCCCCCCCCCCCCCCCCCCCCCCCCCCGCCCTTCATCTTTTTGGTCTTTGACTTTCTTAAGCCATTGCCCATACATAATCCTATCATACTGTATTATAGCAAATGCTTTATCTTTCTCTTCTCTGTTGGATGTTGAGCTCCTGCAAGACAGAGATTACCCACCCTAGAACCTCTGGCTAACAAAGGAAAATGTGGCTACGTTTAAATTGCAGGTAGGAGAATTTGATACTATCAAAGACAATTTGGAGGAAAAGTTCAGGAATTCTGGTCTCAATATTTCTTTTGATTCTACAAAACCACTTTTACTATGATGCATATAGGACTGCCTCTTCACCCCTAAACAACAGTCCACCACACAGTTGGGCTCATTGTTCATTGATAGGTCAAATAAACTCAAATGCATGGCTATCTTTATGAAGACATCCTTTTGGAGGGGCTATCATAAGTAATACCCTTTTGGAAGACAATCTCATATCTTTACAGATTAATCCTGATAGTTGGATTTCATCAGCCAAACCCTACAAACCTATTCATATCTTACTTACTTTTTAATTATTGCCTTTAGCTCATCTCTCTCTTTTTTAATGTTTGTCTAGTTTTGAGAGAGACTGAGTGCGAGCAGGGGAAGGGCAGAAGAGAGGGGGAGACACAGAATCCAAAGCAGGCTCTAGGCTCCGAGCTGTCAGCCCAGAGCCCAACATGAGTCTTGAACCCACAAACTGCGAGATCATGACCTGAGCTGAAGTTGGATGCTTAATCAGCTGAGCCACCCAGGCACCCCTAGTTTACCTCTCTTAAAATCACTTTTGGTACTTTTGGTGCTAGTGTTTTGGATTGTGGTAGAATGGTCAAAATGGCAAAATGTGGAGAGGCTCAACTATCTGTAGTAGGCAAAATCAAGAGGAAAGGAAATGTAATGGAAAAGGAGATGATAAAGGAGGAGGTATCAAGAGTGACTTCGAGGTTTCTCACTTGCACAACTGGCTAGGTGGTAATATTTAATGGGGCAGAAAATATTAGATTCCATAGATTCCATACCATAATGGTACTAGAAGTCCATTAATTTCTTTTTGGACATATTCAATTTGAGGTACTTCTGAAACATCTTCAGGGAGATGTCAGGTAGCTGTTATAAATGTTAGGTTCGACCTCAGAGTAGGGTCAGTAAATATAACCAGTTAATTACCTAGCAAACTGAGAAATAGCGTTATGGCATTTGAATTAACTTACTGATAAGTGGTTGATACTGATAATTTGTGAGACCTTACCAGTGTTGGGGATTCGATAATGGCTAAAATAATTCCATCTTTCTAAGAGCTGACACTCTGTTCAGAGAGACAGGCATAGATAAGCAAAATATATAAGTAGTTACTTAGCCATATCATGGGTAAACCAAGTGCCATGAGGCCATATAGAAATCAGCAAGTAACTGTGTTGAATCGATGAGTCTGGAGTATGAGGGTGAGAAAATATAACAGCAATTATATAATTTTATCTGGGTCTTGGTAGAATATTGAGCATTGTCATTCTTAACTGAGTGAACAGAATAAGTGCATTCTCAGAGGCATTAAACTCATGGCATATTTGAGAATCAGCAAACGTTCTTTTTGAGAAGGACATAGTCAGATGAGTGATGCTTTTCCCACATCTCTAATTTCTGGGAAAAGGAACCTTTGAAAGCATCATTCATCAATTTTTCTCTTTCTGATAATCTTATATTTTGCAATTCAACCAGTTCTCTCATCATAACAAAATAAGGATGATAAACTTCTAGACTCAATTATTTCCTTTCATACCTACACTTAGGTCTTTGTAAATATTCTGTGGTTTTAAGCATTCTGATTGTATCTAATACAAAGTGCCCATGTAGTGCTTTGAGAGGCTTATTATCATAGTGCATGATTTCCAGTAGGGAATTGGTGTATGCCTGATAATATAAACCATACAGGTTTGCATTCATAAGACGATTCCAGAACTAATTACCATCTGATGAGTATGAGACCATTTTACAGCTGGAATTTCTACTCAAAGTATAGTAAGGAAAGCCTTTTGGTTAGTGTTTGATTGCTGCAAAGTGAAAGATGTTTGAAGAACACTTAGACTGAATGCTCATATAGTGTACTCCTTTATAGTACCAGAGACAGTGAAGATCAGAAAGCAGGTAGATTGAGAAGCACTAGAGGGACAGTGTGAGGGCTACCTAGCAGCAAACTCAGAATACATATGAAAATTATCTTCACCTTCACAATAAACCACACAGAAGAATTCATAGATTAAAATTTTAACAATCCAGTCTAATTTTCTATTAGAACATAATCTAACACTCTAATTGTTACTATTTTGTTGCCAAATATGAATGAAGTTATACGTATGACTAGCTATTACACCAAAGAACAGCTACAGAAATTAAATAATAGTTATTGTTACTATTTTGTTGCCAAATATGAATGAAGTTATACGTATGACTAGCTATTACATCAAAGAACAGCTACAGAAATTAAATAATAGTTAATACTTAATTACCTGTACCAGAGGTGCCTGGGTGGATCAGTCGGTTAAGAGTCTGCCTTTGGCTCAGGTCATGATCTCACAGTTCGTGAGTTCGAGCCCCACATCAGACTCTGTGCTGCCCGCGCAGAGCCTGCTTCAGATCCTCTGTCCCCCCGCCTCTCTGTCTGCCCTTCCCTCAGTTGTGCGTGCTTGCTTGTTCGTGCGCGCTGTCTCTCTCTCTCTCTCTCCCTCTCTCCCCCTCTCTCTAAATAAATACATAAACCTTAAAAACAAAGAAAATTATAAACACCAGATGTTACAGAAATGAGGTCTTTCTAGGAAAGAACTGGAAAATTAGGAAGCAAAAGGGTAGTTCTTAAGGTTGTAGGCTCTTAAAAGGCTAGAGACTATGAAAATTGACAAATCACCACATCCAAGCATCATATATCTAGGCATGGTAAGGAAGTGAGAATGGGAATTAGAGAAACTGTGGACAACACTTTCTTCTTAAGTGAGTTTAACTGAGGAAATATTCCAGTGGAGAGAAAGATGGTAATACGGTGCTTGCATTTTACCAATAACTAGGGCAAAATGTGAGTGCACAGCAGGAAGGGAAGCAGCAACTACAGATTAAGCAATGATTTATATGGCTGCATGAATGAAACTTACAGGTGCAGTTGCATTCAGGAAATGGCATTGGTGAGTGAATGGTTTAGATGACCTGTTCTGCCTCTAATATTGATCCTGCAGTAGACCACCCAATTTCCCTGCAACACTGAAACTTTTAAAAGTATGATGGGGAAACAGATTTTATGCTTCATTTAATACTGACGGTTTGAATTACATGTTAATTGTATCTACTGTTTTTATTAGCTTGGAATTTTTTATTGAATTTCACATTTAAAAATCATTGCAATTTTAGTAAGTGATACACTCATTTATGGAACCCATCATAATTGATTAAATTTTTCTTAGTGGTTCTTTACTATACCATCAAGCAATAGGCATGACTGACATTATTGGTCCCATTTTACTCAGAGGAAGTAGGCTCAGATAGATGTAATGGTTTTTCTAACTCAGACAATTTATTAGCATTAAAGTCAAGATTATTTCATTAGTTCAGAGTCCTTTTTACAATACTACATTGTAGATTTTGGGGTCCAAAGAGCATAAAGACAGGTGCATCTTAAATTTTTTTCAGGACATAAGTAAAAGCTTTTTGTCATCATAATTTTAGAATGTGGCCATATTTGCTCTCTTTGAGTAAACACTGAAGTTTGGATATGGAGAAGACATAGGAAGGATGTCCTGGATAAAATGGATGAGCTTGAGAGTGGATTCTTAGGGAAAAGTGATCCCTGCCCCGACTCCAAACTAGAGCATGTATGTCCTTTAATTGACTTCAGAATGCGATTTTAGATAAGATAGTTATAACCCTTCTACCAATAAGATGGCCCTAGGAAATGCTTTGGAACTCCTAAGAACAGAATTTATCTGAAGCTATAATGTATATAGACATTTATACTGTTCTCGTTTTAAGTGATGCTATATAAATTTTTGTTTGTTTTTTTTGGTGCTAAATATGCTAGGAGGTAGAAATATAAAGCTGAACTAGATAGGTTCCAGTCCTCAAAACCACATAACTCAACATACTTGTGAATCTCAGTGCATTCTTCCTTCCCTTTACTCTTTCTTTCTCCTTTTACTATCTATCTATCTACCTATCTACTTACCTACCTATTTATTTTTAATGTTTGCTTACTTTTGAGAGTGAGAGAGACAAAGCACAAGTGGGGGAGGGGCAGAGAGAGAAAGGGAGGCACAGTATCTGAAGCAGGCTCCAGGCTCTGAGCTGTCAGCACAGAGCCCTATGTGGGGCTTGAACCCACCAACCATGAGATCGTGACCTGATACAAGTTAGATGCTTAACCCACTGAGCCACCCAGGTGCCCCATAGAAGTGAAAATTTGAATCAAGATTAGTCTCTATTGTGTTGCAATACAGAAATTAGACATTTAAAAAGCTGCACAGCAAGATAGAAAGGTGGATTAATCTTGGATGAGGCTAGATGAGTGCTAGGTCAAGACCTAATACCGCAGTAATAATTAATCTCTGTTCCTTTGAGTTCAGAATCTGGTCTTCAGTTTTTTTAATCTCAGAAACTTCATCTCATTTGTGTCCAGAACTTGACTAAATTGTTGTTTGCTGATACATGTTAACCAAAATTTACAAAAGATTGACATTTGTGATTAAAATGCACACTTATAATTTCCCATGAGAAATATGACAAGTGGATTGGATATTTGCATTGGACTGACCCATAATTATCAAAAGTTGCTTCAAGCAAAGGAAATCAAAGTAAAAAGACTTAGTTATAGAATTCAGATGACACTGGCATCTGATACCTTTCAGTTTCTCTACATTTACAGGTGTTTCTGTTGTAACATGATAGTTGGATTCCTGAAAAACCCTGTATTCTGAAAAACTGTATACCAAAAATAACAGGGCTTAAGGAGAAAATGGAGTTGGGACAAACCATCCAAAACCTGTGTAAGTGTATATCCAGAGTAGTAACAAAAATGGTAATTGGTACCTTGAGTAATTGCTTAGATAACTTGGGGAGAGAGCTGGAATTTGTACCATGAGATAATATAAATGCCCAAAGAAACTGAGGGTAAATGCTGACTTGTGGTCCTGGGACAATGCATAAGAAAGCATAACTCAGAGTCATTGCTGTTTTTTAGCTGGGCACAGTGGTAAGCACAACCTGCCACAACCCAAAGCAAGGCTGGGACTACCCCTTACGGGAAAGGTGACATGGATACAGGTGCTCATTATCATTCTACTCTCATGATTCTGGCTCTACCTGTCTAGAAAAAACCTCATTTACACAGCAAAATATTTGTGTTATATTAACATTACTCCTATAATTGCCCATCATATTATGAGCTACTTGGTCTTATGGAAGATGTGTTATAGCAGAACAGTCTGCGTGTATTTGTGCCCACCCCCCTTGGTAGTTCTCAGGTGGACACATTGTCAAATTGCCTCCGTGATTCTCTTTTTATATTTCTTTATAACTGTGCAGTTCTCCATTTTGATTAATAAATTCTTAACCTGTGTAATATCTTCTGTCCGGGTATGTCATTATCACCCTCTACAGATGGAAGGGGATTAGAGTTACCTAGAACTATAGATCTCTGCTACTTCAACTCAGGAAATCCCATCACAACATTCATAGCCCATATTAAAGGGTGTTTGCTTGAATCCTTACAGAGTTGGGGAGTTCACTGACTCTGAGCTCCACTTTTTCATTTATGTATAAAAAAAACATATGTTCATGACGTTTCTAAACGTTAGAGTGTTTGGAGAAGACGTATATATTTAAAAGAGTCTTTAAATTGAATAGGAAGAAAATTCTGATCTAATTATTAGGGTATTATGACATTTATTTAGATAATACATGTACTCATCTAAATGTAGATTATATAATTATCTAAATGTAGGTTAAAAATGCTCAATGACTTCAGGAGACATCTTTTTGAATATGACAGTTTATCACAGGAAAGTCATCTATAGATCTGGCAAAAGAAGTTGAGGGTAATGAAAGTGTCTCTGAAGTGTATTTTTATAAATTTAATGATTTTTATAAACTTCTCAAGCAGTTAATGATATTTTTCAATGAAGAATGTAAAAGAGAAGCTAAGTTTATTAGATATAATTTTACATCTAATTTGTAAATAGAGAAATTTAAGTTGGCCAAACTAAATGACTTTTTATAAAGTCTTTTATAAATGACTAACATTTAAGATGATACTGTATTAGACAGGCCTCTATTAGATATATTTGACATCTTTTCTGAAAAAGAAATCCTTTTAAAAAACTTGATTCTAGTAAATAAAATTAAGTTAGAGATAGAAGAAAACCACAATAGAAATACGTTTCCCATGGGGTGCCTGGGTGGCTCAATCGGTTGAATGGCTAACTCTTGATTTTGGCTCAGGTCCTGATCCCAGGGTCATGGGATCTGTGAGATTGAGCCCCATGTTCAGGGTTTTTCCCAGAACTTGGAGCCTACTTAAGATTTTGTCTCTCCCTATGCTCCTCTCTCCTCCTGCACATACATACACACTCTCTCTCTCTCAACAAACAAACAAACAAAAACAAAACAAAACAAAAAAAAAACAAAACAAAAAAACCAAAAAAACAAAAACAAAATAGAAAAAAACCTTTTCCTAATGACTTTGGGAGCTGACAGACTAAAGGACTATGTAATAAAAAGTGACCAATATTGTTGTAATTTGTAATCTTGCAATATTTCACAAAAGAGGAGATAAAGATTTACTGCAGATAGCAGGGGGAGACCATGCATTAGTAAAAAGCAAATTCCCATAATAGGCTGGAAATGATAGAGTAGGCAGTTTGTTAAATGAAAGTTGGAGGCAAGGATGGTGATAAATAGGTTACACATTAGAGGCCTGTGGGCACAACAATCCTAACTTTGTGGCTTCCAAGACCCTGGGGCTAATGGACCACAGGTGCAGAATATGCTCTCTCCCCTCTACCTCTGCCCTGGGGTAACCCCTAGACTCATTATAATGCATTTGCATTGTGGTTTTAGCCCCTCCTCATGGGGAAAGGCTACCAGGATAATTCCAGTACAAATATGAACCCAAATGATTGGAAGCAGTTTGTGTTAGAGACCACCATGTCCATGACCCAAAACCCCGCTTACATAAAAGGAAAAGACCCCTCTATCTTCAGAGCAGTTGCCACCCCTAGGGCCTGCCAGCTCTCCCTTATTGAGAGTGTACTGTCCTTAATAAACTTCTTTGTGATTGCTACTTTCCTTCTGCCTGTCTGTATTCGAGTGTGGATTCTCAAGTAAATCTTTGGTGGGGAATCCAAGAATCGAGATCTCCATTCATAAAACATAGCTGTCCTACTGGTAACAGAAGGTAAAATAACCAATATATTTTCATGACTTAAAGATATAATTTATAAAGTGATCCAGGAAACTGTACATTAAATTTCACACAAGAGTTCAGCTTTAGAGCTAGTATGTTTAAAAAAATAAATAAATAAAAAATAAACCATATAGCAGTATATGCATTGAGAAGAGTGGGCAGTTCTGTGAAGGCCAGGGTTCAGCTAGTTAGCTGCTTTTCACCATTTAGTGCCATAAAACACAAGTAATTTTGACTAGATATCATACAACTGACCTCCCAACCCCTGCCTCTTTTTTTTCGATCTGCATTACCTAGCAAAGCACTTCCTTCTGGTGGAGACTGAAAAATGATTAATTAATGTATGTCATGGTTGGTGAGTGAGCTGTTTGGTTTTTTTTTTTTTTTCCTTTTTTCAAATACAGAAACACCAAAGGAAAAAAATTAATCATCTATAATGACTCTTATAGAATGAATTGTGCTTTTGTTGAACATAAAGGATATGTGAATTATGATCAAACTGTAACTTTCTTCTGACTTTTATTGATCCTCAATACTTTATTCAGTGGAGTGAATTTCTCTGTTCCAGAATGAAAATTCTAGCAGGTTCCAGGGTTTTCACATTTTGACAAAAGTGACAGAGAGCTCTAAAATTACTTGACATAACAGTCCTAATTCAGGAATTAGTGTGTCTTTTGTAATAATGTAAGTACAGAAACTTCTATGTTAAATATTCTCTCAGCCATCTCTAGCTAGCTTTTATTTTGTTTTATTTTTCATTTTATTTTTTATTGCATTTATTTTTTTCTAGCTAGCTTTAAAATGGAAGCTTATAGCGTGGTTGGTAGTTCTTCATCCCTTCAACCTGTTTGTTTCCACCCTTCTGGGATAGTTTGCTCCCTGCCAAAATCAAAGTTGGGGGTTTGTGCATAGAGGGGAGCAGCAGTGGGGAATAAGCCCATTCTTAGCTTGGTGTTTTTGTGCTCATTGGGCTGCCAGTTAAATTTGATATCCCTATGGAGATGCAGTTGATGAAAGCTGACTGTCTCATTGTAAAGTTGGCGGAAACTTTACAAGTTCCCTGGGGGGCTGGCTCTCTTGTAGTTTAGTTGAAATTAGTAGATATCCATGTGCAGAATGGAGCTCTTTTCTCTGCCCTAGACAGCTGGTAGTACAACTTCAGATGCTTTCTTTTGAAGTCTCTTCATGCTTCTGGGCCAGGATTCAAAAGTTGGATAATGCATGTCTTCCCCATTGCCACTCTGTGTGGGAAAATTTCATATATCCTTTTTCCTGACAAACTCTAGGAGTACAGGCACATTCCGTTATCACTCTCAGAAACAGTCTCTCCACCAGTTTTGAGTTTTGTTGTTTTTTCAATTCCACTGTCTGAAACTATTTAAATCCTTGGGCTTAGGGAGGGGTCCAAGAGAAGGGAAGAGATTTTAATTCATTTCTTCTGTAAATTTCTCATATGGGGTTGGAGGTCTGTTTGTCATCTGACTGGTTTCTCAGTGGAAACTGAGGAAAGGAAGACTCATACTAGTATCTTTTTACACTGTCATCACAGTAGTTATTAAATGTGTTGTAAATATTGATTTACAAATGAGCATATTCTACTAAGGATAGCCATGGACTCCTTTTACTCATGTTTTTTTTTTTTCTTTTAATTTACTTTTTGAGTGTTTTTAAATGCATGTTGAGAGAGAGTGTGAGCTCAGAAGGGGCAGAGAGAGACGGAGAGAGAGAGAATCCCAAGCAGGCTCCACCCTGTCAGCACAGAACCTGACATGGGGCTCAATCTCACAAACCTTGAGATCATGACCTGAACTGAAATCAAGAGTCAGACGCTAACCAACTGAGCTACCTAGGCTCCCCATTCTTACTCATGTTTATAATTCCAGGAACTAGCACAGTGCCTAGGATGTATAGATATTCAAAAACAGTATTAAAAACAAAATTTAAGGTGACATTGTATGGCTTTCACTTTTAGTGATATAAGCCTGCTCATTAATTGTTTCATCAGTTCAGCTAATATTGAGCTAGCCTTGATAGATTCCTAAATTAGTCTTGAAGCAGATTGTCAGTGGTGGTGGTAGATGTGTGAGAAAGCAGGTTTGGGAGGATCATAGTATACATTGCAGGCCAAGGGGATGGCAAGTGCCAAAACATGGAGGTGGGAGGAGGAGGGGCATGTTGGGACCCTTGGATATTGGTGGAGTGGGTGGCAGGATAAGAAAGGCAAGGGGTTAGATCAGACAGCAGTACGCGGACTTTCGAGGGGCTTTTGAAGAATGTTCAGTGGAAGACATGTTGATTAAGAGTAGAATATGTTTTCATCAATTTGTAAATGAAGGACTTACTGCAGAAAATTCATTAATCGAAAAGTGCAGTATGTCTTGCAACATTCATGATCAAAGCCATGTGTTTCTTTTGGTTAAATATGTGAAACTTTGAATGGACCTCCCCCATTTATCAGCCTTTGTGACGTTTTGATCTTCAGTTCTAGAAAAAAAATGAAACGCTTGCTTAAAATATGGAAGTGTTTGCTGTTTTCACTTCATAATTATGAAGGGAAAGTGCTGGGAATTCTGCTCTTTCCTCCTTGAAAGCTGATCATTTCCATAAGCACTGATTTGATTCTGAGTAAAAGGAAATAAAATTCAGTACAGGGACAGGGACATCACATGCCAGTATGCAGGAGAAATGCATCTGTATTTTAAACAAGGTAGTAGAAGCCAAGGGAGGAAAATAAAAAGTGAGTAAGATGAAAGACAAAAGTGCAAGGAGACTGATGTTTAGCCGTATCCCCCTATCATGTGTATGAGGGTTGTATCCTGTCATGTAGGTAAAATATAAAGAAGCATTTCTGAGACAGCAAATTAGACCATACAAGCAACTCAGATCTATGTTCTGGTTCAAAAGAGGAAGATCATTCAAAACCTGTTTAAGTTGTGATGAGGTTTAAAAGCTGAGAAAATTGTGCAGACAACAACTCTTTTAGGGGAAAGGCAACATTTGTTTAAAGGCCATTAAAGGACCTTAAAAAACACAGAAATAATAATTGGAATTTCCTCAGTGCTCAGGAATCAGTGCTTTGTTATTTGTGGCAAAAAGTTCTTCAAATCTCCTGAATGAATGCGCAGTAGCAAATGGGTATGCCCAGGCTAATGGGAACTGCCACTCTGGGGCAGGAAAGGATCAAAAGAAGGATGAAGGTTATAGATTGACAGTGTGAGCTGCCAAACAGGGCAAAGATGTTGAAGGAAGGCAAAAAAAAAAAGTGGTATTTCTGGAGAATTAGCTTTTAAATCATGCACATTTATTATAGCCAGACTTGGCAGTACAATTGCTGGTAAAAGCATGTCAGAGGTTTCAATATAAAACTCCTATTAAAAGCAGTTATTGTGTAAAATTAGCTATCCAGATCTTTGAGCATCCCACACCAGCTGGCAGACATGTACAAGCCCAGCTGTCCTATGTCTTTATGCAGAGTTTAGAGTCACTAGGTATCATACTAAAGACCATACATATCTCATTCTGGGGAGAAGCTAGCATATTGTTCATAGCTTCAATTTACTCTGTCATTAGTTCAAATAATGCAACATATTTATTTAGAGTAACCACTATGTCCAAAGTCTGCATATACTGAAGAGGCACCTGTTTTCAATATGCACTTCCAGATCCACTCTCTAACCTTCTCCTCCTGAAATGTGTTTCAGAGGAGGGGAGCTTGACAATTGGCTTCTGGTTGGATTTGGCCAGTGGGAGGTACTGGTAGGACCTCAGAAGGCAGAAGGAAAGTGAAGTTGATATAATCATTCCTCTCTACCTTTACCCTAAGTCCTAGTTTATTTTGAGCGAACCTTTCTCATAGGTGTTTATCTATCTCTCCAGTTCAGGTAACTGCTAACTCCCCAATGCAATAACCATCTCTTGACAGTTCCCTTAACTTTCAAATCCTTTGGTAAATGAACCTTTAATTAAAGTCCCTTGTTTGGATTTGCCACCTGTTTCCTTCCAGGATTCTGATTGATAGGTACCCATTTACTAAAAGATAAAAGGCTTAGTTTCTGAGAAAATATTTTCATGTGGTGTACTGATCTGTGTGGGGAAAACATAAAAGATGACAGAAAACCAATTAGAGCAAGAGAACAGAGAGGAAGTTCTGGCACTTTGTTTTACACTTAACAAAGTGTTTGCAGTTTGTTACTGAGGTTGGCTTGCCAGTCTCATACTTTCAGTTAACACACTGATATGTGGGCTTAATTTTAGAAGATGAGTTTCTGAAATTAGAGACATCTGTATATATTTCAAATACTGTTCCTTTTTTATTGTTAATCTCATTTTAGTTGAATATATTTCTTATATCTGACGATTGGATGAAATTCACATATAAAAATAAATAAAATATAAGTTCCCAAAGAAAAATATTCTAAATGTTTACCATGGAGATGAAGGTAAATATGGTAGTTTCATTAGCATTTTATCTCCTTCCACTCTGGCTTTTATTTCTCTGTCCTGTTTGTTACTTCTACCAGTTGCTTTTCATATTGGGGTTTCTCCAGGCTGTATGTTGATCTGTTCCTTTTTTATCTGTTGTACTGCTTCTTTTGGGATCTAATACACTTGCAAGATTTCAGTAACTAGCTATCTTCAAACCACCCATTAATTTGCATTTCTTGTTTATATCTCTGAGTTCTAATCCAACTGTCTATTGATGTCTACTTATAAATGTCTACCCTATTTAAATGTCTCTAACAGTCTGCCATTTCATTTTCACTAATACCCAAATATCATGGCCTCTATGGCTGTATTTGATTTGTCTTCTATTTTCTTTTGTTAGAATGCCATCTAAGCTGATACACAGAAAGGCAAAAAAAAAAAAAATAGCTTAAGCAAGATAGCAGTTTATTTCTCCCTTATGTAACAGTCAAAGGTCAGTTGTCCAGGACTACAGTGATAGAAGGTTCTGTTAATCACTTACACACAGCTTTCATCTTTGGATCCAAGGTAGTTGCTCAAGATCCTGCCTTGTCATTTGTAACATAGTCAGTTGGAAAAGGGAAATGACAAGAGGAGTAGAAAGTGCACACCATCCATTTTAAGGACATGGCATAGGAGTAGAATAACTTATTAGTAGAAAAAGATGGTGTCTTGGGAATCCTGTTATAAAAGTTACACTAATGGGAGGTCAGACTTCATTCTCACCCTAGACCGTGTTTTTCCATCCTCATATATCCTGAGTAACAGTGAAGATCTAAGTAACCCGGACTCTTTCTTCTTTAGAGGTGTTCGGGTGGATGCTGTTGGCGGTCATTCTTCTTAGTACCCTTCTCCTTCGGCTCCCAGGATCTTCTCTCATTCTTTTCCCTTTTACTGTAGATCCTTTTCATTAAATGTTAGTTGCCTGTTGGGATGCCCAGGTGGCTCAGTGGGTTAAGCCTCTGACTTCCCTTCAGGTCATGATCTCCCGATTTGTGAGTTCAAGCCCTGCGTCGGGCTCTGTGCTGACAGCTCAGAGCCAGGAGCCTGCTTCAGATTCTGTGTCTCTTTCTCTGCCCCTTTCACACTCATGCTCTGTTTCTCTCTCTCTCTGTCTCAATAATATCATAAATAAACGTTAAAAAAGTTAGTTGCCTGTTGTTTTTGGATCAAGCATGTTCAGAGGGCCCTAACTTGGGTGTTTAGTTTTAGGAAGTCAGCTAGCTAATTGGTTTATTTTGTTCATTTGACAGTAGTTCCATGATGCCCTTGATTTCAACAAGGTGGAAAAAGGGAACAAACAATAAGTTGTTATCCTGTCTAGTTATTATTATGAGCCTGCATACTGGAAAGGATGGCATACAACCTTGTTATTTCCACATATTTTAAGAAGCTCCTATTTCTAGTTCATACCTTCTCCACATAATACATTTGGCACCAACTTCAGTGATCTTACGAAATTTTTTTTACGATTCCCTTATTCATACAGAGGAAAATACCACATTGTAAATAATTATGTTCCAAGAGATTTCTAAGTCATTTGACTGGAATGCAGAGAACATAGTTTTCATAGAAATGATGATCTAAAAGAAGCTTAGGTTTCCTTTCTAACATACAGAATTATATTAAATCCACAACATAGCTAATATATAGCACTAACTTCGACTCTGGGTCTTAGGAATAGGGTGCCATTGAGTAAAAGGAACTTAATGAGATGAAAAAAGACTTCCTCTCTGATTGCTTCAGAGGAAAGAAAATGGCTTTAGAACTACTTTCCATTTTCATTGGGAAAAAAATGGGTTTATAACTCCTTTCCCACTGACGTATGTATCCTGCTGTCTTAAGGCTACTGTTTAGACAAGGCAAAAGTGAAACCAACTCCTGTTCCACTAGTGAGTCCTCCCATTGCCTTCAAATCAGCTAGTCCTCCTATATTGACTTGGACCAATCTCTGAATAACCTCAGTCTGATAGGGAGAATGTTATGTGATGAATAAACTCCATTAATGTGTGAACAAAACGTACTAGCTCTGTAGCATTCTTGGAGACCGTTGAAGTTTTTAAAGGATGATGACTTCGTTATGAATCTCTTGATTAGTAGAATTATAGTAAGAATAACAAGGAAGTCAAGTGAAATCAGGAAGCAAAGAGGCAGGAAATTAAAAGTCAGAACACTCCTGCTTGAGATAGTTCCATTGGGGCATTTCCTACCTTTTTATTGCTTCTCCTGTCTCCATTTAAATGTTTACAGATTCTCTTAGGTTTTCAGTTGCTCTGTTGGCAGTGCCGTTATTGAGCAAGAATGAGCAGCCTTCACGTGGCAGGACTAGTTGTATTGTTATTTCACTTACATGGCTTATAAACTAGCTAAACCAGGTCTTAACATTTCTAACTATATTTGTAAAGGGCCAAGCACAATGACCTATTTAAGGAGGAACCCAATTAAGAGTTATGGAATAGTTGAGTCAAAGTAGTTAGGCATTTTTCTTTGTTTAAAGGATCCATTTTCTTTTTGGCTTATTCAGAGTTCAATAATATACAGCCAATTCTAACATCTTAGATGGGATTTTAAATTTGTAGGTCCAGCAATCAGTAATGTCATCCATGAGCATAAATCTTTTTTGGATTTGCCTTCTTATTGATTTTTTCCCCCTTTGGGTTGTTTTTTCTCTACATGGAATATGCTGTATAGAAGTCAGGGAGGAGGGTGTCAGTCTTAGAATGATGGTGAAAACAAGTGAGTCAGAGCCATGAAAAAGTACCAGGACCAGAATAAAGGAAGTGGTATATTTAGATGGAGAATTAAATAAAAATGGGAGCTTCTTATCCATATTAGCAAGTTGGCAAGGGAGGTCTGGGGGATTAGTTGACACCTGAGTTCTCTCAGGTGTCACCTAATGTACCTTTCAGGCCATAGGTTGCCATTTTGTCACAACAGACTCTTCATATTTTCTGTTTTCATTTAAGATTTTTCTTGGTATTTATTTACTTAAGGTATTACCATAAAAATATTTGAAGTAAGGAACTGGAAGAATGGAGAGAAAATGAAGACAGTGTTTTGTCTAATCACTATTCCCTAGTAAAGAATTACTGCTTTTCCTTTCTCTCTTCTATCTGTCCCTCCCACTTGCCTTCCTGCTTTCTCTCTCCCTCCCTTCTGCCCCTCCTTCCTTCCTCCCAGAAACATTTACCGAGTACCTACTTCCTGTCAGACATTTTGCCGGGCTCTGGGGATATAAATAATGAACACAGGACACTGATTAATGCTTTTAAGATTCTCACATTCTAGTGGGAAGACAAGCACAAACAAAGGAAAATTATAATAACATTAACTTTCATAATGATTTTTCCAAACACAAAGGGAGAAAAGGAACTCCCCAGATTTCCTGCTAGAGTAAACTTTGCACAAGAGGAATAGTTTAACCAGAAGTACAGATAGGATTCTGTAAGGTGGAATAATTTGGGGAGGAGAATATTTTCATCAGAAGGAATAGCTTATGCATATAAGTATAAGCTGGCATTACATAAAATCATGTTTTGAATTTTAAAGCACATTACTACTGGGCATAATATGTGGGGTAGCTGAGTGATAGGAGATGAGCAGTGCATAGCCAGGTTATGATTATGAAGGTTGTATGCATGCAAGGGAAGTTAGATTTTGTTCTGAGATAATGAAGATGTTTTCAAGGCTTGTGAGTAAGATTCCGAAATAATTACTTTTTCAGATATTTCCAGAAAGATTACGCTGAGAGCAGTGCTGAGGATGTACTAAGAAAATATAGTATGGGAGGCAAGTAGGCATCAATTTTTCTGGTCCAGGTGAGAGGAAATGAGGTCTTGAGCTAGGGCAGCCACAAAAGAATTGGAATGGAAGGGTGGATTTAAGTCAGATTAATGGTGCATATATGACAGGGATTGGTGATCTCTTGAATGTGAGATTAAAGAGAGGGGGATTTGGGATAACTTGTGCATTAGGATTTATGGATGGCCCTAGGCTTTTCTTTTCAGTTGTATTCAGCCAAATGTGAAATGGAAATTTATATTGAAAACAGTTGATGCTAGAACCTCATTTTCAAGTCTTCCCCCCCACCCACCTTTTTAGGTAAAATTGTTTCCTTGTTATTAATTAGAGAATAGCTATACTTGTTGATAAACTTCTGATGACCAGACTGCATTCTTAGTAGTTTACAAAGATGCAAAAGTTCCAAAGTGGAGTTCTGAAAATAACTTGAAGAAATACTTCTTCTGCATTCAATTTTAAATGCTTACTGACTTAAATAAATGGTTTAATTGGAGTACATGGCATTGTTTTCAATATTAAAGTTATTTTTGAGGCCCAATCAGACCAGCCTTTAGCTTGACCTGGAGATGTCCGTGCTGATTCTATAGTTCACGAATAGAGCTAACAGAGTCTTAATTTGGTCAAATCAGTTTTTAATTTTTTTTTCATTTATTACAAGGCAAGTTGTAAAGAGCATGGGGAGTATTCCAAAGAGAAATAAAAGAATAGCTTTCTTTTATGTAGTTTATATGCCAATAAGATAATAATCTAGTTTTGCTGTAAGTATTTGAGATGTGTGTTTGTGTGTGTAAACATGACAAAGTGTGTGTATATTCCGAAAAGTCAGCTTTTGAGTTCATAGTTCAGTAATTATTTTTTAAATTAGATTCTTATTTTGGGGCACCTGGGTGGCTCAGTCGGTTGGGTGTCTGACTTCAGCTCAGGTCATGATCTCACGGTTGGTGGGTTCAAGCCCTGCGTGGGGCTCTGAGCTGACAGCCGGGAGCCTGCTTCGGATTCTGTGTCTCCCTCTCTCTCTGCCCCTCCCCTACTTGCACTCTGTCTCTCTCTGTCTCTTAAAAATAAATGGTTAAAAAAATAAATTGGATTTTTATTTCTGCATATCTATAATAATGTAGCACAACTAGTATTTTTTTTTAAAGTTTATTGTTCAATTTGTTTCAAGTCCCTGACATTTAATTTTACTGCTTTCATAGTCCTTTGAGAAAGTAATGGTGATATAGCACCTACTGTTCCTTAGGCAGATTGGGTGTTTCTGTCAAGCAGAGGATAGTCTTGTGCTATTTCCAGGAGGATATTTAAAGCTTCAGTTCATGTTGGAAATTCTACCTTTTTAAATGCCAAATATTGTTATGACAATGTTTTAAGTTCTGCTATTCTTCATGCATTTTAGTGGCAAAAACAGAAAATTAATGCAATGATCCTCATATTAAAAATGCATTCCTGGGGCACCTGGATGGTGGCTCAGTCATTTAAGCATCCAAATCTTGACTTCAATTCAGATCATGATCTCATGGTTTGTGAGTTCAAGCCCTGAATCAGGCTCTGTCCACACTGACAGTGAGGAGGCTGCTTGGGGTTCTCTCCCTTTCTCTTTGTCCTCCCTCCCGCCTCTTCTCTCTCTTTCAAAATAAATAAATAAATTTTAAAAAAAGCATTCTTCTTGCTATTTGATGAATAATATTTCCCAGTGAATTATCTTTTCTGGTTAAAATGTTTATTGGCTAATTCTTGAGATAGACTAAAGTCTAATGTTGGTCAAATTGTTGGTCTGGAAAACATTTTAGAGATGACTGAATCCACCCTCTTCAATTTCAAATGAAGTCATTGAAGTCCAGAGAGCTCACTGAGGGTATATTTCTTAGTCAACAGTGGTGACCCAGGGCTAGAACTTCAGTGCTCTGGACCAAAATCTAGTACTTTTGCCGTGTTGAGTCCTTGATAAGAAAGATCCACAACTGTCAGAAATAGGAAGGGCTACATTTTGTTTTATAAGCTTAATTATTTTCTAAAATCATCTCTATGCTGAAAAGGTTAGATCTCTCACTTGGAGAGCAAGCTGTTGGTTTACTGAATTTGGACTGTATGTATCACAGAAAGTGAATTTATAGATCTGTCAATATCAGTTGATTCAACACCACTTATTGGGAAGATACTGTGTGCCTCTTTTGGGGCAATTGTAAAAAATAAAGAAGGTTGACTTTCTGGTCTTGTGATGTTCATGAGGGAGTCTGACAGAAACACAAATGACTCTAAAATATTAGGCTGTTTAAATGTTATAGCAAAAATAAAAACAAAGTTCTATCTTCCCATGGAAGAAAAAGAAAGTTTTTCCAGGCAGAGTGAACCTCTAAAGAGTCAATAGGTTTTAAGAGTTGAAGAGTAGAAATATTGGTCTTGAAAGCAAAATAAATATCATAAAGCAAAGAAATAGGGATTCTCAAAGCATAGATGGTTTTGGAATAGTACATCTTTTGATAAGGCTATGGCAGAAAGTGTCAGGGGACTAGAACGAGAGATAAGGTGACAGCGTGGAGGATTTTACATGGAATGCTACATTTTTTTTTCCCTGAAGAAAATGTAGGATTATTGAAGGTTTTGGTAAGAGGAGCAGATGGAAAATAAATTGGCTTTGATTTAACGTTTTCCCAAAGTTTTTAAAATCATGCAGCCTAAACTTTCTCCTCTTACAAAAGATCACTACAGTCTAAGGTCATTTTTTTCATTTGCAAATTCCTTTCTGCTCAGCTTCAAGACCCAGTTAATGTCACACGTATACAACAGTATTTTTCTTGACTCTGATAGTGCTTTTCATTTCTGTTACTTGTTCAGAGTCTATGCCATTAATAAAGACTTTAGTGCCTGGAACAGGTGCTCAAAAAATATTTATCAAATTTAGCAATTAATGCTTAGATATTTTCACCTCTGCTTCCTTGTCAACGTCTAGTATTTTACTCCTTAATGGTTTGTGAAATAGATTTATTAAATCATGCATTCATGTACTAGTCTTCTAGGTTTGTGAGCATTTCCTTACAAAATATATTACTTAAAATCAGCCTATTTGTAGTTAACTAATTTTAGGAACTGTAATGACACTGTAAATATTTTGGTATCATCCCCCAGATCTAATGACTTCAGATTTATAGAGGTTGGGCCTCAAGGGTTTTGACACCTCAGTTGCCTCAGTGGTGGTACCATTGCTTGCTTTAGTTTTGGATATTACATCAGTGGTTCTTTTGTAATTTTGTCTTTATGCCACACCGTGGAGATGTTATAAACTTCCTCTTACACATGTGATGAAGACCTATGATGTCCTGTCACTTTATTTTTGTGCTTCTGTTGGGTTTTTTGATGAAAAGGTATGGCTTTAATCTAACCTTGACAAGGTCAACTAATGCTCCGTATTCTTAACATCTACTTATGCGTATGCTTTGAAACAGGCAATTTGCAAAGCTATGTTGTTTTGCTGTTTACTTATCTACTGTTTGATTCAGTCTGTTCACAACTAGCTTGTAAGCCCCATGGATCAGGGACTCCTATTCATGCCCTTGAAACATGTTCTCTGAAATAAGATAGAGGATGAATAGGAAATGAGAAACAACTCTATTTGTTCTACATGGTCCCTCATTTTCCATTTTAAGAAGAGTAAATTCAGTAACAGAGCTTCATGTTTTTGTTGTTGTTCATGTGGCTGATGCCACTGTTGATAACATCTGAAAAACTCTTGCTTGGTCACCCTTACTCTGGGACTTGTCTACCGAGTTGATTATGATTTCACCTCAATTAATGGGAAGCCAGTATAAAGTTATCAATAAATGCTCCATGGAGGGATATGTTTTACAGATTGAAGTAAAGCATGTGAATCTCCCTGTTCCATGGAAGCAAATAATGTCAATTATCTAAATTAACTCCATATCCAGGTTTCTCCCAGGCGTAGTTAGTATTTGGGGACAGTAGTATGTGTATGTGTGGATATTGTCAGATAATATTTAGATTAACATTTAAAGTGGCACAACAACACATCTATATAGTCCCATGGCCAAAAAGTAATTATCAGGCTAAATCCCACATATGCTTTTAATTTTTAAAATAAACTTAAGCTTATTATTTGTGCACTGAAGTTTTTACCTATATGGAACCACAGGGAATTGGACATTAAAGAATTAATAGTAAACACTTTTTAAAAAGCTTTTTTTTTGGTTTTCCTTTAATCTATGTCCTTTTTGCTATAGGGAGAAGAAGTCACAAAGTAACTGAAATGATTTGCTTTGTTTCCTAAAGGAACTCTGTGTGTGTGTGTGTGTGTGTGTGTGTGTGTGTGTGCGCGCGCGCGCTCATGTGTGTCTTTCTGACTTTTAGCCAGTCTTTTTTTTTTTTTTCTTGCCAAACTATCAGTGTTTCTTAGGGATAAAAATAGCCCCATTTCAGCCAGCAGAATGTCATTTGGAACTGCAAATGACCATTGTCACGGAAAATGGAAACCACTTATTATTAATGCTTGCAACACAAGTAACACAATGATTTAATAAGTGATTGCTATTTCCATACAAATGGAAATTATCAAAGAGAGGTAGCAAAAGTAAGAGAAAGGCATCAGAATGGAGTTCATTACATAGAGGGTATACTCTTCCTGAAAAATATTTGGGAGAACACAAGAAGCAGTGGAATATGCATGTAGAGAAAATTGATAAAGGAGGGACAAACAATATATAACAATGACGGAGCACAAAAGAGAGGAAGGAAAGTACAGGGAGAAAGAGAAGCAAGATTTAAGAGTTTGCCACAAGTTAACAAAAGAGTAACTGTAGTTTAGTGAATATTATTCCAATGGGGCATTTTAAACTCTTTGAAAATGTAGTAAGGACAGAAAAGAACATACAATTAAGAGATAGAGGTTCCCCAAACACTAGGATACAATTCAATTTGTAATTAGTGATTTGTGTTTGTTTACTTTTTCATTAGTCTTTTAAGATAAATTGACCCAATATATAATTAAATAATTTCCAATTACTTTATTTTGTGGTTAAACCCCACTTACAGAACTCTGACCTAGTATTATTTGCAGGAGAATTAAATGTATCCAGGTGGACTGTAATGACCATCTGGTCATTGGATGGATGCCTAGGAGTGGACAGACTACTGCTGATTGCTAGCTGCACCCACGCCTTTTCCATTTTGTAGAAAACTCAAATGGAGAGGGCTTACATAATTGGTAACTTAAAAAGAGACAATACACACATATAAAAATAGTAACACCAATAATATAGCTATCGTGCTGTAACTGGTATTAATATCTTTATTGTCCTTGTTTTATTGTGTTTCAGATACTCTCAGGAAATCTTATCTCCTGTACTTCCCTACAACAATCTTATGAGACATGTTCCACTTTACGTTGAATTTATATATAAATAAAATGAGGTTTGTAGAAGTTAAATAATTTGTCAAGGTTCCACAGCTAGTAAGTAGAAACTCTTGATCAAATTCAATTCTATATCATGAATTTTTAACTACTATGCTATCTTCCCTAAATTAAAAAAAAATTGAAGGCTTCATTATATCCTGGACTCCAGAGAAGGATAATTTTTCCATCCTTCCCTTCTTTATTGAGGATCTTAAAATTCTTTACACATTTGTTAATAGATTCACTTGGCATGATATAAAATCTACTTTATTAGGAACCACACAATGAAGAAGAAGGAGCTATTGCAATATACATTCCCTAGTTCGTGGACAGTCTCGTTTAACAAACTGTGTATTCAAACAACCTTCCCCAAATTATTTGTCCTCAACAAAGCTTTCGATAAAAAAAAGTTAGGTAGTGGTAGACTAGAAATTTTACTCTCTGGAAATCCCAACGGTAGTTATATGAACTATGTGTATTAACAGCTGTGCTAGTGGTAGAATTAACATCCGTTATTAAAATGGAAGAGTCCAACATGATTAGTAATTAAATACTATTCACTTGGGGGTTTCAATCAACCTTTTCCTCATTCTCAACATTTTCACTGTAACAGTTGGGAAAAGTTCTCAGATGATCCAGTAACTGATTTTATTCTATTCTGACATCTTTAATTAATCTCTGAGTTCTTTGAGATACTCTGTTTTGCTAAAGAGCTGGACCACAGTCAACTGAAATTTAGATCTGTTTGTATTTCTCTTTTTCTTGAACGCTTACTATGATTCTGGATAAATACCAAACGGGACATGAGTAGAAAAAAAGAGCATAGAAAATTGGAACAAACCAAAATCCCAGCATGTGGGGGACCTGCATGAACATTCTGAAAGGAATAAATATCTTTTTTATTTTTTTTTCATAAGATATGCTGAGAATCATGTAAAACTGGATAAGATGAACTGAATGAGTAATGTCAGGATGTAGATCTATTATATCAGTTAAACAGTAGGACATATAGCCCAAGCATGTTTTTGAACACCAATTTACTGAAAAATAAGCTGCCATTCATTTAGCACTTACTAAGTGCTTGGCAGTAGATTTGGTGCTTCAGAATGTTTAACTTTCATGTAGTCCCATGAAGGAGGTATTATTTCCCCATTATATTACTGAGAAATATGTGATTTAGAGAGAAGTAACATGCTTCAAATAAGACACACCATTTCTTACAATTTCAATCAAGAAATGTTATTTACTACAATTTCCCATCATTTGGACCATATAATAACTATGATAGAGGTTAAAAAATGGTGTTTTCTTGGCATAAAAGGGAAAAAAGGAAGGAAGGAAACAAGCTTTTTTACTATAAGCAGAATTTTCATGGGGAATTTAAATCACCCATGTTCATTTAATTGATAGGATAATTTGGAAGTGACCTCATTTATTTTTACAACGAGTTCTAAAGCTCTCTATTAGGCAACAGTTAAAATTATGTGATTTGGAAATAAGCTAAATTTAAAAGTATTTTGTAATTAATTCTGTTGCCCCTATAATTAATGTAATAAGTTTCAATTGTTGAGGTTTTACTTTAATAGTTGCCATATGAAACTTCCCCTCTGTCACAAACAAGCACACATATGCACAAATACACAGGCATATGTTTGAATTTTTGTTTCCATTTTCTTATTTCATCATTATATTGCCATAACATTCCTCATTCCTTTTACTCTATTATAATATCATCTTGTAACAAGAAAATGAGAGGACATGTCATATAGATTTTTTGGGGGGGTTGGTTTGCTCGCTTTAGTCACATAAGATTAAACTTCGCATTTTTCTTCTTTTATGTTTTCTGGATAATTAGAAAGACATCATGTACTAGATTAAAAGACCTATGTGAGCCATGTCTCCTTAGACATATGTTAGAGCAGAAATAAATTGCTAAATACAACAAACTACAAATTTCTTTCCATTAATATAGTACATTGAAGTATGATTTTATTTTGGTCTCAGGATTTGTGGAAGAAACAAAAGTGAACCCAGTTTTCATGTGTATGTTCGATGTGGCTGTAACAATATGTTTTTATGGATGTGGGAACGTTGCTAGTTGGAGCTGATAGCCTCCGTATCAGCCACCAATACAACTTTATTGTATTGCTTTAAAAATGTTCCAAGGGAATTTTCAGGGTAGAGGTTTGGCCCAATATGGTTAAATATACAATCGCACTGGCTGTCAGCTCTGCCCGTTTTTCCTAGTTATCATATCAGCTTCTAAGACTCAATGGTTGGGTCTTCCCTTGAGTACGATGTGACATCAAAGATAAATCTGGCCCAAAGTGAGGGGGAAAGAGGTGCTACATCTTTTCACTTTCTATGATACTCAGTGTTGAATGCCCTTCAACTAGTTTATGGCTTTGTACATTTTCCACAAGAGAGTTTTCGGCTGGCTAAACTTCTTCATAGAGTCAGTGAAAAAATAACTTGTTCCTGGGGGAAAACTCAGACTTGTCTTTCAATGTACATGAAAGATTCATCATCGATTTAATACAGACAGCAACATGTGAGATACTCACAATTAATCATTAGTGACATTCCCTCATGTCTACTCTCTTCTCTGAAAATCTCCTCACCTTTTTTACTTTTATTGAAATCTGGTTCTCCCCTGAGTAGACCGCTGCCTCTAAGTCACTCTCAAGCCCTTTGCCACACTCCTCTATCAAAGCCAGATAGTGGAAAAGCTGTCCTCTTTGCTCCTAATTGCAGTTGCCAGAACATTATTCTTTTCTTCTTTCCACCAATAACCATTGTCACTCTTAGGTGATGGCCGTGCTTTCTATCTCACTGAGAAGATGAAAGCAATTACAAGAGAGCTTCCATGTGTCTGCACTGCCCTATCTAAATTACAAATAGCATTACTATACATATACCTTGTCTTCCCACCTGTTCTCATGAGAGAATTCTCTGTGCTCCTATTTAAAACCATTCATGATCCTATCAGCATTATAACATGGTGTTATTTCTTCCATTTTAGACATCAACAAAACTAAACATGTCTGATGCTATTTCCTCCTCTAACTTTACCCTGTTTCTCTTCTCTTCACAGCAAAACTCCTGTCTTGTTTATATCTGTTATCTGTAATTGTTCTTCCTTTATACTTCATTGAATCTGTTAAGATGAGGTTTTTGCCACCATCAGTCTACTGAAACTACTTCTCAATATCACCAATGATTCCATTTCCAAAGACCATTCATTTTCAGTGTTCATATTACTTGGCCCATATAAAACATATGATAATTTAATAATTTAATAAATGTTTCTCTTTGAGACATCTTGATGTAGAGGTCATGTTGTTTTCAGGACATTATCTTCTCCAAGTTTTCTTCCTATCTCCTAAGTTCCTTCTCAGGCTCTATTAATGCTTTTCCCTCAGCTTTTCACCTCTAAATATTTGAGGCATAGTATTCAGACTACTTCTTTTGGTGATACTCTCCAGTTTTATGGGCTTGAATGCTGTCTACATATTAATGATTCTCAAAATGAGATATTTAGTCCAGACCTCTCCATTGAACTCTAAATACCAACTGCCTACTCAACAATTCCATTTGAGTGTCTAATAGACATTTCAAACATAGCAACTTTAAAATCAAACTCCTGTTCTCCTCTTCCAGTGTGTTTTGCATCTTGAGAGACATAATTCCTTCCAAGTTGCTCAAGCCAAAAACCTTCCATTGCCAATTTTCAGTCCGTTGAACAAATTCTGTTAGCTACCGCCACCACTAATTTAATTTTTTATACCACCTGGTCTTTCTACTTCTTCCCTGACCACCAGAAGTAAAATAATATGTCACATCTATGCTCAAAACACACTGGTATCTTCCCATCCCATTCAGAATCCTTCAAACCACCTGCAGGCATCCATATGATCTGGCCCCCTGCTAACTTGCTGATTTCATGTCCTGTAAGTTTACTCTTTGCTCATTTCACTTGTTCAGTAGCCTCCTTGCCTTTTCTCAAGCCTGGCATGTATGCTCTTACTTTACTGAATTTGTAATTAAAATTTTCTGTCCTTGGAACCCTCTTCTGCCAGATATGTACATAGCTTACTCTCTCATGTTCAAGTCTCTGCTCAAGTATCAGATTTCTTGTGGGACCTATTCTATTTGTTTCTACCTCACAGCGTGTCACTGCCTCTTATTCTTGTTTTATTTTCTTTCCATATACATTTTACTTATTTGTTTTGTTTATTATTTATTTTAGTTATAGTTTAAGCGTTATGAGGGCAGAGTCTTTTGTTTCAGACATCACTGCTGTATCCTAGATTCTAGTTGATGCTGGATGCATGGCGGACATTCTAAAAATGCATTGAAAATCTTCCACCATAAGTCCCTGGTGATACAGATGTCATGTAATTGGTGACGGGCTCCAGACTTCCATGGCAGGCTTACCCTGGTCATTTTGGTATTTTGTTGCAACATGGAAAATGGTTTTGCCACGTTTGAACTTTTGGTCTCCTCCAACTTTGACATTATGATGGGGTTTTATTGTATTTTTTTTAATGAATAGAAAAAAAGGAAGAAAATAAGGAAGGGAGGAAAAGGAAAAATAAAGGTGAAAGAAATTTCAAGATGAAAAATCTTTGCACAATGAAAAAATCTGGTCAATAGAATTTGAAATCAGTATGCAACCTGACTAAAAGTTTTAGGTGATGTCAAATTGCAAGCCAATTTAACCAAGCCGGAATCCTCTTATAACGGGATGAAAATGTAGCAGAAGATCATTTGTGTGGAGGAGACTATCTTGACAACATACTTGTTATCAAAAGATTTACAATAGTTTTAATTATTGAGAGATAATAATTTTCATGTATGATGGTGGTGATGCAATCCACAGTGCACTGACTGAGCCCCCCCAGGCGTCCCAGTAATTTATGTTTTGATAATTAAAATAGGTAGATAGTTACAAAGCTAGCTAACTAGCTTTCTAGAGATGAGATTAGATAGAGATAAAATAGAGACACTTAGATATATAATCATATAGAAACTTTTTAATGTTGTTATTGTGATAATTTTGTGTGTCAACTTGACTAAGCCATGATGTGCCCAGATACTTGGTCAGGCATTACCTTGAGTGTCTCTGTGACAGTGTTTCTAGATGACATTAACAATTGAATTGGTATTCTGAGTAAAGCAGATTGCTCTCCCTAATGTAGGTAGGCCTCACCCAATCAGTCGGAGTCCTGAAGAGAAATAAAAGGCTGCATAAGACAAAATGTCTTCTGCCTAACTGCTTTTGAACTGGGACATTCATTTTTTCCCTACCTTTGGACTCCAACTGAAACACTGGCTTTTTCTTGTAGGTCTTGAGCCTACAGGCTTCAGATCGGAACTACACCTTTGGCTCTCCTGGGTTTCCAACTTGCTGACTACAGATGTGGGGAAGTATCCATCACATGAGCCAATTCCTCATAATCAATATTTTTTATATATTATGTATGATATACATATAATGTATCATACATATAAATGTTTATATTTATATACATATATATATATATTTTTTTTTTTCCATACCTAGGTGCGCGCACACACAAACACCCTGTTTTATTTCTCTGGAGAACTCTCACTAATACAAGTATATTGCTTTTTATTTGTTTTGAGTTAAGGCAGTTCGGAAATATTTTTAAATCTGGTACAGGTCAAATTTTGGACACTTTAGGCAATCATTTTTCTTTTTTCTTTAATATTTATTTATTTTTGAGACAGGGAGAGACAGCATGAACGGCGGAGGGTCAGAGAAAGAGGGAGACACAGAATCCGAAACAGGCTCCAGGCTCTGAGCTGTCAAAACAGAGCCTGACGCGTGGCTCAAACTCACGGACCGCGAGATCATGACCTGAGCCGAAGTCGGATGCCTAACCAACTGAGCCACCCAGGCGCCCCTAGGCAATCATTTTTCTACCATTTTAGTGCCACCAATAGCTCTTTTTTTTCATCAACTTTTCTCCTACTTCTCATAAAATTAGTAGTAAAAGAACTCAAGTCATGTTGAAAGATCTTCAGTGTTTCACATACTCTTTAATATCTCTTTGACTTCATATAAGCTGTTTCACATACTCTTTTATATCTCTTTGACTTCATATAAGCTGTTGCCTTTAATGGAATACCCCTTTCTTCCTTCATTTTTTTTTTTTTTTTTTTTTTTTTTTTTTTTTTTTTTTGGTGATCTTCCTTTAAGCATCACATCTCGCAGGAAATTTTCTCCTTTGCCCTGCCTTCTGTAGGTGTTCCTTCTCTCTTACTTGTGTGTCCTATGCAAGTGTCTGTTATAGAACATATCACATAGTACTACAATTATATCTGTATATTATATATACAATTAGTATATCTGATTGAGTTCTCCAGTAGAAAATATTAAGGGCTTTTTGAGAGTAGTAACTATACCGTTTAAAAATTCTGGGGCACGTGGGTGGCTCAGTTAGTTAACTGTCCGACTTTGGTCAGTCATGATCTCGGGGTCTGTGAGTTTGAGCCCCGCGGAGGGTTCTGTGCTGACAGCTCAGAGCCTGGAGCCCTTTGTGGATTCTGTGTCTCCCTCTCTCTCTGCCCCTCCCCGACTTGTGCTCTGTCTCTGTCTCTCAAAGAATAAATAAACATTTAAAAAATGTTCTTAAAAATTCTTTTATCTCTAACTCCTACAATAGTGCCAGGTATGAGTATTTTGTTGAAAAAAATTATTATGATATGAATGCAAGTGGACTACTCTTTCACATGTGATAAATTAAGATCATTGAGAGTCATTCATTCATTCCTGGACTACTTTCTTCACAAATGGTCTTAGAGCTAAAAACAAATACCAGTTATTTAAAATTAAATAAGCAAACTTAACAACATAATTTTCTCTTTCAACTGCATATAAAAGGGATGGATCTTGCTTATACTTTGTGGAATGTCACTAAGCATTCATTGTGTTTGACCATGCCTTTATTGTGTAACATGCATTGGTTCTCTAAACAAAATTGCTTTCATCTGAAGACATGCCAGCGCCTTTGGTAGATCGAATTGGACTGATGAAAAGAAGGAGCAGTCTGTATCATTTTACTAAATCATAGTAGCCAATTTATTTGTATTTTCACTATAGATGACAAATCCAGTAAAAGAATGTGGCATCAAATGCTTTTAAAATCCTAGGCTGGCAAAGAAACGGAATGACAACGATTTAATTCTTAGATTGAGAGTGAGATTTGAGTGAGAGTCTATAGGCAGACTTTACCTAACAACAGCAACTGAAGGACTCACTTTGTATCTTAAAAATGTCAGGGAACACAGTTACCTATCATGTAATGAATTTAGGGTTATATATAATCTAATTAGGCTTCTTTATAAGCATTTTTAATTTTTATATTATCTAACTGAATTTTTAGAACTCACTGTAATTTCACATCTATTGTCTCTCTAACCTTAATATTCACAAGCATAGACTATAGCATTATTTGGCTGACTTATGTTAAGTCAAAATAATTACATAGTAATTATTATCATCTAAACTAATGTGTTATTTTCCTATTACTGCTGTAAAAAATTACTCTAAACTTAGTAGTTTAAAGCAACACAAGTTTGGTGTCTTAAGTTCTAAAGGGCAGAACTATGAAATAAGTTTTATGAGGCTAAAATCAAAATGTTATTAGCAAGGCTGTATTCCTTGCTGGAGTCTCTAGAGAAGCATCCATTTTCTTAGCTGTCTAGCTTCTAGAAGCGGCCCTTATCTCTTGGCTTTTGGCCCTTCTTCCATCTGTAAAGTACCTCCCTCCAATGTCTGTCATCATCTCTTCTTTTTCTGATTCTAAGCATCTAGCCATCCTCTTTTACGGGCCTTTTTTATTACACTGGGCCCATCAGAAAAAGTAGGACAATCTTCCCATCTCAAAATCTTTAATTTAGTCACATCTGCAAATTCTCTTTGGCAAAAGTAAGGTACCATATTCACAGTTTCTGGGGATTAGTATGTGAGGATGTTATTGCCTACCACAGTCCATACTATTTTTTTTTCTTATTGTATTGAGCCAAATAATGAATCATAGCTCAGTAGTATAAAATATCATTGGAAATCATAACTCAATTTAAAAAGAAATTTTCTAATTTTTTTGATTAAAAATAATCCAATTCCTTGAATACTGTCCCACTCCCCAATATTAGAAACATATGGACAAAAGTTACCTAACCACCCCTTAGTTATGTTATAGAGGAGAGTTTTCCTTTATGCAGAAATAAAATAGATGGCCTATTTCTTGTAACTCTTAGAGTCTCTTTTGTTTTAACTACTGTCCAATAGACAATAGAAGCACAGTGTCCTTCTCTCATTTATTTTTCATTAAATCTTCAAAAGCTAATATAAAGGAAACATACAAAATAAATATTAAATATTATGTAATGCTTGAGATGTGAAATTAGCTTATATGTTTTACATTTATTTTTAGCTCTATGTAGATGAGTAAGTTGCCATGATTTTCTCAATGATATTAAACTTTGATTTTCAACAGCAAAGTAAAAGAAGCCTAAGTTTTCCCTTTACTTTTAACAATTTGAAAGTCTATGAGCAGAAGGGAGGATGAAACAATGATGAACTAGGTTTATAAGAGATGAATGTACCCCATTTTAAGAGGACCTACCCATAAAAAAAGAACATTTGGCTCCACATCTTCATTTTGCACATGAGGAAATGTAAACCAAAAAATTTAGTGAGTTGTCTCAGGCCATATAACTAGACAGTTGCAAAACTGATACTAGGCCCCGGATTTTTAAATTCCTAATTTAGTACTCTGTCTGTAACACCATGGACTTTCTAATTTCCTAATCATTATGTAATTTGTTTTGATTCGGTATGGTTTCTCTTTTCCTTTATTTTCATTTTATATGTTAAGTTAATATTAATTAGGTTGAGTCCCTTGAGAGGTATCTTTTCCAAAAGAAATGACTACAAATGGACAAAATACAATCACATTTCTATTGTGTCTCTATTTGCAAAGTTAAGATGCTAGAAAGAAAAAGGAAATTAATGATGTTTTCCTTGCCTTTGCTTGCTTCTGTTTCTTCTTACTAACAGATATTAAAGATTAGTTGAACTAAATTAGATATTTTGTTCTAAAAGTGAATGCCAACAGCAATAAAATGATAACCAGTTCTCAGATTAATGAATGCAATCATTCTGTGTATATGTGGGGGGGAGCCGTAAACCACTTGAAATACTTAAGTACATGTTGGCAAATGAATGCATCATCTGTAACAGCCTCAATCTATCCCCAATGTGTAAACAGATACTTATCTCCTCTCAATTCTTTTTCTTTTAGCTATATATGAAAACATTCACCTCTATGCTACATATAAGCTCATTTATGATTTTATCACTTCTTGGAGTTTTACCCCGTTTTATTTAGGACAAATATTTAGGCTTGGAGTCTTTTATTGCTTTGACTGACAGGAAAGTCATTCCTGTCAGAACTAATACGGGCACCATGAGTAAATTATTGATTGATTCCGTCCACTTGATTCCTTACTCTCACATATCTTATGCCCAGTTTTGAGTCATATTACAATAGCTACTTTTTTTGGCATGAGCTTCATAAGTGTATATTTCCACCTGCTTATCCCTAGAGTGCTTTAAGGTATATATGGCAATCAAACAAGACATTTTATTCTCTGAATTTGTCTAGCATTCAGCTTGTTGTAAAAAGTAGAAGATAGCTGTAGCACAATGTAAATAATAAATGGTAAATATAATCAGAAGTCTTCAGTGGGTCCCAAGTCAGAAAATATTTGTTTGTCTATTACTACAGTGATAGGCACTAAGATTTAGTCTTCATGCCACAAAACATATGTAGATGTAAAAATACTTACCATTGGTACTAATTCCAGATAAATAATTCCCTAGGTAGCCATAGACATAGATCATTCCCAGAAGTGGTGGTGTCTTTTGTAAGTTAATATTTCACCAGTGACATTTTGGTGCCAGTGAATCAACATTTCCAATACTGATTCTCTATTTGAAGAAATCCTGCCATCTGGAATTGGTCCCTCTGGTAATGCTATTTAAATCATCATGGGATAATGCTTCTTAATCACCTTCAACTTAGTTGGAAAAATAAAAAGGATCATCTATTCAATTTATGCCCTCCCTTTGGGGTTATCTAGATAGCTGTTTGTGCTGTTAGAACAATTTTATTATTGACAGTTATTTTCAAAGCCTTTTAACCTACAAAGTTAATTATGAAAATATCGAATATCTGATACTTTTCAGAAGTTACAATTCAGATGATTCTAATTCCACTCTGTATTTGCTCTGAATCATTTAATATAATTCTGTATCATGGTATTGTGCTTATTTAGTAATATAGTACAAATATAGAGCCAATATTCCTTTTCTTTATATGGTACTATGATAAGAATGTATAGGAAGAGAATAATTTTAAGGGAATATTTTTGATTCTTAAAAAAATAATGGAGTCCCTAAAAAGAGATGGAGAAATACCAATAATATACTAACTTATCAGATAAAGCTAAGACATTACATAAAATAAAGATGGTCAAAACAATAAGTACACGTTAATATGCTCTTCCAACTTATAAGCCTATACCAATAAAATGGATGCCTATATATATATCAAGGAATAAGAAGAAATGCTAACATTACCACCAAGTGTTAGGAAACACATCAGGTAATTCACAAGAGTGTTAAGGTTGTAGCATTCCCAAGAGCTACCAAAAGTCAAAAATAGCACTGAGGATGGTGAGATAGGACAAGAAACTAATCAGAAATTTTAAAAGACATAATCTTGCAGTATTGTTCAAGGTAAATAACTTGATATGAGTTCTGAACCTTTGAAAACAAGATTCTTAAAATTTATGTTACTTCCCTGCCCCTAATATCTTTTCTGATGAGAGCATGGATCCTAAACATATATTATGTTCATGGCTTATTTAACCCAGGATTTTAAGTTTTTTGGTGTTCCTTGACTTCTTATTTTCTTCATATATTTATATTTTACCTGAAGAGGCACTGTGCTAGTTGCTAGATAAGAAAGGACAAGGTAATGACCAAAGCACAGCCTTCTCTCAGTTATGTTATAATTTAGTAGGGGAGACACAATACAATAAATATCCAGTTGGGGTGGGGGGGAAAGAAGGTGGAAAGTGTAATAAGAGTGATTAGGTAGAGTGTTCTACAAATTTGGGGGGAAAAGAAATCCAGCTCAGTCTGTTTTCATTGAACACCTGTTATGTGTCAGACACAGTGGGAGTGGCTATAGATGCAAAGGTGAATAAAACATGATTCTTGTGTTATAGGAGGTCTTAGTTTATCAGGATTACCTCTTCCTGGGGGATGAGGCGTGTCAGAGAAGAATTTATGGAAGCCGTGACATTTGAGTTGCATCTTAAAATATAGGTAAAATTTTGACATATGGAGAAGAGGGAAAGAGCTTTCCAAGGAGAGGCAAAAGCAGGAACTCAACAGCATCTGTGATCCTCTTTCTGAACTTATTTTTATTCTTCCGAGAGCTTGTTATAAGAATGACAGAAGGCATAGCTTTGTGATATATGCTTTATAACACCTTGTTTTTAAAGCATAAAGGATAAAGTCCTTGGAAAATTCTTTTTTTTGTTCCAACAATACTTTTGAGTATTTTTATTAGCACTATTCAAATTAGTGGCACTCTTGATAGACATGGTTTTATGTTGTTCCTGTATTTTGGAATCCTCTCTCCTCAAAAAGGTTTGCAACCTCTCATAGTAATAACAGAAATAAGTTAAATCTCACTATAGAATGGTATGCAAATATTTTTGAAACAATGCATTTCTTAAATATTAGTTTTTCATGATTAGGGTCTATCCTAAATATAAATAGTCATCCTTATCTAGTTTTACCCTTTATATTATCTACATGAATTGAACTGAGAAAAGAAAGAATCAGTTCATGAGTTACTCATGTGGACTTGATTTGGATGCATAACATTGGAGGAAGTATTATTAAGGGACTAATTAAGGGTCAGGTCTTTTCAAGCACTTGGTAAAAGTCTCTATTAAGAAGAGCAGGAAACTAAGTATAAACATAGGGACTGAGAAAACCATCCAAGAGAAAAGAGCAGAGAAATTGTGTTCATAAAAGTTGGCATTTCTCCATGACTGCTATGGTCTGAATGTATGTGTACTTCCTACCCAAATTATTGATATCCTAATGTCTGGTGCGATGGTATTAAGAGGTAGGACCTTTGGCAGGTGAACAGGTCATCAAGGGGGAGCCTTCATGAATGAGATTAGTGCCCTCATAAAAGAGATTCACTGAGGGGACAGTGAAAAGGCACCAGCTATGAACCAGGAAAATGACCTTTGCCAAAACTTCACCATGCTGGTAGCTAGGTCTTGGACTTCCCTAATTGCTGTTGTTAATAAACTCCCCAGTCTGTGATCTTTTGTTAGTGTAGCCTGAAAGGACTAAAACAATGACTTTCTGCCCTGAACATTTTTAGACTGAGTAACTTGGTAACGTCTCTTTCTAAACCTTCTTTCTTTAATATTTTCAAATCATAGAGAAGGTTTAAACTACTTTATCATGGGGCGCCTGGATGGCTCAGTCGGTTGGGCGGCCGACTTCAGCTCAGGTCACGATCTTGTGGTCCGTGAGTTGGAGCCCCGCGTCGGGCTCTGGGCTGATGGCTCAGAGCCTGGAGCCTGCTTCCAATTCTGTGTCTCCCTCTCTCTCTGCCCCTCCCCCGTTCATGCTCTGTCTTTCTCTGTCTCAAAAATAAATAAAACGTTAAAAAAAATTTAAATAAAAAAAAATAAACTACTTTATCATTGGTATAATTGCAAAGTCACAAGAACCCTACACTTTTTATCCTGGTGAAAGAAAGCAGGTTTGTCAGCTGATCTTTGTTTAAAAATAGTCATCCTCTCTGTGATCCACTCTCCACGATTAGTTTAAAAGCTCTTTTCTGGATGTCATTTGGCTCCGATATTATGGAACCACTCTCCATGTCTTATATATTTTTTCTAATAAATTTATAAGAGGCACCCTTTGAGATAGAAGTCTGATGTAAATTTTTAAGGTGATATGTTGAAATTGGAGCTTTGACCAAAATTATGGGCTGGTTGTGAGAAATTCTTCTGATCATATAAAAACATGGCATTCACTTTTCTGAAAGCTGAGAAGGAATAGCAAGAAAGAAGGACCAGGAGAGGTCCTTTTCTATTACAATCTTAGTATATGGTACAAAAGTCTTTAGATCTGGTTATAGGTTGACTGGTTTTATGAAATATTTATTTAGAAACTTACAGTTTTATCTATATAAATAATTATATATATAAATGATATATATATAATTATATATATATAATTAATAATGGTATAAATTCTATTGCAATTCCATCTTTTCTGCACTTGAGAAAACTGAGCTTAAGAGAAGATAAGTGTCTCACTGAAATGTTGCACAGTTAGGCCTTAAAATCAGTTCTTAAGATTTCATGTCCAGCTTGCCCTTTTATATTGAATTAATTGGGTATACAACTTAAAAAATTATACTGGAAAATTACCATGAAAATATTAGTTTCATAGGAAATCTCCTTCAAAGTTTTTAATTGGTAAGTGGTATAGACTGAGTAAATGGATGAGTAATTTCAAGATCCTTTTGTAGATTTAAGCCTGGGATCTAGGTAGTGAATGTTTAAATAGCTTTTGATATTACTTTAATATTTTAATTCTACTGTGAAATAATCTGTTCACATATATGCACACAAACATATTGACACAAATGTGCAGATGATCCCCCAAACTCACTGTCCTATCAACTAACCTGCAAAGACAACTGTCTGGTTTTGTATCTCCTCTATTACTCTCACTGATGCCAAATGTTTTTTGTTTTTTTTTTAATTTATTTAAATCGAAGTTAGTTAACATACAGTGTAGTATTGGTTTCAGAAGTAGAATCCAGTGGTTCATCACATACATACAACGCCCAGGGCTCATCCCAACAAGTACCCTCCTTAATGCCCTTCACTCATTTAGCTCGTCTCCCACCAACCTCCCATCTAGCAACCCTCAGTTTGTTCTCTATAGTTAAGAGTCTCCTATGGTTTGCCTGCCTGTTTCTTGATGCCAATTGTTTTAAGGTAAAATGTGACTAATACCTTAGTAAATCAAATGCCAAGTCTTAGCTTTATCCAATCTCATTTTTTTCTTTATATATATTATCAGTACAAAAATCAAGATTTTTCTAATAATTGCCAGCCTAAAATCCTCAAGGATGTTCCAGCTTGGGAAAAGTCAACAATGAATATGCGGGAACTTTTATAAGTGGCCTTCCCAAATACCTCCCTATATGAGTAATTCCTTTCATATGAGAATAAGTTTTTACTTTGCTTTCCACTAGAGAATTCTTCATTAAATAAAAGAGATGAAGCAGGAAACATGTTGGCTTTCAAAGACACTAGCAGTCTTGACAGGTGAGCCCATTTTGCTGGGATGGTGAATGTGGGACAGGAGGGAAGGAGAGGACGGTGCAGAAGAAGCAGAAAACTGAAGGGTTTGAATGCCAAACCCAGAAGATGAAAACTTCATGATACTATCTAGGCAGGCTGGTCCCCAGATCTCACAAAGTTTACGATCTTAGAAGCTATAACCTGCAAAATAATTTGCTAATTTTTAATGATCAAATATTATTAAATAACATACTGCATTCTGTTTGGGCCGCTATAACAAAAAGTACTCCACTGAGTAGCTTATAAACATATTTATTTCTCTCAGCCCTGGAGGCTGGAAGTTTAAGATCTGGGTGACAGAATGGTCAGGTGGGGGCCCTCTTCCAGGATGCAGACATCTTTTTGTATCCTCACATGGTGGAAAGAAAGAGCTCTCTCTCTGGGACCTCCTATATCATAAATCTCATTTATGAAGACTCCATCTTCAGGACCTAATTACTTCCCAAAAGCTGCAAATCTTAACATCATCACCTTGGGTATTAGGTTTCAATATATGAAATGGAGACACAAACATGCCAAAAGCGTAGCATAGAGTTATTCTAGAATTTAACAAAGAAGTTTTCAGAACATGTAGGCTTCACGTTTTACAAGTGAGGTCACTAAGATCACAGCTCCCTCAACATCGTTCATATATATGTATATATATATATATATATATATATACACACACACACACACACACACACACATACATACACACACACACACACACACACACACACATATACGCACATATATATACACACACGTATATATATATACATATATATATATATATATATATAATTTTTTAAGAGCATAATTGCAAAATTACATGGGATAGAATTTTAAAAGAAAAAGGAAACAGTACCACTGTAACCTTTTCAAATTGCCAAGAGAATGAGAAAGAATATTTACTTTCTTTAAAATAAAAGTGTAATTGGGTTGAGGATGCCAAAACTTTATTAGGGTTTACCCATGTGTAATGACAGGTTTTTGCCAAATGCCATTGATCCATAATGTCTGTGCTAACTTGAGTGGGTCCTCTTGTATAGAGACTGTGTCTGGTATACAGGAACTACAGGAGAAGACAGATTTTTAAGTTGGATTTTACAGCAGATTTATCTCAGCTTATTTCTCTTGTTTTTGCTTTTTATTAATATCATTTGAAAGTTCAAAGAACAAGAACTGTCACCAGATTTATGTACAAAACCACCTCTAGCCAATGTAGGTCTTTGATGATTTTCTTTAGCAGTACCAAAATGCAAAGACACTTATCCATGGTGTATTACATTATGAAGTATTACAAATTTAATTATTGAAATTATCTTAGTATTCATCATCTTTATGTGGCTTTAAAGCAACCATATTATTTAATGCAAGAGTTCTAATTGGCTGGCTTGTCTTGGACAGAAAGAACAGTTTGGTGCTGAAGATTATTGCTGAATCATTGTTACATTTTATGTCTGTAGTGTGAGCGAGCACCATGGTGATAAGTTCTTTCATGTATTTCTACGTAAGAAGATAGTGAATGTTTTCTCAATCTAAGTGTGCCAGGACGTTTGCCAGTATATTTATCATACAAGTATGACTGCTTTAAAGTTCAACAGTCGCTGCAATGTGTGCCTATGCCCATTTCACCTCTTTTTAACTGTTCCCCAAGTATCTGACTTTGGTAAAAAATGTTCTGTTTAAAACCTGCACGGCCACATTTATACCTTCCTTTCTTCCTGGTTCATCATTGCAGAGCAGAGAAATTCAGGGTTCTGATTCACAGGAATAACTATTTTGTTACAGTGTTCAAATCATGGTCTGCTAAAAATCTTCTTGTAAAAAGAAAAAGAGGTTCACTCTCCTACTATCAAGGTCATTACTGAACTCATGTGTTTAGTTTAAAAGCACAGAGATGCCATCTAGCAGCCATTCTCAGGAATTTCCTGTACTGAAATAGTCCTTTCTCTATAAAACTAAGCAGTAATTGAATTCCTACAAGCTTTCACTCTTATTTTCAATTTACTTATTAAATGAATGATGGTTTGTCACATTGCCTATAATTCAGGCACTCCATTACAAATAAAATTAATTTCTCTTAAAATAGGCAAAGTAATATACCTCTGAGTTTTTCTAAATGGAACTAGAAACTTGTTAATAAGATTTTAATTAAGAAAACATAGTTCTCATAATTTTCCTGAGAGGAAAATTGGTAATCTATGTAAAAATACAAATAATTAATTAGTGGTAAAATGACTTCCTCTGCTGAAAGAAAATACTACATTTGCCAATTATGATACATTAAATGAGAGAAAAGAAAGTACATACTGAAAGTTAATCCATTCTATGAATATGGAAGTTTGGGCTTTTTTTTTTTTTTATTTAAAAATAAAATTGACTTTCAAGTAACTTATCTTGCCATAAGATGGCGATACTTAAGCACCTTATAAAATGCCATATAAGGTCTGGAAGTTTCAATCTCAGGAAAAATGATCATAAACCTAAATGTTATATAGTCTTCCATGAAATGGAATTGGCACTGTTGGTAGAAAGCCTTTTTGTTTTTAGATAAATTAATATACAAGGATCACTAAGATTTACATTTCTAATATTTGGTATATGTGGCAATCCTGTGCCTGAAAAAATGTATTCAATTTTAAGAGCTCTCTTATTTTGCCAATTTCTGTGCATACTGGGTAATTATACAGATGTTTACTATAAAGTGTAGTAATACAGAGGAATATGTGAATGCATTTATTTAAAAATGTGATTATGAAGTATATCAGTTCTAGCAAATTAGTATGTTAAAAACAGCTGTTTTGAATTTGTGTATATTTAAATGTCACCACTTAATTATTGCTTATTGTCCAAAAACTGTGATCTTATATGCTTCTATATTATTGGGTTTTATTTCAATTGCACCATACATAATTTATATTATGAATGATAATTTTATTATCTAAACCCTTAAGTAATAAGCGTTAATAAACAAAATGCAATAAGCAAAATTTGTGAAAATTACTGGTTCATAATCTAATTGACAATTATTTTGAGAATTCAGTGGTACCATTTGTGATTTGGTTGGGAGGGATGCTGTAGTTTGGTGACCAACAACAGTTTGCTAAAACATACAAAAGTAGCTTTTATTCACTTTTTTAAAGCAAATTTTGTCTACTAGTCCAAAAGCAATTTAGACCTTAAAATCACTTGCTATGAATCTTTTAATATTTTGTATAATGTCATATGTGGTGTAGAACAAAGTATCATCTGTTCTTTGCACACTTTATTGTAGTATCTAGAATCTGAAAAGGACAATTTGAAAAGTTAATGTATACCTTTCTTTCCCTGCATTTCTCAGCTCACTTGTACCAAATAGCCCCAGTTAAGTCTAAAGCAAAAGTTTTATACTGTTGAATACACACAAATAAACTTGTCAATACCAGAAAAGATCATATTGACTAAAATGGGTCATTTATTTGGGGACTTGATCTCTGTATTTGATAGCTCTTTATTGTTTTTATATATTGAATTTGGGTAAGATGGGGTTCAAGAATTGAAGATATTTGTGCACTAAAGATATCAGACAAATCACACATGTAGTTGTTAGTATAGCTCTACATTTCTGAATTCATTTTAAAGAATGACAAATTCACTTTACGTGATTTTTTTCTGCAGTAACTCAGGAATTGGCTTTGCTTTTTAAAAATGTTTTACCAAAAATATTCCAAAAGAGATATACAACAGAATATGTTCAAAAGTGGTAACCAACATAATAGAATGAGAGTGGTAGAATGAGTCACTATACATCCAGAGGCTATAAATAAATAAATAAATAAATAAATAAATAAATAAATAAATAAAATCATCCCATTTTACCTGGATGTAAAATGCTTTTAAGCTACCCCTTAGTATGTAAAATATTCTATTACGATCATTAAGATGGCATTCAAACACTGTGTGAAGATGTCACAGTGACAATATCAGCACAACCATAGCTTAAAATAAAATTCTCATCAGATCTCTCTAAATATGAAAAGTGCACAGAAATAACTACAAGTGTGTATGATATGATTCTAAGTTCTCACTATATACTATATTAGGCCTAGAAATATTCTGTCAACCACAGTATTAGATCATGCTTGGTTACATCTTAGTTGTATGTATCCAAATATGAAAAGAAACTTCATTTCTCTACACTGCACAGATAATGTAAAGCTTTAAAAATAACTTTGCAATATTCCAAAATGCAGCTTTCAATGGTTTTGTAACATGGTATCACTTTTTCTGTTTAGTCAAAGTGCTCTTGACAGGCTAAATAAGAAAAATTATTTAAAAAATTGTATCTCTTACTCTTTTTGCCAGATGCCTTATCTCTTATTCCAGATAATTGTGATTTTCTTAGAATGCTTGAGCTCTCAAATTATCTCACTTTATCGTCAAGACATTTCTCTTACACAGCTGAAAATATTTCTATATTTTTCTACCTTTTTATCAAAAGAGCTTAGCGTTCACTTTAATTACCAGTTACTGGATAATTTTCAGAGTTCAAGATCTGTGAGACAACTCATCCTTCCTACTGCCCTCCCTAGTTTGGTAGGGTTCTCACTTCCTGTTTCTTAACACTGGTAATCAGAACTTCCTCAAGGCTTCGTAATTTTCTTAATAAAAAGAAAGAAGCAAATAAACACAAGCCCCTTTCACGAACGCCTCTCAGCCATGGCAGAGTGTAGCTCTGCTGCTCTGCCGTGTGTGTTACAAGCAGCATCCTAAATGTTTTGGACACAAACCGCAGCACGTCTGCGATGGGAGTATTATTGACCAGGATCAGCTGGAAAACGCTTTTCTGCTTTCAACAAAGAAACAGTGCACCATCTCCTAGTACATGTTTACAAATTGCATTGTTTCAACTGCTAACTCATTTGCATTGCCCGTCCGACTTCAGAAGAGAACATTAAGCACTGGGATACGGAATAAGCTAAATTCCCCCCGAGAACCGCATAGCCCTCTACCCCTACACATTATATTCCGCGCCAGCCCCCCCCCCCCCCCCCCACCTTGCCTGGACTCTACCTTGAGGAGCTATTCCTCCGGTAGTTCACCTTGTTATCTTACAAGCAGTAGGGATAAGCCAGGCACAAGATAGCTGGAAGAGCTGTCTTTCGACTCTCTCTTGCCCCCCCCCCCCGCCTTTGGCATATTTATTTGCATTTTTGGTCGGTTTGTTACATATGGCACATTTATTTCAAACAAGTTAAATATTGCCCATACCTTGGAAGGATCTAATCCAGCAAGCAAAGACAGCAGCAGGAGATTGAGTAGGTTAGACGTCGCCTGCATTCTGATCTGGGTTTTTGCCCTCTCTTTACTCTTTTATGTAGCCACTCCACTCTCACTGCGGAGACCTTTCCCTCGTCAGTTGCACTTTCTGCCTGCCAGTCAGAGCAGAGTAGAGACAGAGGCGGTGGCAGGAGCAGGAGCAAGAGCAGCAGCAGAGGTAGCAGTAGCTTCGGTAGCAGTAGCGGCAGCAGCGGCAGCCGCCCTGGGGGGCGATCATTCCGCAGGCATTCTCAGAGCTGGGAGTCCGCGCGCGAGCTCAAGAGGGTGGGTTGGGCTGCAGTGGGCGCTGACCGAGGTGCTGAAGCTCCTCCAACCCGCGCCCTAGTTTACCCTCTCTCCTGCTGCTGTCTAGCCAGACCACCTCAAAAGTTTTGACCCAAGAAAAAGATAAAGGGAGTAACTGCTGAGAGAGGTGTGGAGACCTGGGCAACGGATATGACATCACTACAGCTCCTGGGGGCTTGGGGGTATATGTTGCTGGGAATTTATTAACCAAACAAGGATTGACTCTCGCGCTCCAGTTCAGCATTTGGTGGCAACTTGAGCTGCAAAGAAGTAAAGAGTCAGCTAGATAGGATTATGAAACAAATAGTGTCTGGAACCTTCTGCTGTCATTGTCAGAGGACTTGATAGCGTATTTAGCGCTTTAAACAAAGTTTGCAGTGCAGACTATCAATGTGAATTTTCTGTTCAAGGCACCCAGCCTGTGGCTATTATATATGCATATTTACAGCGTCATTTATAAATAGCCTATTGAAGTAATCTAGTTAGGTATTAATGAGTATTTTTCTGTCTAGGACTTTTGGTCATCTAAAGATATTGTGCATAAATAAAGAAGCTTTCTTTTTTATCATACATGGGATATTCCATTAGTGACCTCTGCTTCCAAGACACAGCTGAAATCTCTTCTCCTCACACACAGCCATACCCAGAAATATAATTTCCCTGTCAATCTGGCGTGTGTTTATGCCCGAGGAAGAATTCAGTGATGGATGGACAGTGGGATGGGGAAAGTGATTATTTCTAAGCTTCTAAATACTTCTGTTTCCCTGAGCTCAAGAAACAGGGCAGAACAACTGCCTCACAAGAGCAAGAAAGGGTAAATAACAAACTCTCTCATACACTTCCTGTCGTTTAACTATACTTAAGCAGCTTCTTTTGTTTGAAACCAGAAAAAAGTGTTTGCCATAAGATGAAAAGTGGGGAGGGGTTGGCAACCACCTTGAAATCTCCTTCTCATACAGTTATACCTCCTTGAGTTATGTCTTTTGTTGATTTTTCTAGAAATGTTATTTCCTAAGGATTAAAATATGTGAACTGATATGGCCATTGCTTCCTTAATAAAAAAAATAAGATAAATCGTTTGACATATTGGATACATACTGTGTACAAAATCTCTATCAATCTTTTACTTAAAAGTCTTCATATTTTAATACAATAAATCTAAATTAGGATTCAAATGTCTTGGAAAGTTATAGTCCCTAAGGATTTATGTCATGTATTGCCTCTATTTTTATCCTGATATTATGAATATGGATACACGTGTATGTCATTACTTGAGGTTTCTTTTGCCCTTATGAAATATAAATAACAAGAAGAAATGTGAATTTGAAAACTCCTTTTGAATAGATAGATCATGCATATAAAAGGGATTGAAGAATAAGAGAAAGAAGGTAGAATTATTGAGGGCTATTAGTTTAACGATAACCCTAGCAATCATAATCACAGTTGGAAATTCCCATTATTTCCTACCAGAAACAGAAAACAGAAATTTCCTTTTGAGGTGAATAGATAAAACTGTAGAGTTACATCTGACACCCTTTGGGATAACTTTCTAGAACATATTTGGGTTCTTTTTTTTTCTCTTTTTAAACTTGTTTCTTAACCTAATGTGTATCTTCTATCTATCCATCCATCCATCTGGGATAAATCAGCATAGATTATGTTTTTCAATGATTCATACATAAAAATTGCTGGAAATTTTATTCTGTATCCATTTCTAAACATTTCAGATCATTGCACAATTTGAAAATGAATTTGCAGAGGTACAGTGGATGTGTGGCTATATTAGTGCATTTGTATTACCTATACTAAATACAACATAATTATTTACTTTTATGTATACTCCTCTCTCTTTTCAGAATGTCTTCTACCATCTTGTCCACCTCCACCTCTCACACACAGTGCAGCATGCTTATTTGAATATGAGGGGCTGTGTTTAACAGACACATAAAAAAGTAATATGAATTCATAATCATCATAAACATAATATCAACATCTATTCTTTTAATGATGATTTTTTTTACGAAAGATAAAAATTGTTTTGATCCCATACATGGTTCACGCTGTTAATAACGATTGGACCAAAACTCTTAAATGGGCACATTTTTTACCCTTTAGGTCTCAATTTTTCTATATTTCATGCCACTGGAAGATCATTTATAACAAGGAGTTAAAACAAATTCTATGACATTTTGTCAGAAAAAAAATAGGAGAGAAGATGGTAACAAAGTAAGAAATGAAAGGTAATTATGTTACAAATGAAAACAGATGATCTTAGAATACTTTCAACACACTTTGCTATAAGAAAAGCTTAGCCATTTGTAGAGAACAATCAAATTTGGTAACAAAACAAAAACTTTATTAAACATGCCAATGAAAAGCAAAAACTGTGTCTAATGCCCAGCACAAACGCACCAATACTCTAGCACTTCTCTCTCTCTTTAAAACAAACTAAAATGAGTTTTCCAAAAGAATTCTGACTATTGTTTTTCATCACGTGTTTTATAGTAAAACCCCCTTACAATATATTTTCATAAAATCGATTTGATGACATTGTAGGTCATATCATATCTTATCTACACATAGCAATTTACACAGCATTTCTCCCTGAAAAATCAAAGTCCATGAAGCTCTTCACATCTTGTGTCTACATTAGCTATTCAAAAGAGTTCTGTAATGGAAAGGAAATGGTATGTCTACTTTTGTCTTCACAGTCACTTCATGTTGGTTACTATAACTTAAACTGGTAACCGAAACTTAGAACAAAATGATAAAATAGGCATAGCATAGATGTAGAAACTTTACATCTTTTGCTACATGCATTAGAAGATATTTGATATTTATGTATCTAATTAAAGTCAGCCGTCTATGCCTAAAATGGGTAAAAAATTCCTTTGAAATTTATAAATCACTACAGAAATTTTAACCAGTACTGTCTATAGAAGCATGTGTAAAAATAAGCTTATATGAAATTGTGTACATATATAACACCTAGAACAAAAAATGTAACATTTTAAACATTTATACCCAGTATTTCAAAAGTAAGTTCTAATTATATAATAGGTTATATTATTGGCTTTTTTGTATATTAGTTTTCTTTTGTATGATATGCTTGTATGGTGTGCTGCTTCCATATATGTTATACTACGTAAGCATTCCAGAGATGCTTCATTTTGTTAAAAGAAATGCCGTTACCTATTGTGACTTTAACCTATTATTTAACATTGATGGACTTAGGTCTTTTAGAGAAATGCAAAGAACTATCCAATAGGTTATAGAAACCTTTGAGAAAATTTTCACCTTTATTAGATAAATGAAATAGTCTTTGATTCTTTTTCTAATGTATTTGATCTACAAAAGTACTGCCACACTTTGTTTGCCCTCTTCTATTCTCTCTTGAGGTGACTTTTCTCTCTTGGTTGCTGTCAAGCCATTTTCATCCAGATCCTCTGTCTCTCCTAACTACCCTACCTAAAATAACACCACAATCATTCTCTATTTGTTATTTTTTATTAGGTAGATTATTTACTGTCTCTTTTATTATAATATATTTAATAAAAGGTCTTTGATATTCTGTTCTAATCTAATCATCTAGAGTACTGCCTGGCACCTGATAGTCACTTAATCAATAATGATTTAATGAATGAATGAATGAGTGAATTTCTGACCCTAATTCCTTCATGCATAATATTTATATGCCCAAGCTTTGCTAGATGTCACTAACTTGATTTCTTCTGGGCACCTCAAACTCAATATTTCAAATCAGTATTTTTCCTGAATCGTATTAGCTTGTAGCACAATTTTCTCTATGTTGCAAAGCAACAAGCACTCAGTACTTCAAAAATTCTGTTAATTTTTTCTCCATATTTTCCTCCATAATATCTGTACATTTATACCACTTATTGATTCATACCTAAGTCAGGACCTAATTTTCTATCTTCTAAATTATTATAGTGGTTTCCTTCCCTTTCCTTATCATCAGTATTTCTTTACTTCTACTTTCAACCTAAAATTTATTATCCACACAGGACCTGAGATGGTTGATTTAAAGACTAATTTGATCAAGTTACTTCTCATATTAAAGGCCTTCAATGTCTTCCTATCTTCTACATGACCAAGTCTGGACTCTTTAAACTGGTTTATCCAGGGCCCTGCATGATATGACAGTCTTCTCTTTCTCTTCAGTCTTTCTCTTCAGTCTTTGTTCTAACCATTGTCTACTAATAATTTGAATGCAGTAAAATTTTAATGCTTGTAGGTCCCTTGATAGTGTTGTCTCTTCTGTCATTAATAGCTTTTCTTTTGTTTGAATGATCCTTTCCCTGCTTTGAAACAATATTTATTTATTTTGAGAGAGAGAGAGAGACAGTGTGAATGAGCAGGGGAGGGGCAGAGGAGGAGAGGGAATTCCAAGCAGGCTCCACATTGTCAGTGCGGAACCTGATGCGGGGCTCCATCTCATGAACCATAAGATGGTGACCTGACCTGAAATCAAGAGTTGGACACTTCACCAACTGAGCCACCCAGGTGCCCCTCTTTTTCTGCATTTTTTTTTAAGTTTATTTATTTTTGAGAGAGAGAGCAAGAGAGAGAGAGACAGAGTGTCAGCAGGGGAGGGGCAGAGAGAGAGGAAGACACAGAATCCAAAGCAGGCTCCAGGGTCTGGGCTGTCAGCACAGAGTGCGATGTGGGGCTCAAACCCATGAACCGTGAGATCATGACCTGAGCTGAAGTCAGAGGCTCAAATAACTGAGCCACCCAGGTGTCCCAATGCTTTTAAGTTTCATTTAAAATGTCATTTCAACTATGGGGTGCCTGGGTGGCTCAGTGGGTTAAGTGTCTGACTTCGGCCCAGGTCATCATGTCATGGTTGGTGAGTTAGAGCCCCATGTCAGGCTCTGTGCTGACAGTTCAGAGCCTGGAGCCTGTTTTGGATTCTGTGTCTCCCTCTTTTTCCGCCCCTCCCCAGCTCACGCTCTGTCTCTCTCTGTCTCTCTCTCTCTCTCTTTCTCAAAAATAAACATTTAAAAGGTCATCTTATCTAGAAATCCTTTCCTGGGCCCCCAGCACCCTCTCTCAAGGTTTTTCTTCTCAGTTTTTTTCATAGTACTTGATTGTAGGGAGTGTCAAGAGCTCATATTTTAAAAGATTTGGGCAGAAACTTCAAGGAGTTTTATGACCCAGAATTAAAAGTCCCAGGAGTCATATTTGCTGCATATTTTTTTTTGTTTGAGTATGTAACTAAAACCAGCCCAGATTTAAAGGGTAGATAATTAGGCTTCATCTCTCAGTGTAAGACATAGTATGTGCTAACAGGGAGGGGAGAATTTCATGGCATCCATATTTGAAAATACATAACAAAAGAGATTATTTTACATATTCATTTAAAATCTCCATTGTTTTCCTACTAATCAGTAATAAATTTGACCTAGAGTTTTGAAGATGGATTTTGATTTTGATAGAATTTAGCAGGGGTAAAGAAAAAAAAATCCATGAAGGAAGATCTACATATTTACAAATAAACACCGGTATTCCCAAGGACTTCTAGTGATGCAAGTCTGGGTAATTTGGTCCAGCTCTGTAACTGAGAATGACTAGAAGGGCCAGGAAAAATGTAAATGCAATTACTTGAAGGCCTTGTAGCACTAAAATGGCAATGATGAAGTATGGGACCAAGATCTAGGAGAGTAAAGAAATAGAACGAAACCTCACATTTATGGCCAGTTTTCCATTAAGAGCATCTTCTACCTTCAGAAGGAGCTACCTGGTGGGGGGATGCAAATGGAATTCCAGATTCTACCATTAAGGTACTACCCTGTAGTGCCTTCCTCTGTCCCCATCCCCAGCTCCTGTCCTTTGTTTGAGCTGAGATGTTAAAGTACTAAAACCCCCATAGGTAAGGGTAAACCCAAAATAGAATAGTCTTCTGCTCATCTCCATCCCAGACACTGTATTAAGATGATCTGGGATTATTAGTAATCATAGACCCTGGACAAAGGTGATCTCTTTTTTGGTTCTCATTCCCAACTTAAGTATTTATTTCTTTCAACTTAATTTAAGGGTGACTTGAAAGAATTGTGTGCCTGATTGCTAAGTGGATAATTGTAAGTTAATTGAAATTTCAATCTTGGGCATAAAGTGATGTATCAGTAATTTGAAAAAATAATAAAGCACATCTGTTATATTCATTTTGGGGAGTAGGCAAAATATTTATTGGCTTTAATTAGGTTAATGAATTAATTGGGTTAACTGAATTAATTGACACAGTCAGAAAAATCTACATTATAATTAATTCAAAATGTAATCTTTGAGTGTGTGAGGGAAAAACCCAACATATGGGTTACGTATATGTGGAGAGAAATTCCGTAGTCTGTGACTTAGAACAGTCAAGTTACACATCCAGAAATATCTCACCTACTTATTTTTTTTTTGTTTATATTACTTAAAATAAAATCTCTTCCTAGAGTACTTAATACCAATTAGACTGCTTTTAAAAAATAACTACAGCAGCAGAAACATTTCATTAGATTATATACCCTGCACTTGAAAAATACAATATATAGGGGCACCTCAGTGGCTCAGTCAATTGAGCGTCTGGCTTCGGCTCAGGTCATGATCTCACAGTTTGTGAGTTCAAGCCCCGCATTGGGCTCTGTGCTGACAGCTCAGAGCCTGGAGCCTGTTTCAGATTCTGTGTCTCCCTCTCTCTCTGCTCCTCCCCTTCTTGTGCTCTGTCTCTGTCTGTCTCTCTCTCTCAAAAATAAACATTAAAAGAATTTTTAAAAAAATAAAAAAATACAATATATATGAAAAGATGTTCAACTTCACTAGTAAACAGAAAAATGAAATTTAAAAAATAAGATAAAATTTCACATTCCTAAATTTGAAAAAAAATGTAAGAATCTGAAAACATTAAGTTTTATTTGCCATGTGTCAAAATGTAGTGCTCATATTCTGCTAATGGAAAGCAATTTAGAGAATAAATAGGAAAATAAATAATGTAAGGTTAAAAAGGTACATAGCCTGTGAGACAGAACTTGTAATACTCTATATATACTTTAGAGAACATATCATACATATGCCTAAGGACTATTTAGATGCCTTTTGCAGAACTGATGGTAATAGGGAAATTAGAGAAACTGTCTAAATATTTCTCAGTAGGAAAAGAAGAAATAAAATATTATATATCCATTTCTAAAATAAATGAACTTGGTTTAAATACATCAACATAATAAGAGGATAAAAATAAAGTTGAAATTATATGTCAAGATGATGCAATTTATATAAATAAAACATGCAAAATAATACTACCATCATTTGTAGACACGAATAAATAAAAATATAATAAGGTGGTTTGGAAAATAAATATAGACATGATTGCTGGTGCCCCTGGGAATAGAGGGAAATAATATAATTTTCACCATGATTAGTACTGTTTGATTTCTTTTATGTATGTTACACACATATACAAACTATGAACTATAATACATTAACATATTAATACTGGATGTGGACTTCTCTGTATTTTTTTTTGACATTTTCAAAGTAAATGTATGGAGAAAGCAGAATTAAATTTGTATGTATTACATAAGGGTAAGTGTCAAGAGCCTTAGGGCACGATCTTCTTAAACAATAATCTTGTGAAATTTGTAAGTACCATTGGGAAAAATATATAGCAGTCATTAACTTTCAGGTGACTAGAATTTCCAAACATCACACATACCAGTTTTCCATTTAGAAGTGATTTTTTATGTGTTAGAATCTGAGGTCATCCAGTGTTGCTGAAGAAGGACTGTACTATGCTAATAACATTACAAGCCACCATATGCAAATAAATACCTTAGGGAACGTGCATTCTAAGATCTTTTTTCATTCTCTGACGACCTATTTTCAGGCTGCTGTGTGAAGGAGGATGCTTCCTTTTTTCATCTTAGCCATGATCTTGAAGTAGCAAGAAGTGGGTTTTCTTTTTTTTTTTTCTTTTTTTTTGTTTTGTCTACGACTAACCAGTAACTACTTTAGGCAAAAGATTAGTTAGAAGGGGTAAAGGTCTAGTAGACTAAGGTGGCAGAAAATATTACGGTGATACCTTCTGTGGATATGAATTTCTAATTAGTTATTTTCTTAGGCATTGCTTTTGGGTTGTTTGTTTTTGGCGCGCCTCTGGACTTTGGAGAGTGGCATTCCGCTATAATGAACTATTGCATCTAGTTAAGTGTTTTACTTACCATGGCATTGATTAGGGGAAAAAACTGATTTCCAGAAGGAATATTCAAAGTATGTAGCAAATGTATGTTGCAGATACGTTGAACCTTTAGTTACTGGTGCCTGCAGATATCCTAGGAGTTGGTGGGAAAGACAGAGGTCCAGGTGAAAGTACTGACTCAGTCCTATATGTGGAGTGTCTTGTAGGGAAATCCAGGTATTTTTGTCAAGATATTCAGTTATTAATTATGACTCTGTATATGTAATATTTATATTATTAAATACTAATTGCTTTATATACACTATTATTATATCTTTATACATTATATATACCAATTGGTCAGCTATTGATTAATTTGTAAGGAAGAATAATAAAACCCAGCCATTTTGTAACAAGCACGGCTCCAAAATTTCAACTGCAAAGTTGAATCAACTGCAAAGTATCCATCATTTTGGGGTTTAGAAAATAGCAGATATAAACCTACTGTAGGGGACATGAGCTAAGAGCCAGTAATTTCATATTCAAATTTGCATTTTATGTCAGTATTTCAACAACTGATGGGCCTTACCAGTGTACTTGTGGTACATTCCAGGATGAATATTGATTAGTCCTGCTAATTCTCATCTCCTTGCATTTCCATGAGGAAGAAGTTTACTAGAGAAACATTTCTGTTCTTTGTGCCTCCCCTCATTCACTTATCATTATGGAAGGAAGAAGGGAATATCTGATTACTGAATTTGGGAAATACCACTGGTCATTATTATTTAAACCCCTTCCTCTGTTTTTTTGCCTTTGATATTTGTCTTTGGTATCTGATATATATCATATGTGTGTGTGTATATATATAAAATTTATATTATGTGTATATTTTATGTATATGTATAATGTATTACATGTATATATGTATATATACTATGGATATGTATACTATGAATTTTGTGTTTATTTTGTTAAAAATTCAGAGACTTTAAAGACTTAAGCCCCAAAAGGATCAACTGAGGTGAAATATAGAGTCTCTGCACTTGACTGTACAGTGTGGCAATAAAATTATAGTTTTTGCAGTAATCAAACCGTTTAATAGTGCTACAGTGACTTGGCTTAATGAAGATAACATTTTTAGCCCTGACTCCAGTGAGACCATAATCTTCCCCCTCTTCAGAGCTACTCCTTTGGTAGAACAGAGGGAGCAATGAGGGCCACAAGGAGATGCACAGATAAGCAATCAGATAAGGACAACTTTCTGATATGATAGTTAACCAGGGATGTCTATGTAGAAGGAGGTGTTAGAAGGAAGCAGTAGTTAAGGTCTCTGCCTCTTAAAATTCAAACAGAATAAATAGAGAAGAAATTAAGAATTATTTGAAATTAAACTATGGTACAGGGACATCTTACAATGCATTCTCACATGGGATTAGAACATCAGGAAACACAATGGTGATCTGCTAAACCTATGGAGAAAAGAAAGAAAAAAACCCAGCAACAATATGAATCAGCTGCTTTTAAGCATTTCCTACATGCTGGGGCATTGTGCTAAACCTTTAGAAGGATTATTTGACATCATCTTCACAAAAACCATTGAAAGAGATTTTGTTTTAGTTAGCGTTTTACACACGAGGGATCTGAGCCACAGAGAAAGTTTTTGGTTTAACCATGATCACACATTTAGTAATTGAAGGAGTCAGTGTTGAAGTCAAGTAATCTAATTCCATAAACTCTACATTTCTACCTTCATTTGACTGCCTTAGATTCACAATGTACTAGAAGAGTGACACATATGTCTCTTTCTTCACTATTTCTTAGTTTATTCCTTAATGCATCAGCATCAGAATTATCTAAGAGGTTTTTTAAAAGAGCAGATTCCTCAGCTTTACCCAAGTCCTTCTGACTTGGAATCTCTGTGTTTTTTTGTTTTTTTTTTTTTAACAAATTTCCTACATACTGAACATACATACTAATAATTGAGAAACATTTAAGCGAATTCTGACTAAAGGTTCCAATATATCTAATGAAACTATTGTTACAATTCAGATTTATATTATTAGTATTTGGAGGAGTAATTATTATTAAGTATACCAAATAGAATGGTGCTATCATAAAACTGAGTTCCAGTAACTTCATGTAATCCTACTTTGCTTTTACAAGTCCTCTATGTGTATACACACACAAAGTTCTTTTGAAAATTTTTTAAGTTACGTGACTATAAATTATCCAAGGAGACAGAGACAGAGTAAAAATATGTCCTTCTCCTGCTAATAGATTTCTTTTTTTTTTCTCTTTGATCCTACGGGGAAAGAAAAAAATTACACATCCATTTTAATTGGTTGTCTTTTTACATGCAGGTCGTATATGAAAGTCATCTTCATCTATATTTTAGAAACAAAATACCAGATTATGTCAAATATTTTTTCACAAGTGTTGGGATGAGGAATAGGTTGGAAGCTCTACTTGGAAAAGAGCTAATGAAACAGGAGACACTTTGAAATTCAATTCTTATTATGTATTTCTAGAACCTGACTTTCGTTCCTTGCAACTATATTTTTGCTTTTCAAAAATTCTGTTCCTCAAATGAGCCTTAGTACAAGAAAAGGATTAGAAAGTCTTGAGAGAGAAAATCATAACAAGGATCAACTGGAAGGTCAAGAGAAAGGAGAGAGAAGGAAAAAAAAATTTCTTTAGTGCTGTAGGTGGCTACCAGCACATTTTAGTACCCATTCATTACCAGGAAGTAAATGGAGACAAAAATTGAGCAAACACCACAAGTTACTGTCCCAGGTCTTTCAGGGATCTGCATGGGGGACCTAATCCATAGTTTACTGAATATCTGGTGTTTGCTAATATGTTCAATCAATGAGATTTATTTAAATTAAATAATACAAATAAGTGTATAGGACCAGACATTGGAGCTTGATGAATGAATGAATGGTACAGCATCAGAGAATACGCATTTCTTGCTTTGCTGAAGAGAGTATAATAGTAAAATTGATATGCAAACTCAATCTGTCCAAACCAATCCCAATAATCAGTGGGGAAATTTATTGTTTTCCTGTGGCTTCTAAACACTTTTGTCAAACATTAAAACTTTCTTACTGTTGGTTGTACCTGTGCAGAGAAATAAAAATGTAGTAAAACTAATATATACTTTACTAAAATTTAAAAAAAAACATTGAAAATTAAAGCGTCTTGTTTCTATAAAAATCATTATTATTTTTAAATTTATTTATTTTGAGAGAAAGAGAGCATGGGCGAGGGAGGGGCAGAGAAAGAGAATCCCAAGCAACTCCATACTGTAAGTGCACAGCCTAATGCTGTGCCCAATCCCAGGAACCGTGAGATCATGACCTGAGCCAAAATCAAGAGTTGGATGGTTAACTGAGTGAGCTGCCCAGGCACTCCGTATAAAAAAGTTATTGGGAGTACTTTGAATAGTGCCTGCTATTTCTCTTGGTATAACATGGTAGAGAGTGAGCACCTTTGTATGCTTTGTAGGATTGCTGTACTCTAAGTTTGAAATGTCTTCCAAGATTTCTGGGGGTAGTTTGCACATTTAGTGTCCTAAAATATCTCTGAGTTGCTTTAATGTGAAGTTTTCTGATGTTGTCACTTCCACTGGAAGTCTTCCTCTTTATCACAATCACTGTTTTCCTTGATGTCCTAAGTTCACTTTTACTAACTTCCCTTGGCTGCTTTTCTTTCCTTTTTTTTTTTTTAAGTATTTTTTAACATTTATTTATTTTTGAGACAGAGAGAGACAGAGCATGAACAGGAGAGGATCAGACAGAGAGGGAGACACAGAATCTGAAACATACTCCAGGCTCTGAGCTGTCAGCACAGGGCCTGACACGGGGCTCAGACTCACGGACCTCAGGATCATGACCTGAGCCGAAGTCAGACACTTAATGGACTGAGCCACTCAGGCACCCCCCTTGGCTGCTTTTCTAAAGTCTTTTGAACCATGATGGTGTCAACATTGCCACGATCAGATATACTTTGGATTTGAACTTCACTTCTAGTGTTTTCACTCTTCATTGCTACACTTTCAGCTCTACTAGCCAGTTCCTTTTTTTGATTACTCATTTTAAAAAAGTGAGTTTATCACTTGGAAAAAGGGAGGCAGCACAATTACACTTTTTGCTGAGAACTGAATAGGAGATAGACAGTAACCAGTCGTTGATAGACTTTGAAAAAAAGTGATGTGATTAGTCATTAATCATGATGCACATCTTTTATGTACGTAGTGATTTGTGGACTAAAGAGTCATAATCAAATGGAAGTTTATGTAATTACCCAGAGGTATAACAACATAGTAAATGAAATTTGAGCCATGTTTTTGGACTAGTGTTATTTAAACCATGGTAATTAATTTGTACACATAGAGCTATGCAAAGACAGGACTACCTGTACTGTGCACATTCCTTAAAAATTGAAATTCGTAAACAAAGTAATTCATCTAGAAATGTTTAAATATGTTTAAGATATATAGTGAAAGAATAAAGATAACAATGTTAAAGAGTGTTTTTTCCCTTTTTATGCTCTTTCTCTCCCACTTTTACCTCCATCAGGTTGGCATGAATTTTTTTATATATAATTTTTTTTTAAGTTTACTTATTTATTTTGAGAGACAGGGAAAGAGAGAGGCACAGACAAATTCCCAGGCAGGCTCTGTGCCATCAGCACAGATGCAGGGTTCAAACTCATGAACGCTGAGATCATGACCTGAGCTGAGATCAAGAGTTGGATGCTGAAACAACTGAGCCACCCAGGCACCCTGAAAAGAGGGTTTTGATAGAGAAGATAAAGAAGAGAGGGCTTTGGTAACATAATAATCTGCCAAATTTAAGCCATATGATAGAGGTTTATTGTCTACATGTACACTCCACTTTATAAAGAAGTTAAAGCCCCTTTCTGAAATGAGAACTACTAGTAACCTTGAAAAACATACATAACATGTATTAACAGTGGAGGTGATAATGCCCCAAGGAGGTAAAATTTGGCTTTGGGAGGAAGAAAAAAATGAAAAATTAGGTAATACAATGTATCATGTATTACCTCTAAAGCTCTAAAGCTCAATCTTACATGACAAGATCTTATTCCTTAGTACTTAACTACATTCATTAATTAATACCTTAATTAACTTAAATTTTTCTCTTAGGAAGGCAAAAATGAAAAGGTTGAGGAACATAGAGCTGTGGCCAAGCTTAAAACCTGAAGGGTCTTGTAGGCTTTGTAGAGTTGGAACTAGAAAAAAGGGTAAAGTGAATTTTAAAAGGACTAAGCTAGATTAAGAAAAAAGTCAAGAAGGCATCGTTGGTCATCTATTTGAGCTCTACTCCATATAAACTTGAAGGGGAGAATAAAGAAGTGTTAGTACTATTTGAACCCTGGATGTTTCTTGTACTAATTAATAGAAAGGTTGTGTTTTTTTTTTTTCATAATAAACTGTATCTGCAAGCTTCATCAGATATTGTGGGAGTTAATTAAATCATCAAATCAAATATTTAAATTTCTATTCTGTATAGAGGCACCTGGGTGGCTCAGTTGGTTAAGCGTCTGACTCTTGATTTCAGCTCAGGTCATGATCTCATCGTTCATGGGATGGATCCCTGCATTGGGCTCTGCACTGACAGCGTGGAGCCTGCTTGGGATTCTCTCTTTCCCTCTCTCTCTGTTCCTCCCCTGCTTGCATATGCGCACATGCTCTCTCTCTCTCTCTCTCTCTCAAAATAAATAAGCAAAAATTTAAAAAATATATTTCTATTCTGTATAAAGCATTATTCTGTGGATGATACAAAGTCCCAATATTTAAAAACTATTGACTCATGTTGAGAAAACAGGACTTAAATATGAAAAATTAAATAGCATACAAAGACAAATATACCCCAGTGCTGTGCAAGATCAATTATTGAATAAGTTTTTGGTTCATAAGGGCTCTGAGTTCAGAGAAATTAAAAAAATTAATTGATCTTGAAAAGACATGACATAGGCTTTAAAAGATGTGTACCTTATGGACAAGAATTTAAAAATGGCACAGAAATATATTAAAGCAAGCTGATTTTTAAAAATACATTTCAGAATATCATTTTATTTTTCAGAGAGAGAGAGAGAGAGAGAGAGAGAGAGAGAATATGAATGGGGGAGAGACAGAGAGAGAGGGAGACACAGAATCTGAAGCAGGCTCCAGGCTCTGAGCTGCCAGCACAGAGCCTGGCATGGGGCTCTAAGTCTCAAATTGCAAGATCATGACCTGAGCCAAAGTTGGACGCTTAACTGAGTGAGTCACCCAGGTGCCCCTCGGGATCTAGTTTTAAAAGTTTAAAAAATCAGTTTGTAAACTGCAAGTCAGTTATTGTTGAGATTAAGCTTTATAAAATTAAAGGCAACTTTCCAGTTGCCTTATAAAAAAAAAATCATAGGAAAGATTTCTAGTCAACCTTCCAGGTTATCTTTTCCTTTCATTGTTGTGACTATGTTATTTTACAATCCTGGAGAGATAGAAATTAATTTGTAAAAAAATTGATAGCTAAGCAAATAATTCTTGTCAATAGAAATGCAAAATCTCTCTGGTGGAAGACCAATTGATTTTGTCTAAAAAATCACCGTGAGTATTTTTCCATAACTAGTTTAATGGAGTGCTGGCTACTAAGTGATATTTATGTAAGTATATGAAATCATGGCTCTCATAGAAATGTAAAATAAAAATATGCCAAAATTTTTGTTTAACTCATTAATCAATAAGGGAACCAGAAAAAAAAATTATAATTGATTCAAAGGAGAATCCATAGAGCAAGATACATGTACATGCCATTAGAAATCCTGAAATGAATTTGCTTAACAGGTGCAGACTTTTTCTACAGTAGGGAAAGCTAATCAATTGAACTTCTACCAGAGAGATTTGGCATTTCTGTGGACAAGAATCATTTGCATAGCTATCAATTTTTCTACAAATTAGTTTCTATCTCTCCAGATTTGTAAAATAGTATAGTCAAAACAATGAAAGGGAATGATAACTTGGAAGGTTGACTAGAAATCTTTCTTATGATTCTTTTGCAAGGCAATCAGAAAGTTGCCTTTTAACTTTATAAAGCTTAATCTAAATACTAATTGACCTGTAATTTGAAAACTAATTTTTTAAACTTTAAAAATTAGATCCTGAAGTAATACTCCCAGAGGCAGGGCCTAATAACTCCTCGAGGGTACTTCGAGCTATTTACTGGATGAACTGGACATGGAATCTCAGACACCAGGACCCAAGAGTAATTGAACAATCAATAACTTCAAAAAGCATAATAAAGTATACACAAATTCCAATAATCTGAACTTTCTCTGCTTCTCTGACAGTATGTGGTTGTACAAGGCTACTATGTGCTTTTCCTTAAGTAAGAAAAACTATTTGGGGAATGACACTAGAAGTATAGGCAACTACAGCAAAAAATAATTAAATTGGACTTCATCAGCATTTAAAATGTTTGTCTTCCAAATACACTATCAAGAGAGTCAAAATGCAAACCACAGAACGGGAGAAAATATTTGCAAATCATATGGCTGATGACAGATTAATATCCAGAATATACAAAGAACGGCTATAACTTAAGAACAACAAAAACCAACCCAATTTAAAAATGGGCAAACTAGCTGAATAGACGTTTCTCCAAAGAAGATATACAAGTGGTCGATAAACACATGAAAAGATGCCAAACATCACTAATCATTAAGGACATGAAAATCAACCACTATGGCATACCACTTCCCAGGCACTAGGATGGCTATTATAAGAAAAAACAAATAGAAAATTACAAATATGAAAATATGAAGAATTTCGAAGCCTGGTGCATTACTGGCAAGAATGTAAAGTGATGCAGCCACTGTGGAAAACAGTAGGACAGTTCCTCAAAAAGTTAAATATAGAAATTACGATGTGACCCAGCAATTCTACTTCTAGATGTATCCCCCAAGCAACTGAAATCAGGGACTCAGACACTTATACACCGATATTCATAGGATCATTATTTATTATAGCCAGATGAAAACAACCCACATGCCTATCAACAGATGAATGGATAACACAGTAGAATATTATTCGGTCTTAAGAGATTGAAATTCTAATAGATGCTACAACATCTATTAACCTTGAAGACATCATGCTAAATGAAATAAGCCAGACACAGAAGGACAAATATTGTATATGAGGTATGTAGAATAGGCAAATTTATAGAGACAAAAATAATAATAGAGGTTGCTAAGACTGGGGTAAAGAGGAGTGGGCATGATTGTTTAATGGGTACAGAGTTTGTGCTTGGGATGATGAACTATATCTACAGCGTGATAAGCATTCTTTCATTTGAACATAACACTCCTGAATATTGACATGTGATCAACTAGAGATGTTTTTTTCAAGAGAGAGTATATTGACTATTCTGAAATACAAAAAAAAGGGGGGGGGAATTGGTCATTTCTTTCTCTATCAATTAGACTGGGTTATAGAAATTTTACAACTTTTGTTTGTAGTGTTCTACTTGTAATTTTTTTTGCAAGTGCTGCCCTCAGGTTTTGGACTCAGATCAATTGGACTTTTATATTCAGTGCTGCAAGTTTATATTTGGGGTCCCTAGACACGGGTAATCTCATACATTCTGTTAATAGTTAGACAAATATTTCTATAGAGAAGTTAAAAGAAGCTTTTTCCTTTTATGGACTCTACTTGCCACTTTGGTATTTGCAAATTGTGTTCACTGCCTAGGGTTTATGATCTTTTAAATGAGTTTGAGCTTGAAAAGCGAGTAGAAAGTCTGGTCACTGTGAGGAAACTCTTAATGCATTAGTTTCATTACAAATAAATACAGTGGAAAAAAGAAAAAAAGCAGTTTCTGTACTTTAATCAAATTGTGCTTTGTAATGGTAGAAAAGGTTAAAATGCATTTTAAAAAAATAGTGATACCTAGCATTTTTAAAGCACTTTCTAATAGCCTTAGCATATTGGTTTGAAATTATTTTTTGTTTGATTGTTATACTGTGACCCAAAGGCTTATCTCATTTTATTATACTTGGATATTTGTTTTTTAGAACAGAGATCTCTTTTTTTTTTACAACTAAAACATTTAATCAAAAGCAAATGCACAAAGAAACGAGAACAGCAAATAGTTATTTTGTGAGAGTTTTAAACCCATACCCTTTAAAAAAATCAAGATAATTTCAGGTGAGGGATGGTGGTTGGTGAAAATAGCTCATGTCAAAAGATATTCAGAAGCTAGGGCTATTAATACTTATAAATGTTAATTTTAGAAAATAACGTTCAACTGGAATCAGAATCAGATCTGATCCAGACTGTGGTTAGATATTTCTAATCACAGAAAAATAATTCTCTAACATAAACTTCCCATAAATGGAAAGATTCAATTCCATGCATTTCAAGATCCTTAAACCCTATAGCTACTACCTTTGAGTATGAATTGAAGATTACTAAAATATAGCCAAACAAAAAGAAGCAGCAGTAATGTATGACTTTTTTTTCTTTTTGTAAATTTTTTTCAAAAAAAAATTTTAAGGTTACAGAACTGTCATTTTTTATTTGATATCTGAAAGAATACTTGAATACACCATTAATCAACTCTTATAAGAGCTTGATTACCACAGGTATCAGATAATAATGAACATTGTTGTGTGCAGCACGAATCTTATAAAACTAATAAATTCTTAAGACAAGATAGTGGAGCTCATTAAGGAAGTTCACAAACAAAAACCACAGCTTTGAGTTAGCAGAGATTTTGATTTGGGCTTGGATGACAAAATGATCAATTTGGAAAACTAGATAAGGCTCATTGCAGAAAAATAAATCCATGGATCCACCATGTGACTTATTTTTAACCACCCAACATCTAAGTTTTTCTCCAACCCATGGTAGCCTTTTGATACAGATTTTTGTGAGGAAACTGATTGCTTGATGTTTTGGAAATGTTTAAAGAAGATAAAATTTGCTGAAATTTCGTATGGATCCTGAAGCTTGCCAGTTCATAGTTAGTCAGACATGGCAGAAATATGGTATATTTTTAGGCTGACTCCATCCTCTAATTAACCTTAATCTTCTGCAACTCCATGAATTCAGGTTCAGCAGAGACTATTATTCATATAATCATGATTGAGCATTTAATAAGATGTAGAGATCTTTCCAAAATGTAAATCTGATCCTTCTGAAAATCCTTTAATGGCTCCCTATTAACTCCACGACAAAAATATAAATTCTTTAGCATAGCACACAAAAGTTTTAGCATTTGGACTCAACCTTAATCTCTAAAAACAACTCTTGTAGTCGTTAGGTACAAATAGTCTAGTTACATTGATTTACTACTAAAGTTTCCAAATGCCACAAACTCTTTCACAGTAGTCCCTTACACAGATAGCTCCTTGTGCCTTGAATATGTTTTCCCAACTTTTGTTTTTAGTTTTACATCTCATTACTTCCTTTGGATTTCCCTCAGAATGAATCTAGCCCTTTCCTAGCTTTCTTTTAAGTTTTTTTTTAATGTTTATTTATTTTTGAGAGAGACAGAGTGCGAGAGGAAGAGGGGCAGAGGGGGGCGGGGGGAGACACAGAATCTGAAACAAGCTCCAGGCTCTGAGCTGTCTGCACTGAGTCCAGCACAGGGCTTGAACTCGGGAGGGTGAGATCATGACTTAGCTGAAGTTGGATGCTTAACCAACTGAGCCAGCCAGGTACCCATCTAGCTTTCTATGATATGCTAAGCTTATGTCTGCCATGGCATTTATCACACTGAATTATAATTGTGTATCTGCATCTTTATTTTCCTCACGAGACAGCAAACACTTTCAGATCCACAAATGTATCTTTTCCATCTCTTTCCACAACATTTAACATAGTGCTCAAAGTAGGCATTAAATGAAAGATAAATGATTGAATGCTTTTGCATTTATACCGCATAACAACTGTGCAGGGTAGATAGTTTTATTCTTATTTGGCATCTGAGGAAAGATTCAAAGAGAACTAGTGAACACATCAAAAAAGTAATAGGAATGTTTGGTTTTACCTAGTGGTTTAGAAGGAGGATATTAGTTGGGTATGAGGGATTGGAGTAGAGAGATAAATGTAAGTATGAAAGGAGATGGAAAAAAAATGGTTTTCCTTAGGCAACAGTATTCCAGCAACATGTCATAAGGACAAAGCCTAAGAGATTACCAACATAAGGGAGGATTATTTGGGAAGTAGGTGAATGAACTGAAGTAAAGCAAGGGATATAATTTTAAATAAATAAATAAATAAATAAATACACACATGTACACACACATATATGTGTATGTATATAATAATTATATGCATGATATGTATTTTATGTATATATATATGAAGAAGAAATTAAATGTTTTAATTTCACTTTGTTATACTCAAAACATCAATAAATTATTTGTTACTTTACACAGCATTTGTTAGTGAGGCTTTGGTAGAAAAAGATTATTTTTTGTGTTTGTAATTTTCTTAATATTTTGGAGCAAAAGTCAATCATAGAAAATAACATACAGGATCATGAGCAGCTAACAACAGAAGATATAAATTGAGCTAAGAGAGTAGGAATTTGGAGATTATAGGTAAGCACATGATAATGAAAACTTCACCTCTCAACTTCACCCGATATCTCATCTGATTTCTAGGGATATGTAGAAATATTGTGAAAAGTATCGGACCCACTGAAAATTTGTTGATGTGAAGTTTAAGTGAATTTTTTTTATATTAAGAAACAGTTTTTATGTAGGATAAGTCTACTTGTAGCTGAAAAATACTCCTACTGAGAAAGCTTGGAAAGGCTTAATAAAATATAAAAAAACCATCTGATTAGATATATCTAAGAGCTGTATATAAAGACTAGTTGATAACCCATAACCCTTTTTCCCAGGGGGAGCATTTGCCAATTCTGAGTAGTAAGAATCTAGGCTTAGACAGGAATGCTGCTGGAACAGAGAGACCAGTGGAACTTTGGGTTGTATGGAGTTGGTGTGACAAAATAGGAGTTTTAAGTAGAATCAGTGAACAGCTGGTTTCCCCTGGTAGACATTTGTCCAGTTCTGAAGCTCTGCAAGGCAGTAGGATAATCAGATAAACCGAAGACTTGTGAAAAGCAGAGTGGAATTACTTGCAGTTTAGTGGTGCTCAGGGGGCCAAGATGCACTGAGATCTAGAAATCCACTAAAAACACCAATTGAAAGCAAGAAGAACATCATCAAAGATCAAGGGAAATTTAGAATACTTTTAGTTTTAGCAAAGTTGTACCCTAAACTCAACTCAGCTGTCTCTAGATTAAGATATAACCAACCCATCAATTTATCTGCTTTGCAGGAGTAAGTGTGAACCCTCTCTACTCTGATGGAAGATAACATCATATGGAATGTTTGTATACATGATTCCTGACATTCATGCAAAATTATTAAGAATGCCAAGAGAAAAAATAGGTAATAGAAACAGATGCATCTGATTAAGTATTAGAAATAACAGGTAGGAACTTTAAATGATTTTTATGAATATGTTAAAATAGAGAAAAAAATATGGACAAAATGAATGAAAAGATACAGAATTTCATTAATAGAATACAGTCTGTAAAAACATCAAACACAAATTTTCAAACTTGAAAATTACAATATCTAAAATTAGGATTTCATGAGATGGGATTAACAGAATGCTGCAAAAACAGCAAAAAACCCATCAGTAATTCAAAGGCAGTCCACAGGAAATATACTTTTGGGGGTAGAAAAACAAAAATAAAAGGAGTGGGGGAAAATCATAAGAGACATGTGGGACACAGTCAACCGTACATGTTTTGGAATCCCTAACATATATATTACTGGAGTCCCATAAGGATAGGAAATAAAAAAATTATGGCGAATGTAATAATTGAAATAATAACAAAAACTATATAAAACTTAAGGAAGATGGGCAACAGATTCAGGAAGCTCAGTGAAGCTAAAGTACGACATAATAATACTGCTGGAAACGAAAGACAAAGGGAAGAATCTTAAAATTATCTAAAGGGGGGAAATTACTTCAAAAGGAACAATACTGTTTCTCAACACCAAAGATACAAGCCGTATGACAGTGAAATGACACTTTTAAAATGTTAAAAGATAATTTAGATCAAACTACATCTCCAAATTCAGAAAAAGACTCAGAAAAATTGAAAGTAAAAGGATAAATAATTTACCATTCAAATCTTAACCACAGAAGGCTCAGGTAGATATATTGCTGTCAGACAGACAAAGCAAATTACAAGATGCATCACTATAAATTCAAGGATTTTTTAAAATTAAACAGTCCAGCAGGAGGATAAGACAGTTCTAAATCTGTATCACTCAGTAACACAATTCTAAATACATAAAGCAAAAATGGGCAGAATTAAAGCAGCAGTAGACAAAACCATCATCAGAATGGGAGAACTTAATGTCTTTATCAGTAATTGACAGAATAAAATGACAAAATCTAACAACACAACTTATAAATTGACCTAATTGACATATTTAGAAATTAAATCTAACAATGACAAAAGCTACAGTATTTTCAAGTGCATTCATACCTTTTACCAAAATTGATTATATACTGATTCAAAAATTCTCGGTAGTACAGCGTATATTCACTGATGTTAGCAGGATGAACGAGAGAGTTCTGAACTTCTTGGAAATTAAACAGTATGTGTATAAATAATCCATGGGTCAAAAAAATACTACAATGAAAATTAGAAAATATTTTGAATTCAGTGTTAATGAAGATATACATCCAAACCTTGGCACACAGCTAAAACATATGCAAGAATAACATTGAACGTTTTAGGGAGGAAAAAAAAGTGAAAACCCAATGATAAATTTTTATTCCCTAAAGGTATAAAAAGCACAGTAAATCAAATGCAAAGGAGTAGAAAAAGGAATAATAAAAGTAGAGCTGAAATCAATGGCACAGAGAATGAGTATCTAATAATATATCCAAGCGCAAATTATGTTCTTTGCAATGATTAATAAATTTATAAACTCTTGTAAGATCGGGTAAAAAGGGAAAGCAGACATTTTCGTAGAAATAAAAAATTAACCTCAACACAATTTCTGCAATTGTTAAAATGCTAATTAGGAGATAATATGAACAACTTTGTCAATAAATTTTACCGTGTAAGTGAAATGGACAAATTCTTCAAAAGCCAAATTTTTCCAAAACTGATACAAGAAATATGATTAGTCTCATATTTATTAAGTTGAGAGTTTTATCAAAAACATTCACTTGAAGGAAATTCCAGGCTTATTTCTTCTCCAGAGAATTCTTACAAATATTTAAGAAAGAACACCATTCTTACACAAACTTTTTCTTAGAATATAACAGAGAAGAACATTCATAACAAATTTTGGGATCCTACAGTATATAGAAAGCATAATGCATGAGGAACAAGTGAACTTTATTGCAGTGATGAAGTATGGTTGTCCATTTGAAAAATCAGTCAAAGCGATTCAAAATATAGTAAAGAAAGGATGACCTCAGAAATTTCATTAATTTGGGGACATTCAGATTATTCATAGAAAATATAAGAACTTGCCCTCAAATAGCCCTTGGATATTTAAACAGATAAATTATTATCAATACATTGATACAGGCTATTAAGAAGTGATATGAACAAAGAGCTTTGGAAGCTTATATTTCCTGGGGAAATCAAGAGAAGACATTATCAGAAAATAGCATTTAAGTCATGACTATCTTCTTTTGGGGTGTCTTTGGTTAAACATCTGACTCTTGATTTTGGCTCTGGCATGATCTCACAGTTTATGAATTTGAGCCCCCTGTGGACCCCTTTGTGGGGTTCCGTGCTAACAGCACTGAATCTGCTTGGGATTCTTTCTCTCTTCCTGTCTCTCTTCCACTCACACATGCTCTCTCCTGACAATAAATAAGTATTTTTAAAAAATCATGACTACAGTCCTTTATTCAGTCAGTAATTACTTGTTGACCATTTTCTACGATTCAAATGGACTGTACAATAGGAAAACAAAGATAAATAACTGTTTTCATTGTAAATCTCTTTAGCTATAATTGTCATACATTCAATATTTGTCTTTATCTGTGGAAAATAAGTTTTGTGGGACCAAAAATTATCTCTACTTGTTCAATGCCACATCGCCAGTACCTGTGTTAGTGTCTAGCTCATCAAAGAAAATGCTGCAATAATGTTGTACTCTCTAGGATAGATGTGTGCCCAAAGTGTGTTGGTCTACATAACTCGGGATTGGTTTATGATATATGAAATATTTCATATGTAATATAAGACCGAAAATTCCAGACTAGCGTTACAGATATGGAAGTGGTGGGAAACAGAGAAAGCAGCAGGAAAGTTCATTCTGGGTAGAAGGAACTTGGGAAATAAAATGAAAGGGCTGAGAAAAATTTCCTTTATTGACTTATTAGCTATACTTCTTTGTTTTATGGTTAAATGGTTGCTAGAGTAGGTGGATGGATGGATAGATAGATAGGTAGATAATAGATAAATGCATATATCTCCTTAAGGCCATCTGCCTTTAAAAAATATTACACAATTTCATGTTAAAGAATCTTTTAGAGTGATTTCACTCATGTGGAATTTAAGATGCGAAACAGATGAACATAAGGAAAGGGAAGCAAAAATAATACAAATACAGGGAAGGGGACAAAAGATAAGAGACTCTTAATATAGAGAACAAACCGAGAATTGCTGGAGGGGTTTTAGGGTGGGGTGTGGGCAAGGGACATTAAGGAGGACACTTGGTATGAGTACTGGGTGTTATATGTAGGGAATTAATCACTGGATTATACTCCAGAAATCATTGTACCATATGCTAAATAACTTGTATGTAAATTAAAAATAAATAAAAGAATAATAAGAATCTTGTAGAGTATATATTTCCATTTCTCCATTCTTTTGTACTATTATCATCATCATAAATTGTTCTTCTATACATCTTATGAAACTGTCAATATAGTATTATTGATTTTCCTATAAATAATAAACTATCATTATTATAGTACATGGAATAGAATTAATCATCCAAATGTTTACCAACTTGGAAACTCTTGCATGTGGAGAACAACTGAATTGGTAGAAAGATTGAGGAAGGTGATCCATGGTGGTAGTGTAGATAATTAAAAAAGAAACCAGATGTTTTAAGGGTGTTTTGAGGTGAAAAATAAGCCTGTTTGTCAAAAAGGTTATACCCATAGAGACGTATATGGGAGCGGAGAGGCTGACAGAAAGAATATTAAGTCTAAAAAACAGAATACAATAAAATTATTGATCATGGATGGTGGTGCACTAAGAGATTTGGAACTGATTCTGTAGGTAATAGGAAACCATTAAACATTTTCAAACAGTATAAAGGCAGTATCTGACAGAACGGAATAGTTGGAGGAAGCTTCAATGCAGAAATGATTATAGAAGTTGAGGTATGAAATGGAAGTTCTGGCCTAGGGTAGAGACAGCAATAAATGAACAGGAAAGACAGGTGGAAGAAATCATGTGGATAAAATACCTACTGGATTTTGGGAGGGATGAATGAGGAAAAGAGAAATTAAAATGGTTTTATATATTCTCAGAGGTAAGTAGGAAATTGAAGAGACTGCAAAAAGTATGTGCATATCCAAAGTAGAACCTGAAATCAGGCAAAGTCCCAAAATGCTGCATGTGCATATAATTCTCCTCTATGTACAAAGTGTAGTCATACAACTTTTGTGAAGAAATTATCTCCATCTCCAAAAGTATTGGAAACTGAGTGGGTTTCTGGAAATTTCATTGTGCATCATATATGGAAACATGTTAATACTCTTAATGTTAAGTGATCTCCTCTCAACCACCTATCAGATGAATTCTGCCCTTGGTAGAAAGCTTTATTCTGGGATCTAACACCCTCAATACAAAATAAAGTTTTTCCTTTCCTTTGTTACTTCCGAAAATGATTAGTTAATAATTAACCATTTTTTTCACTCAATGCAGTATATACTTCCTTAGTACTTCTGTCACGAAAGAACAATTAAATAGTATTATCAAATTCCTATTAGTAATTAATTAGAGATTACTATACATATGCCTCTGAAGAACTCCCTTCTCTTTCCGAGAAGTGTCTAAAATGAAATCATGTAGGCCCTCTCCTTGTTACACTGGAGCCAAATGTCATAAATTTCTTAAAAACAGTTAAAGCCTCCTTTCACAATCGCTAGCCTATTTCTTCTTTACACTTTTTCCCTTTATACTTTGTACTTTTTCCTTCTTCCCTTTCTTTCTACTTTGCCTTTCTCATCATTCCCTTTGATACTCTTCTGCCACATCCTGCTACTGCTTCTCCTTTTCTCCACTTTACCACCTTCAAAGAGCATTCATCTACTTGCTTTATATCTCTGGGAGCCTACTCTTGTAAAATTTATAAAGTGAAAAATCAAGCATCATATTTTGACTGTGAAAATGTGTGATAATGTACCTGCTGTTATTTTTGAGGAATATTCACATTGTAATGGAACAGATACGGGTGTCTGTCTACCTGTTATTCCTTCTCCTTTCCTCTCTGCAATCTCTTCCACCCATACCTACCAGGGACACTCACACACACACAGTTCTGGATGATTAGTGAGTGTGTACTCTAAGGTTTGGTCTCCATGTCATAGTTGTCTGGTCCAAATTTGGGCATCTGTCCCATGCTTTGAGACTCAAATTCACTTTCTAATACTATTTTTGTTTTAGAATCTACAGAACTTAGCTTTGCTTTGTCTAGTTAGCCACAACAGAAATTAAAATTTGCAGATTCTTAATTTGACCATGTTTTCTTGTCATGTGGGGAAAGCTAGACTACAGAAAAGGAGATCAATGAAGGCTGGAAGTAAAATCAGAGATCCAGATGAATCCTGATATGTTCTAGTTTCTGGTTTGTCATTTAACTCCACTGTTAACTTTGGGTTCAATGAAATTACCTTCTATTTTCAAAAAATTAATTGAATTTCTGTTATGAATAACTAACAATATTAGCAGTTCCTTGAATATGGCAGATTATTTTTATATTTATAACATTTAAAAAATTATCTGCTTAAAACAACCACTTGTAAAGCCTTTATCCAGTTATTTAAAAATTAGCTGGTTTTAGGGGGGCACCTGGGTGGCTCAGTCGGTTAAGCGCCGACTTCAACTCAGGTTGTGATCTCATGGTTCATGGGTTTGAGCCCCGTGTTGGGCTCTGTGCTGACAGCTTGGAGCCTGGAGCCTACTTTGGATTCTGTGTCTGTCTGTCTGTCTGTCTCTCTCCCTCTCGTTCTCTGTCTCTTGGCCCCTTCCCCCACCTTCTCAGAAATAAAACATTTAAAACATTTTTAAAAATAAAAATAAAAAAAAGAAATCAGCTGATTTTAAGTCATGTTTATGTGCTTGTAGAGGTTAGTTTCTATGTTAGCATTCTAGTTCTTTGACACTGAGAAAATCTAAGACATTTCTACAAACCAGATTATTAGATTATACAGGAAATTTCATTTAATAACCAAACCAAAAGCAAATTTCCATTTATTCAAATGCTTACTGATCATAAAATTTAAACTTTATGACATAAATTTTTTTAACACTTTGGTAATACTTCCTATATGTCAAATTCTCTTCTAAGTTCTTTACAAATAGTAGCCATTTAATCTCAGACATCATCCTATGAATTAGATACTAATTTTCTATAATTTTATGCATTTTACATATAAGGAAACTAAGGGATAAGGAGGCTAAATAACTTATCCAAAATCACAGAGCTTATAAATGGTAGATCTGGGATTTGAACCAGGCTGTAGTCCTCACAAATTGTTGCTCTTAACCAAGTGCTATGTTGCTGCCATTAGAGCAATTAGCCCCAAATTAGTCAAGCATAAATCAGTTACTCAGCAATATTTTGTAAAGCAGAGAATAAAGTAAGCACAGGTGGAAAGAAAAATTACCTGCTCTTGGTGACTCAGCGAATTCACTTTGGACTTACCACAAAGGTAAATTCATGCCTCCAGGTTAGATATATTAAGCAGTCATTCTACAGATGGTACTTTATATGTTCTTATATTCATATCTGTCCTCTGTTCCCTATAATAATGAATTGTATTGTGATTCAATTTATTTTTTAAAGAAGCAGATGTAAGTAATCTGTATAACACAGAATATAAAACTTTTTAATCCATGTAGACACTGAGAACCAGAGTTTCCATTGTGAAAATATGGATATTCTACTATTTAATCTTTCCTTTTGGCAGAGGTAAATTTTTATCTGATATGGAGGTATTTCACAAAGAAAAACATAATCAAATGACTTAAATTTTTATTTACCTCAGTTGGAAGGCATTCTCAAATATCTGACTGAGTCATGAAAGTCATGAGCCTCTTTTTGTAAATGTAATCTGGAGTTGCAACAGTATCATGTGAAATTTTACCAACCACGTCACCAATATATTAATTGCTCAATAATTTCAGATTTGATGTTACTACCTTCCCACCACAATGTAATAGAACTTGGTCTCCTATGGCATAAAGAAGTAATTAACAGGAATTAAAGTGGCGGAAAGCAGTCATTTTTTTTTCTTCTTTGAGGGAAAACTAGTTGAGATACCGTTCGAGAATGAAAATAAGGTCTAAAGCATCTTTTGAATTCTGTCAAAGTTTGATATAATTCCTATTAAGTAGAAATAAATCATCTAGAATGTAATGAAAGAGTCAAAATGATAGGCTACAAAAAGTCTATATACATGTCCTATTGAAAAGTTTTATTTTAATATAGCTTAAGACTAACAGAATTACATTGATTGGTTTTTCAAAATGGCCATATTTCAAATTTTCTTAGGGCAAATATCTTCTTTAAAACTAGAGTATATAAAAGTGTCCGTATGAATATTTTGGTAGGATATTAGAAATTTCTTTTATATTTTCCTATCTTCTAAATGGTTATCCATTGGGTTGTCTTATCTTTGACTAACATAAGCCGTAGTCTTCCTCTGCTCATGTTAAATGGCTGTGAATATGTTGCGATATGTGGTACAAGGGTTTTTACAGATGGAATTAAGATCTAAGAAATTGACTTTACAACAGAGAGATTATCCTGGATTATCACATGGGTCTTTAAAAATGAAACACAAGGTAAAAGAGTCTGTCAGAGAGAGATGTGGTAGAAGAGTAGAAGGTGAGAGAGAGGAGGTACAAGAACTCAAGCCACTTTTGCTAGTTTTAAAGACTAAGGTGGCCATGAGCCAAGAAATGTGGACAGTCTCTAGAAACCGAGAATGTCCCTAGCCCACAGCCATCAAGGAAACAGGGACCTCAGTGCTATAACTGCCTGGCAGTAAATTCTCTTGACAACCTGTATGAATCCAGAGGTGTAATTATTCCCCAGAGCCTCCAGCAAGGAATGCAGCCCTGAGTATACCTTGATTTTAGTCCAGTAGGACCCTTTTGAAATTTTAACCTAAAGAACTATGAGATAATAAATTGTTATTGAGCTTGTGGTAATTTGTTACTATATCAATAGAAAAACGAATGCAATTGTCCACTTCACTGTAAGTTTGTTTTGTTTGTTTTGTTTTGTTTTGTTGGAGTTCTGCAGTTGTTTCCAGGAGAGTGTGGATGGAAATAAGCTTACATTTTCTGGAACTATTTCATAAAATGTAGAGATTATAGAGATTATAAAGAGTCCTTAAAGATATTTACATAGTTGTTGTTATTTGGTTGTGGTAAGAGAAGAGAAGTAGTATTGAGGACAACTGGTAGATACAGAAAATTTTCAAAAGAGTAGGGAGATCAAAGGAATGTAGCAGTGCTATGTAACTAAACTGTTAGAGAATTACTAAGAAATACTATAGTAACTAGCAATTATATTAAATACCATTTATTTAGGCAACTTTTTTACTGTAAAACAACCTGGGGGGGGGTGCCTGAGTGGCTCAGTCAGTTAAGTGTCTGACTTCAGCTCAGGTCATTATCTCACAGTTTGTGGGTTCGAGCCCCGCATCAGGCTCTGTGCTGACAGCTCGTAGCCTGGAGCCTGCTTTGGATTCTGTGTCTCCCTCTCTCTGCCTCTCCCCTGCTCATGCTCTGTGTCTCTCTCTCAAAATTGAATAAATGTTAAAAATTAAAAAAAAACAGGTTTTCTATTAGAATGAACATTTATCAATGTTTGTGCACTAGAAAAGATCTGTGGAAAAGAGATGGTGTCTGTTTTGATCCACACAACAAGTAAGTAGATATTCTCTTTATGGACTTATTGTACTGATGATAAAATTAAGACAGAGCGTTCAAGTGACTTCTCATGGTGATACGGCTATAAAAATGAACCTGTAACTCAACCTGAGTCAAGAACTTAAATTTGAATTCAAGTTTTATATCTCAGGGGGGAGGGGCAGAGAGAGAAGGAGACAAAATGTGAAGCAGGCTCCAGCCTCTGAGCTGTCAGCACAGAGCCTGACACTGGGCTCGACCCACAAACCATGAGATCATGACCTGAGCTGAAGATGGACGCTTAACCAACTGAGCCACCCAGGTGCCCCTCAAAATATACATTTTAATAAATACCATGGTATTGTGCAATTTTATAGCCACTACTCTTGAGGAGACTCTTGGGGTTGGTGGAGGGGACTATATATAAGATTATTATTTTAATGTGAATTCAAAAATTAAAAAGGAAGATAATTAAAAAAAAATTAACATTTATTTATTATTGAGAGAGAGAGACAGAGTGTGAGCAGGGGAGGGGCAGAGAGAGAGAGGGTGACACAGAATCCTGAGCAGGCTCCAGGCTCCGAGTTATCAGCACAGAGCCCGACGCAGGGCTCAAACCCTCAAACCGCGAGATCATGACCTAAGCTGAAGTCGGTTGCTTAACCGACTGAGCCACCCAGACACCCCAAAAAGGAAGATACTTTTATTATTGACCATACAATTTCCAGGGAAATAAATGATTTGATTAGACCTATACATGAATAACCTGGGTATCACAGGTCTCCATTTCATAGATAGACATATGCTTTAATGAAATCAGTTTAAACTTAATTTAGAAAATAAAGATGAACCACATCATTTTTTAAAACTTTCCTTTTTTAAGTTTTTATTTTAGTCTCTTGCATTTAGCTTCTACCATCATGGACAGCAAATCTATCAAAGAGAAATGATGTTTGATATGGAAAATTTTGTTTAAAAAATTAACTTAGAAACTTTACTTTTAGTTCTTCATTACTTTTCCATTTCTGGAAATTTGTATTATTTAATAATCATAATGGACACTTCGTCATTGCTACTGACCATAAAGCTTTGTTACAGCTAATATCTTTTAATTTTTTTATTTATTTTTTTAATCTTTATTTTGGAGAGAGAGACAGACAGACAGAGAGTGCAAGTGGGGAAGGAATAGAGAGAGGGAGACACAGAATCCAGAGCAACCTCCAGTCTCTGAGCTATCAGCACAGAGCCCGACGCGGGGCTCAAAGCCACAAACTGTGAGATCATGACCTGAGCTGAAGTCAGAGGCTTAAGCGACTGAGCCACCCAGGCACCCCACAACTAATACCTTTTAAAGGACGCTATAGGGGCGCCTGCATGGCTCAGTGGGTTAAGTGTTTGACTCTTGATTTTGGCTCAGGTCATGATCTTGCAGTTCATAGGACTGGGCCCCTTGTCAGGCTCTGCACTGACAACATGGAGTCTGCTTGGGATTCTCTCTCTCCCTCTCTTTCTGCCCCTCCCCCACTCATGTGCACTCATGTGCCCGTATTCTCTCTCTTTACCTCTCTCTCTCAATAAATAAATATACACTAAAAAATAAAGGACACTATAATCAAATATAACAGTAGGTTAGTGAATGTTAATTAGATGCCGAAATTGAATAACATTTTAGTTCCTTCTGATATCTACAGATTTTGAGTGATTTGATTAAAAAATTTTAAATCTAGGAACAGTTGATACATAGTGTTACCTTAGTTTCTGGTGTACAGCTTGGTGGCTGAACTTCTATCGATGTTACGCTGTGGTCACCGTAAGTATAGTTAGCGTCTGTCACCATATAGCATTAGGATACTATCGTTGACTCTGTTCTTTATATTGTGACTTTGATCCTGTTCCTCAAGTATTCCATAACTGGTAGCCTCCCATTCCCCTTCACCCATTTTGCTAATCCCCTCCCCTCTGGCAGCCATCAGTTTATTCTCTGTATTTATAGGTCTGATTCTGCTTTTTGTTTGTTTATTGTGGTTTTAGAATCTATAGAAGTAAAATCATATCATATTTGTCCTTCTCAGTCTTATTTCATTTCACATAATTCCCTGTAGGTCCATTCATGTTGTTTCACATAACATGATCTCATCCTTTTTTATGGCTGCATAACATTCCTGTATGCGTGTTATCCATTCATCTGCCAGTGGACACTTGGGTTGCTTTCTTAGTTTAGCTATTGTAAATAATGCTTCAGTAAACATAGTGGTGCACATATCTTTTCCAATTAGTGTTTTCTCATTCTTTGTGTAAATAACCAGTAGTGAAATTATTGGATCATATGATATTTTATTTTTAATTTTTTGAGGAACCTCTATACTGTTTTCCTCAGCTGTACCAATTTACATTACCATCAACAGTGCACGGGGGTATTTTTTCTCCATGTTCTCATCAACACTTGTTATTTCTTGTCTTTTTTATTTTAGCCGTTTCGACAAATGTAAGGTGTTATCTCATTGTGGTTTTGATTTGCATTTCCTTAATGATTAGCAGTGTTGAGCATATTTTCATGTGTCTGTTGGCCATAAGTATGTCTTCTTTGGAAAAATGTCAATTCAGGTCCTCTGCCTATTTTTTAATTAGATTATTGGTTTTGGGGGCTGTTGAGTTGTATAAGTTCTTTATATATTTTAAACTTTAACCCTTATCAGACATTATTCAACATCATCACCACCACAACATGATTATACTTTTCTTAGGGCGTGGTGCCCTACCAAATTTTCTTTTGGTATAAACTTATTTAGTTGTGAGATTTGTTGAGTGCTCATATCCAAAGCAATTCAGCCAAAATGTAGCTACCTCACTGAAAATGAATATAAAATGTCTTCTTTTTGTCATCTGGAAATTATTCTGGTCATTTAGAAATCTTAAGCTGCTAGGTTTTTGTGTAAACTTGGTTTATATATTTTCTCATTCTCCCTCAACTGGTAAAGAATAAGTTTTTTTCGCATGTTGTCCTTAGATAGTCTTCATACAAAGCCAAGAAATAGATGATTTGAATCATTGATTTAAGAAACCAGAAAAAAAATACTCTTAGTTCTCTTATTTTGGGGTAAGCTACATAGTAGAAAACAATAATTACAAACGGCATCTTTATAAAGGCTCAATTTTATACTATTCTAGTAAAGAGAAAAATTAAGTAATTCAAAAGAGTATTTCTGCTAATCATGATATCTATTTGGATTTGATTTTTTTTCTTGTGTGTGTGTTTACATTGGAAAATAATTATAATAATCCAGTTCAAGATGACAGACTGGACATGTATGTTTATTGCTTCTCCCTCTAGTGATTGTCTTAAATATATAGGATATGAATGTTTAAGAATGTTATATAAAGTAAGAACAAATATTTCAAAAGCAAAGAGTTTTCAAAAATGTGCAAGATAAAATAGTATCAATGGTAGAAAACAGACAAGAGAAAAAAATCTTCAAGAGGGAAAACCAGAGAGATTCTCATTTGGACTGAGTTCTTCTGCCTGTTGGAACTCCAGCAGTGCATTAATACAAGGGGACTAATTAAAGATCTGTACAGAGGATAACCTGCTTTTTCTATCCCTCTCACACATCCCTGGCCCATGGAGCAGAGGAGCCCAATGATTCCCCTCAGGACAAAAATAAATAAGATTGTTCTCTTAAACATCCAAGAATGCATCTTGGGAGTAGAAGGAAGTTAGTGTGAGTGTTGGCAGAGCAATTAAAGCCTCCTCAGTTTAGCCCTTCACACCCCCACACCTCCTTACACCCCAGAATACAGCTGTCCACACTCTGATACATGGAACTCCCAGTTTTCCTATTTCCATAGTATTTTTTAAATTATTTTATTTTAAGGGAATATTTTATATGTACAAAGTAATACATGCAATGCAGACAAATAAGAGACAACACAATAATAGAAGCTAAATGCACACAGTTACATGGAATGTCACAGTCTGTGCTTTTTCTCCCTGACATCCTACCTCCTCTACCCTGAGGGTAATCACAGTTTCAAATTTGGGTCTGTTACATGTCTGTTTTTCACAGTTGTGTTGACCAAGAAAAGCAAAAGAGGCCCAGAAAAGAGGAAGAGCTGAAATAAAACAAAAGCATTTATTTGAGGTCTTAGGATTTCAATTTGGGGGGCACAGACTTGGGGAAGAACCCAAATTGTGTCCCACTGAGGAGTAAAAGCCAGGGGTCTCTATTAGCAAATTGTTAAAATGTTAGGAAACTTACTCAATTTGTTTTGTAAAAATTATGATCAGAAGATACAATTGCATCTTACCATTCACTGGTTTTCTGAGGACATTACACCAGTTACTACAAAAAATATTTCCCAGGGTATTCAGTTTTGATTAAGAATGTGGATGCAGAAGGCCTTTTGTTCTGTCATAGGGTTTTACTCAGTTGAGTAGTTCAGTATAGTTCCTGTTACAAAAACTGTATAAAGTTTTAGTCCCCAAATAGAATCTCTCACATTCAGAGGTTTTACATATATTCACAATTGTTTTTCCTACTTTAAGAGTGAAACAAATGTATCAGGGATTTTTCTTAATTTTATGTAACTGGCATCATACTGCACATATTCTTTTGTTACTGTCTCCTTCACTCATCAATATTTTACTTTTGAGATTCATCCATACTGCTTCACAGTTCTGTAATAAGTCCTTTGAGTTATAATATTCTGTCGCAGGAATATGTTGTCATATTGTCATTTACCTATGATAGACATTTGTATAATTTCAAGTTTTTGTTATTACAGTACTGCCAATGAATGATTTTGTAAGTGTCTCCTGGTATATTTTTGCAAGTGCAAGATACGTGAAATTACTGGCTCGTGTGGAATGAGCACTGTCAACTAGGCTATATGATGCCAAAATGTGCTGATGTATGCTTCTTTCATTTGTATTCAAGTGTTAAATTAATATTTGTAATCATACATTGTGTCAGCCACTATTCTAGGACCTAGGAATAAGTCGGTGAACACAACAAACAAACAAACAAACCAACAAACCATGCCCTTGTTGGAGCTTATATCCTATTACCCAACAGTAGTACATAAAAGTTTCTGTTATTATGGAATTGTCTATGCTTTTACTTTTTGCCAATATAGTTGGTATAAAAAAGTATTATATTTTATGTTTTAAAATAATTAAAAAATAGCTTTATTCACAAACAAGTAACATATGTTAAACTGCAAATATTTAAAGTGTGCAATTTGATAAGTTTTTACCTAAATATATACCCATGAAACCATCATCCCAAACAAGATATCCATCACTCCCCAGATTTTCCTTATGAACCTTTGTAGCCCCTTCAGGGACTTCCCATAATTTCACATGCAACCGTTGAAAGCTTCACTGTGTACTAATGTGCATATCCTCATGTGTTATATTAATGGAATCGTAGAATGTGTTTTTTTTTCTTTTCTGTTTTTCTTTCACTTGGAATAATTATTTTGAAATTTCTGCATGCTGTAGTATGTTTCAACAGTTCATTGCTTTTATTGCTGAATACTATTCTGTCTTACAGATAAAACACTTTGATTATCCATTCATTTGTTGATAGACGTTTGTGTAAGAACTAGGCTTGTCTCTTACCAGCAAAGTACTAGCACTGGCTAGAACCTGCCGTACAATGTTGCACAGAAGGAGAAAGCAGGCATTGCTGATTTATTCTTAATCTTACGAGGACAAAATTCAGTCTTTCACCATTAAATATGATGTTAGCTCTAAAATTTTCCTAGATTCCCCTTGTCAGATGGAGGATGTTTTCCTTTGTTTTTATTTTAATTTAGGAATGGATGTTGAATTTTGTTGAATGCTTTTTCTGTGTTGATTGAAATGATCATGAGTGTTTCCTTGTAGTTTGTTAATAGAATAGAATTACATTGATTTGTTTTCAAATGTTAAACCAACCTATATTCCTAGGGTAAACTCCATTTAGTCAAGGTATATTATACTTTTTTATCTATTGCTTGATTCAATTTGTTGTCTTTGGTTTTGATACCTACACTCAAAGAATGAATTTGGAAATATTCCCTCCTATTGAATTTTCTTGAAGTGTTTGGTAGAGTTGGTAGTTTCTTAAAAGTTTGGCAAAATTCATCAGTGGAGCCATTTGAGACTTGTGTTTTCTTTATGGAAGTTTTTTGACTCTAAGTTCAAATTATTTAATAGATAAAGAATTATCCATGATATGTGTTTCATCTAGAGTTAGCATGATAGGCAGAATTTTAAAATGCCCCCTCCATCCCATACTGATATGATGAGATATCATGCCTGTGATTACGCTATGTTGCATGGCAAAATAGAGTTTGCAGACGTAATTAAGGTTACTTAATTAAGGTTACTTAAGACTTTGAGTTAATTAAAAGACAGTGCAGACCTATACTAACCACATAATCCTTATAAAGGCAGAGAGTTTCTCCAGCTGGCAGTAGAAGGGAAGATGAGAGAGATTACATAAAGAATGAATAGTATTCAGAGTGCCACTGCTGAATCAAAGATGTAGAGGGCCATGTACAACAACCAGAAAAGCAGTTTGAAGAAGCTGAGAACTGTCCCCAACTACCAGCTGGAGAAAATGGTAACCTCAATCTTACGACTACAAGAAACTGTATTATGCCAACAACAGAAGATTCTTTCCCGGAAGCTCCATTTAAGAGCTCAGCCAGGTCAATTCCTTGATTTTCGCATTGTGAGTGACTAGTCAGAGAACCAGGCTGGTCTTGCCTAGACTTCTGACCTACAGAACTATGAGCTAATAAATGATAAGTAGCTAAATTTGTGGTAATTTGTTATGCAATAATAGAAAGCCTGTACAGAGAACTTTGATAGTTTGTATCTTTGTTGTTAAATATATTGACATAAATTTCTTCATGATAATATCTTATTATCATTTTATATCTATAGACATGATAGTTTCTCATTCCTGATATTGATGACTATGTCTTTTCTCATTTTTCCTGGTCTAGTTAGACATGGTAGATGGCCCTATTGATCTACACCCCTGGTATACACACCTTTGTGTCATTTCACTCAATGAGCGTGGGCTGAGCCTAATGACTTCTTTTTAATGAATAGAGTACAGCAAATGTGCTGAGATGTCACTTCTAAGATTAGGTTACAAATGACACTAGCCTTTAGCTATCCCTTTTTCTCCATTTCTCGGTTTCTCTTCTTTCCCTCTTTCTCTCTCACTTTTTCTTTCTCACCTTTTCTTTCTCTGTCAGTCTTCATTCTGGAGAAGCAAGATACCATATTTGAATAGCCCTATGGAGGGGCCTGCATAGCAAGGAACTGATGGCTCTGGCCAATAGCCAGTGAGGCTCTGAGGCTTGCCAGTAGCCATGTAAGTGACCTTATAAGCACTTTCTGTACACAACTCAAGCCTAAAGAAGCCTGAAGCTCCAGGGGCGGCTGGGTGGCTCAATCTGTTAAGCGTCCAACTTTGGCTCAGGTCATGATCTCACAGCATGTGAGTTCGAGCCCTGCCTTGGGCTCTGTGCTGACAGCTCAGAGCCTGGAGCCTGCTTCAGGTTCTGTGTCTCCCTCTCTCTCTCTGCCCCTCCCCCGCTGATGCTCTCTCTCTCTCCTTCAAAATAAATAAACATTAAAAAAAAAAGCCTAAAGCTTCATTCAACACCTAGTTTGTAAACTTATAAGTAACTGTGAGCCAGATGACCTTTAAACTATGCCTGGATTCCAGACTTAAGAAACTATGTCATAAGACAAAAAAAAGAGTTTGTTGTTTTAAACCATTCAGTTTTGGAGAAATTTGTATAGATAAGTAATACAGTTTTCTGGTACTGGGAGTGGAGTGATGCTCTAATAAATACCTAAATAGGTGGGGTGGCTTAGGAAGCTGGTAGTGAGTAAAATCTGGAAAGAGTTTCAGGGTGGTGTTAGAGAAATACTAAATTGTCTTACTAAAAGACTCTTAGTAAAAATCTGGGCATTGAGAACCTTTGCAGGGAGGACTCAAAGGAAATGAGGAAAATGTTATTTAAAGAATAGAGGAAAGGACATATCTTTTATGGAGTGGCAGAAGCTAAGCAATAGTGTCTACTTTGAAAATATGAAAAGTAGAAAGTGTGCCTAAAGAACTGGGTGATATAGCTAAGAAGGTTTGTAAGCAAAGTATTGAGGGTGAGTATTGACAGTTCTGAAGACTAACCTCAGGTTTTATGATTTACTCAGAGGACTCACAGGACTCAGAAAAAGCTGGCATACTCATTGTTAGAAGTTATTTCAATGAAAGGAAAAGATAAAAATCAGCAAAGAGAAAAAGCATGGGAGCAAAGAAAAGGCAGGGTCCAGGAGAAACCATGTAGAAGCTTATATGTGTCTTCTCCCAGTGGTGTGGTGTAGACATGCTTAATTATACCTGAAGGCTTAAGAATACCACCTAAGGAGCCTTACCTACCCTGGAATATGATTTAGATGATGAGATTCTGCACTTTCAGGTGATGCTGTAAAAGGATGAGGTGTACAGGATATAAGGACTGTGAATGTATTTTGAATAGGGAGGGATTGAATCCTTTAAGGAGAGAGAGAGAGAGGACTGTGGTAGGCAACCTATAAAAACTAGCCCCCAGTGATCTTATATTTCTTGTATTCACAGCTTGGTGCAATCCTCTTCTTACATGTATGAGCTGAGCCTAGTAACTGGATTCTAACAAATAGAACATGGTAAAAGTGATGGGAGGGCACTTTGGAGACCCAGATCCAAAAATATTCTGGGTTCCATCTTGATCTCTCACTGTCATGCTCTTTCTTGGAGCCCTTGATGAGATTAAAAACAAGTATGATAAATATAATTCAGAAATACTAGATGCTAAGTGAGCACAAACTAGGGGCCACCAATTCCGTTATACTGGGTTTCTTAAACTCAGCACCATTGGCATTTGATGTCAGATAGTTCTTAGAAATCTGGAGCCATTCCATGCTTTGTAAGATATTTAAAAGCATCTCTGGACTTTACCCTCTAGATATCAGTGTAACTTTCTAGTAGTACCAACCAAAAATGTCTTCAGATTCTGCCAAATGTCTTCCAGAGGACAAAACACCATTGGTTGGAAACCACAGTTTATTAAACATATAAAACAAACTAATTAAAAAACAAACAAAAAATAAGAACACCCAGATTTATCTTAGAAAAAAATACACGTATGAAGAGTAATAATTGTTCTATTATATTTTAAGATTTATTATAAGCAGAAGAAATTATGACATTGTGGTATTAACACAAGAATTAGCAAATTGATCAGTGGAATACAATGTATCACTAAGAAACAAGCCTATACAAGTAGGGAAGTTCATTTGTGGCAACAGTGGCTTTAAAGGTCGATAGAGAAAGAATGAGCTTTTTGAGAAATATAGATAAAAACAATTGGTCATCCATCTATAGAAAAAAAGGAAAGGAATCAAATCCCTATGATGTATCAGAAGACTAAAATTAAATAAAAGGTAAAATTTAATAGTTTTTAGAAAACAATATGTTACAGCTTAAGTTATTTAGGTTAAATTTTGATTTTAATATTAATAAAACAACCATCATCTATGAAACACCTTTCATGTACCAAGTACTACACTTATCATCTCCAGTCATGCAATAATATATAAAGTAGGAATTCTTATCTTTATTTGGAGATCAGAAAACTGAGTTCCAGTGAAACGATATTTCCATGGTCACCCTAATAGCAGATGGTCTGGCAAGGATTTGATTTCACAAACATTTGCTGTGGAAGATCATATTCTTTGATAGTACACATGTGGACCACAATCTCACTTAATATAATTTTTTTAGCCTTTAATTTTTTAACATTAAATTTAGTGTTTAATTTTTACTTTTACCTTTTTTATTGTTTTATTTTTGAAATTTCTACTTTTATCTTTAGTTCATCAATTGTCTAAACAGGGAGTAATTCTTAAACAGATAATGTGTTAGAAAATCATTAGGTTAAAAACTTACCAAGAAGCAAGTTAATTTGTTTTTGAGAGAGAGAGAGAGACAGAGAGGGAGAGAGACAAAGAGACAGAGAGAGAGGGGGAGGGAGCGATAGAGAGAGAGAGAGAGAGAGAGAGAGAGAGAGCGAGCATCTCAAGCAGGCTCCACGCTGTCAGTGCAGAGCCTGATGTGGGGCTCTGTCTCATGAACCGTGAGATCAGGAGTCGGACGCTCAACTGACTGAGGCACTGAGGTGCCTCAGAAGCAAGTTATTCTTGCCTGCTAGAACCCATGATGGATACTCCGATTACCAGCCTGAGTTTTTATCCCATAAACTTAAGATTTCCAGTGTTAGTTTCTGATATTATCACCCTACCTTCATGGTCCTGCTGCTCTTTATCGCACCAGTACCATTTGTTGTTGTTGTTGTTTTTATTTAAACTTGAAATTTTTTAATTTTTAAATGTTCCCATAGCCTGTTGTGTTCTGTATGCCATCCAGCCTGGTATCTCCTGGCTTCTGCAAAGCTGCACTACCAACGTATAACTCCTATATGCAGTGCTCCTCTTTTGAATTCACCAGGTTTGGAGTCCATGCTCTCTGTCGACTTGAACTTCCAGGTACTCACTAAATCCCAATCTGTTACCCCAGATTTGTCTTGACTTTTTTGCTTGGTTTTGTCCCATTGCTGTCTTTTATCAGTGCTGGTATTATTGGTTTCTTGGAAATTGTTCCCCCTTTCTATCCCACAGAATGCCAGGAATTTACTTCAACAACGATGATAGTCTTGTACAAAAGATAAACAAATAAAGATCTTTAGAAATTGAAATCAGATTGACTAAATTTATCTCAAAACAGGTCCATGTTGGGAAATAGGTATATAAGAGAGTAAACTCCTTTACTTATTTATCAACACAAACAGTCCTCAATTTTGAAAGATGTTCTATCAGGTGAATACAGTGTTTGTTATTTAGTGTATTAGGGGCTGTAGTTTCCTGCAAGAGACTGCAGACCTATGAAAGTGAATGCATCTCATGATTACTGGGCAAACTGTACCAACATCAGTATCCTTTCTAGGATCTTAGGACTTGACACTTTGAATTTGAATTCTTAGTAGCCTAATGCTTTGGTATATGTGTGCGTGTAATTGTGTGTGTGTGTGTGTGGGTGTGCGTGTGTGTGTGTTTCACAGAATTGCAAGTCATTACATGACTTGAACCCTGTTAATACCACATAAAATGGGCAAAGATTTACTTGGGGCACCTTGGGCATCTCAGTCAGTTGAGTGCCCGACTTTGGCTCAGGTTATGATCTCGTGGTTTGTGGGTTTGAGCCCCACATCAGGCTGACAGCCCAGAGCCTGGTGCCTGCTTCAAAATTTGTGTCTCCCTCTCTCTCTGCCCCTCCCTGCTCTCCCCCACCCCCGCTCACATTCTGTCTCTCTCTCTCAAAAATAAACATTAAAAAATTTTAAAATAAAAGAATTACCTACTATGTATAATATGTAATATATGTAATATTTCTTTCTCTCTGTGAAACCACTTTTTTTTACAACTCAGCGTTCTGAAAATTAAGTACTATTATAAACGTTTCTGCTCATGCCTATTAAAGTTGCCACTGATGCTGAAATTATAATGATTACTTATTGACATTAGCTAGGGTAATTGTAGTGAACAGACTTGCTGTGGTCCAATTAAGCTGGAAACCCTAGATACAGTTGAGATTAAGACTCTGGAAAAATGACATTGGAAATTGAAATAGAAATAAAATGACAAAGACCCAGAAAGAAGAAATTCACCGACAGATGGAACAGCAAAGGGCATGTTATAATATAGATATATTCAATGTAACAAGTCATTTTATAATTGAATTCCTCTTCCATTTATGCGGATTCGTTTTGAAATGTAGTCTTTGAATAATAGCAACCAGAATGTTATATGAGTAGTATGTAGACATTATATATTTTTAATTGAAAGAGAAAGAGCAGAGAGATCAATTGAATTAATAGAGAAGATCTGAAAATATTGCATCTCTATCATTTCTCTTAGAAGTATGCTAACATCTAACAAATTATGATTCATATAATTTATAACTCAAATTTGTGGTTGAACAATACAATTGATATTTTCCTGATGACACAAAGTTGCTGATTTAAAAGTAGAGGTTGGGGCTCCTGTGTGGCTCAGTCGGCTAAGCATCTGACTTCAGCTCAGGTCATGATCTCATGGTTTGTGGGTTTGAGCCCCGAGTTGGGCTCTGTGCTGACAGCTCAACTTCAGATTCTGTGTCTCCCTCTCTCTCTCTGCCCTTCCCCCTCTCGCACTTTGTCTCTTTCTCTCAAAAAAAAAAATTAAAATTAAAAAAAATAAGCATTAAAAAAGTAGAGGTTGTTCACAAAAATGTTCAGACATTTTAAAATTTAATTTTAAATGATAATTAAAGATTAATTTATTCTCAGTAAAAAACAAAAAACAGTACATATAAAAAAGTATTGCAAATCTAGCAAAAGTCATCTCAAAACAAAACAACAACTATATTACTTTTAATATATTAGTACAATTCACGCACGTCCAGTTTCTAAATATTTTTCACTTCACACACAACTTATAGTTTCTAATTTTATGTAAACAGCATTAAGAGCTAATTTTATTGAGTGATATCTTTGTCAGGAATGCTGTAATCACTTTATATGCAATATTGTATTCATTGCTCACAAGAGCCTGAGAAAGTAGATCTTATTGTTCTCATTTTACAAAAAGGAATTTGAGATACAGAGAAATAATGTGCCCACCCAACATAACTGAGCTAACCAGTGGTTAATTGGGGTTCGGATCTCACTCCAGAACCTAAATGTGGAGTTGCCATTTAAATTACATGATATTACCTCCCACCTAAATAACTTTTAAAGTCGTTTGAAGATATATTTCTAAATATTTGGTGTATTATCATGTATTACTGTATGTATACCACAACTTAACCATAACTTTATTATTGAATAGACTATTTTTTCAATTTGTCATTGTTATAAATAATATTTCAACGAAAATATTGGGTGAAAAGCTTTGCTAGCATTTTATATTTTAGAATAAATTATTAAAAGTAGATTTAATGTGTGAAAGGGTATAAACATGTTTAGAGTTTTTAAAATGTATTGCTAGGTTGCTTTCCAAATATATTTTATCAGGTTAGGCTCCCACCAGCAAAGTATGTGATTGCCCATTTCTCAGCAGCTTTACCAGCACTTCAATGCAATTTGAAGAAAGCTGGAAGTATTTCTCTTTACTGTTTTTTTTTTTTTTTTTAGATTTTTTTTAACGTTTATTCATTTTTTGAGAGAGAGAAGGAGAGAGAGAGAACATGATCACGGGAGGGGCAGAGAGAGAGGAAGATACAGAATCCAAAGCAGGCTCCAGGCTCTGAGCTGTCAGCCCAGAGCCAAATGCAGGGCTAGAGCACACAAACTGAGATCATGACCTGAGGGGAAGTCAAACACTTAACTGACTGAGCCACCCAGGCGCCCCTCTTTTTTGTTTTGTAGTGGGAAGGTGTGGATTGCTTTTCTGTTTCATAAATCTTCAGTTGCCTAAGGTAAACTTGTAAAAGACAAGTAAAGGACCCAATTAGGAGTACTTTCTATTTAGGGGAATGCCAGCTCAATGAAAAAATAAAATAAACTCTGATTTTCAGAAGATAGAGGTTCATGTTAATTGGAAATGATCCCACAACACTCATTACACTTTGATATGTAGTGTGAGACTAACAAACAAAATTAGTAATTAGTGAGGAAGAGATATGTTGCTTTATGAAAGTGACTGTGTTTTTCCAAACACTCATCCCTGGGGAATTGGTGACTGAATTATGCAGAAAATAGTAACAGAAAAGATGTTAACAAGACAATCACAATGGTAACTTTTGTGTTTCTTCAGAGGTTAGGATTTGCTGGTCTGCAATAAGCCAGGTTTGATTTTCTGTGGCTCCCAGACTATTAAATTCAGAAAACGGATTGACCTTGATCCCTCCGCCACTCCCACAAAGGATTACTCAGGAATTTTAGAGCATGGATTAGAGGATACTGACTCTTGGCACATGTTTTGGTATTTCCAACTATCAACTCATAAAGATTCAATATGTGTGAGAATGTTACAAATTGTTAGGCTATTTTCTGTTGAACAGATTTCTCATTTTAAAACCCTTACAACTAGCATTTATTTTTAAGTAAATTTGGACTAAACATAGGCATCAAAAAAGAGACAAGATAATGAAGATAAATTATAAAATATCTCATGCAGCAATATTTGTCGGAAATGATTGCTGCAGGTGGTAACCAGCTAAAACTTTCTTTTGAGGACTTCTTAGTGCCAATCACCACATCAGTGATCTGTGCCTTACGGATCTCATCCCATGTAATTGATGAAGTTTTGGGGTGATGGGAGTTTGTGGGGTCCAGAGCCAATGGCCACGAAAGAATTCTTGAAGAAATCTTTGGTACAAAAAGGTGATTTTATTAAAGCATGGGGAAAGGACCCATGGGCAGGAAGAGCTTTAATGGGGTCCTGACAGGTAACTCATTATATACCCTCAGATTGGGGGGAGGTCTCTTAGGAATTTTGGAAGCACAGTTTCCAGGACCTTGAGGGGCTAGCTGTTGCCAGGGAAACCCTATTTATTACCATTTAATAAAACCTCAGTCATGAGACCCTTCAGATGTACATCAGGGGCCATAAACTTGGAGTATGATTGCCAGCATATATCTTGGGGCAGTTGAGATAAAGGAAGTTGGCTTACAGGTTCCTCCAAGTTGTGATGCTAAGGTTCTGTTTTGCCCCCAGCAAAGTGTCATCCTTGAGGCGGCTGAACTCCTAGAGGGAGGTCACTCTGCTAGTCTCAAGGACTTGCCAATAGGCTATAGTCAGTAAGGGAATTTCATTTTTAATTTGCCTTAGTTTCCCACATCACCATGGCAGGCACTTAAACCCCTTTCCTTTGTTCTTAGGTAGCCAGGAGTGTCCGAGGAATATCACACATATTCCACTTGTGTGGCGAGGGGTGGGATACCAGCCTGTATTTTGCCCTTAGTCTGCCTCAAGTTCCCTCATCATAATCATTGTCACAAGTTGGTAGAAATTACATGTATTACACACCTAGAAACAGATTCAGAATAGTGCATGACTGACACCACGTTACAGTCATATGGGAACCAAGTGACACAGTGGGGATTCTAACCTAATTTTTAAAAATTTCAAATATCTTGATATTCAAACTTTCATAAGAGAAGTCATCATTTATAAAAAATTATCTATAATTGATTTTTAAGGACTCATATATTTGAAACTGCCTTGGGTGTGGAATACATTTATTTTGTTATATACATTTTTTGAGAGAGAGCTTGAATGATGCCATGAGCTGGCATAAATGCCCAGAAGTTAAACTCCCAAAGCTTTAAAGAGAAAGAAAAATCCATTATCTTTTTCAGTACATTTTTCCTTTGTTTAAATAATTTATATGTCATCTTTATGATGAGCTTTTGGGGTGATGGTGGGGTTTGTGGGGTTTGGAGCTGACAGCCAGGAAAGAATTCTTGAAGATGTCTTTGGGGCAAAAAGATGATTTTATTAAAGCACAGGGACAGGACACCTGGGCAGAAAGAGATACACTGGGGTTGTGAAGTGACTGCTTATATACTTTGGAACTGGGGGGGAGTAAAGACAAAAGGGAGGCCCCCAGAGGGCCTTGTTATGCTAAAGAGGACTCCTAAGATTCCTGAGGCCTTGCTATTGTCAAGCTAAGGTTGTTTTCCCTCTAGTAAGGCATTAACATTTGGACAGTAGGGGTTCCTGGAGAAATGTTATACTCCGAATTTGCCTCAAGTATTTGTCAATGGGCTGCAGGTTATAAGGAAACTTAATATTACCTGCCATTTCCTTCTTGCCTTTGTTCCCCACATCACTGTGTAGGGGAAGGTGATAGGAGGGGCTCCAGGAAACCCAGTCTCTAGGTTTCTGGAGATGAGGCTTTTGATAAGGTTGCCTTTTTCTTGTAATTTACTAAGGTGTTTGTAAACTGATGGAGATTCAGTTTACATGACTGCATGACTGTGATCTCTCTCAGTTAGTCATTTGTTTTCTTTCCTTTCCTTTGTTCTTGGGCAGCCAGGAGAGCCTGGGAATATCACACATAGCCCATCTAGGGGGTGGGTGTGCTAGCTTGTGCTTTGTTCTCAGCTTGCCTTATGGTCCCCATCATTCATGTGCAACATTTTTTATTACCTTTAGGCATCTGATTTCAAGCAGATTTTATTTTTATTTAAAAAATAGGTTTCAAGCCAAAGCATATCTAGTTTTGCTCAATATCCATGATATGCATGGAAGACTTGTGGTTGTACTAAGAGTCTTGTTTATCTCCCTAAATCAGTAAAAGGTTACACATGCTTCTGTTACCCATTAATTTCCCTTTTCCAGTAGGGGGTTAAGACCCCTGGCAAGAGTCTCTACCTCTGTTTGAGCATCTTTTCTCCCTTTGGTGTCACAAATACAAAAAACAAAACCTAAACTGAGTGTTTGACAGCCTGAGCTTTATTCAGTGGCCAAAGAATGGAGAAGCAAGAGCCAAGTTCACAAATCAACTTCTAGCTTGGGTGTATTTGGGATAGTTTCATGCTGTGTGGATAATTGAGGGGAGGATTATGCATAAACTTTCCTGAAAAGGGTCCAGCTCTTTTTCACAATCTGGATTCCACTCTTGTTCTTATTCGGTCCCATTCATCCTGGGTCAGGAGTGGGTCAAGGCAGTGTAGTGTGGCAGGGTGGAGAATTTAATGTGTTAATTAGGGTTTGCTGAGGGTTAGGTTAGGCCTGATATTGCGGGCTGGTCTGGTTGCAGCTGGTTCTCTGTTTAGCTCTTCTTTCTTTTTGTGTGGTTTATTTACAACAGAAGCCAGAACCATAAGTTTCTACCAGGTCTGGGCGGGTGGGGTGGGGGCCTTGAGGTAACACTTATTTCCCTTGTTCTTCAAAATGGCTGCTACTGAGGTTGCCATCTTTTACTGAAAATAACAGAACGTCAAGTTTAGAACTAGATATTTTTAATTTTCAGCTGATCTCTCTTGGTTGTCCCTTTTATAGTATGTCAGTCCACCATTGTGTTAACGTAATCAAACAGGTAATATCTATCTCACATTTTTATATAAGTTATTTAAATTTTGACCTAAATATAACTATGCCTTCATACCAAAACAATGATGGAAACTAGGATTTTAACCAACTACATACATTAGTTTTAAGTAGCTACATTGGTTAGTACATTGGTCTATTGCTTTATTGAGTCAAGCTAGAAAATTCAAGAAACCTCAGAATGTGATTATTTTGTAACATATCAATAGTCACAGAATTTAATTTATATTAATACTCAATAAAATTACCACTCTGTTCTTGGAAAGTAATATATTTAAGAGGTATGTTTAACTACATTCCAAGTATCATAAACTCTAACAGAAATTTCCTATACTTAAGAATTATGTTTTACTTTTATTTTAAAAAAAATAGTCATTATATTTAAAGATGTCATTGCTTAAAATGATGTAATTAAAGGAACTAGTAAGTAATTAAAGTTTATTGAACTGAATGTAATCAGACAAAAGATCATTGATAACTCTGTTTCCTGCATTGATTTAAAGGGATATCTCATGGGTGTGTTTAAGGGAATAGTTGCTAGCTTGTACATTTGCCTGAAAAGCAAATAAAAATACTATGGGAAGACATAAAGGAAATTCTCTTGAAATTCAGTTTTCTGCCTGATGAACTTAACTGGTCATCATAACATAGACCTCTTGGCAAAAGTCCTGATCTTGAATCTTAGTGGAGCTGTTGATTTTACTCTGTATCTGCCCATGCAGGGTCCTTTTATTAATGACGTATATTGACTAAGCAGTGCAAGTCAGTATACTATCATATCTAGAAAAAAATGCAGACTGCTTGGAATTATTTGAAATTATTTGAAACTTAGGTAAAGCAATGAATGACTTCAGTATTCTTGGCAGAATAATTGTAAGCTGACTCTTCATTAGTATCTGTCTCTTTTTATGTATTTATATATTATACATATAATATATTGAAATGTTATAGAGTCATAGCATGCAATATTATATTTATATCAAAATTACTTGGCATAAATATTTTTTTATTTTATAGCCTCCCATACGAACATTTGGTCATCTGTATTTATTGCTCTACTCTAGTTTGAGATTGAACTATGTTTAAATATGGTGACATATCATCATGTATAGTGAGTATAGCAGTTTGTGGTATTTGGGTGCCATTTCTAAAATGTTCTTTATTCGCTAGGCTTATATCTGTCTTGTGATGTTTGAGGTTTTGAAAATGAAATAGAACTGACAAGTTATAAGGCTATAATCTAGAGCTTTAACCAGAAAGAAATATACTCATAAATTATAAACAAGAATAGAAAGAGCATGGTCAGCACCTTCTTTGGATTTGCTTTGTTCACTGTTCATTTTGGCAGACTCATAAGTGTTGTATCTATAGGATTTTGAAACCTCAAAACCATATGCTCAAACTTTTAATTTCTTATGACACTCAGTGGAAAAATGCAATTTACTTCGTGTTTTTTTATCTCCAGTACATAAGGCTTCTTTCTTTTCCCTTTTTTCCCCTTAAGACACTAATTAAATAATGAGGACATGCAGAGGATTCTGTGAAATGGTAAGCATTAATAGCTATCTAAATGTTCTTTTTTACTCATTTTCAGACATGTATCTCTCCAGCTTCTCCTGCATGACCCCATTTAAAGCTTTCCTTTCAGGTGCTCTTGCATTTGTCTCTCCCACAGGAACATTCATACATACATACATACATTTAGGGAGAGTGCCAGCAGGGGAGGGAGAGAGAAAGAGGAAGGGAAAGAATCCTAAGCAGGCTCTGCACTGTCAGTATTGGGTCCCATGAACTGGAGATCATGACCTGAGTTGAAACCAAGATTCGGCTGTTTAATCCACTGAGCCTCCCAGGTGCCCCTCTCCTACTGGAAATTTAAACCAAAACATTTAGGTTCATGAAGGGCAAGACAATGTCAGTTCAATAATTCAGATATACCACTAGTCATGTTTCGTCACCAATTATTTAAATAAAATAGTATCACAAATATTTTGTAGTATTATTTTGTATAAATCCCTGTCATTAGAATTTTGCATTAGGCCGTGATGGGATATGAAAACTGGAATTTACCCTTCTACTTACACAAGTAGAAAACTAGAGAAAATATGAATCGACAGTTCTCAGGTACTAGACAGTAGGCAGCTCAGGACTTTGCTCACAGAGAGAAGGGAAACAAGCAAGGTAGGCCTACCATGACTCCAGCATTCTCTCTAGAGGTGGTCTCCAGTCAGTAGTTCATAAAGGAGAACCTAAACAAGTCTTGGGGCTCACTGAGTGAAGAGACAGAACCAGGGTTTGGAGAGATCAAGTTGTGAAACAGCTCAGAGAAGGATGGAGACTGGGAATGAGAGAGACCAAGTGAGCTCTGGAGACCTGCAAAAGGGTCCACTGGTCTATTGAGCTGAATATTTTCTGCGTGAATTGACACTAATCAAGGATGGGTAAAGAAACACCAGAAGGCATTGGGCCAAAAAATGCCCAGGGCTGTCATAAACTGGGGATAGTTTCTTTTCTTCCTAGTCAGTGTTTAAATGTCTCTTAATACCAGGGCCTCATGTAGAATCCTCAGGAATGGGTTAACCCTAATAGTAGAGCTAAATAACCCCTTGAATGAGTTTTCTCTGGAAATACCCTATTAAAGCTTAAAATTAATCCTGAAAAAGGCCAAATTGATTCCAAGTAGAATAATTATGGCCCAAAACAAACCCCAACAGTATTTAAAAAAATACAACATTGAGTGTTCAAAATGTTAAATTTGTAATATTTGGCAACCAAATAATATATTAATAAGCATGGAAAAAGCAGAAAAATATGGCCTACACCTAGGATAAAAATCAATCAATAGAAATGGGCCCATAAATGAGTGAGAGAGGGGCACCTGGGTGGCTCAGTCGGTTAAGCATCTGACTCTTGATTTTTGCCTGGGTCATGATCTCATGGTTCATGAGATGGAGCCTTGTGTCTAACAGTGCAGAGCCTGCTTGGGATTCTCTCTCTGTCTCTCTCTCTCTTCCCCATCCCTACTCTCTTTCTCTCAAAATGAATAAAATAAAAGAAAAGAGAAATGAGTGGGATAATGGAAGTAGCACACAAAGATGTTAAAACAGATATAAGCATGCTTCATGTGTTCTAGAAGGTGAAAGAACTCCTGAATACAATAAGGAAATGGGAAGTATAAAAAGGGCAAGTAGAATTTCTAAGGATGAACAAATAAAATACCTAAAATTAAAATATGCTAGATGGAGCAGGGGGAGGATGGTAGAGTAGGAGGATCCTACACTCACCTTATCCTACACATACACCTAGATAACACCCATATTAGTGTAAATAACACAGAAAACAGCCCAGAGGCCGGAAGATTCTCCACAGTTAAAAGTAGAAAAGAGGACATATCAAAGAGGGTAGGAAAAGTTAGAGACACAAATGGAGCCAAACTGACTCATGAGATGTCCCATGCGAGGGAGAGATGTTGTAGAGGCAGAGAAGAGAGAGAACCGGACCCCACATTGGGCCCCCCAAACACAAGGGACCTGCACTGGGAAGATGAATGTCCATAGCATTTGGCATTGAAAACTAGAGGGGCCTATCTTCACAAGTTCTTACAATTAGTGGGGCGTAAACCTGGAACTTTAATCAATGGGCTCAGTTCTGAAGGAGATGGATGGTGATAGGAAAGAGTCCCTGCCCTTAAAGAGACATAACAAATAGTCCTGCTGAGATACAGCATACAGTTTGAAAGACACCTGGGGTGAAAGGGAGGGAGATTTGTTTACCAATATCAGAGCGTGTCCTGAAGGGGTACGGATCTCTGGGAGACTGCTTCAAGAACAAAAGATCTGGCAGGCGCCATTTCCATTCTCCACCACCACCCCCCCGCCCCACAGTCTAGCTACATGGGTACTTGCGGGAGCCGGTGTGGTACCAACACTCTCCACTTAACTTGATAGCAGTGCTCCCCATCCTTGTGTTCTCCTGTGGCCATATCCCCTCCAGCCAGGCCTCTGCTCCAGGTCTTCTCCCACAGCACATCTGCTCAAATCTTGCTAACCTTCGACACCCTACTCTTATATTCTCCTGTGGACCTGCCCCCTCCAAAATGCCCTCTGAAGGAGTTCATTCAAAGCAGTGAAGGCTTCTATGTAAACTTTAAGATTTGGGCGGTGGGTGTGTAGATCTCGTCTCGCAGCCACCCAAGACCGGCCTCTGGACAGTGGAACCATCATAGATGACTGAGAGGGTAGAAGATCACTATTGATCACCAGAGAACTTGGAGCCAGAAGCAGCAGTCATCATTTGCAAGGGAGAGATGGTTCTTGAATAATAATAGAGGGCACTTCAATTATTCAATAATAATTGAATAATAATAATTGTAGCAGGGCACAAGCAGCCAAATGGGGATCGGCACCACTCAAAAGTAACTCCTGCTCTGGGGAGAGGGGAAGATAATAATACATAACAGTTGAACTGTGGCCCCAGCAGTGGGCTGGCGGGGGGGGGGGGGGAAGACATCTGGTCTGACTGCAGGACTGCCCACCAATGAAAGCTTCTCAGGAAACGCCACATGGAGAGCACCCTGCAATTCCGTGTAACTGCAGTTCTCACAAACACATAGTCTGACCCATATCAAGCACAAGGCGGCTACAGACTGACCCACTAAGAACACTAACAAACGCTGCCACAATAGGTGAAGAGAGCCATGCCGATGACTGGGCTGAAGAAAAACTCTTGTGGCTCAGCCACAAGAGTAGGGTATATGCAACACACATAGGAGATACCCCTCAAGTGACAGGTTCTCATGAAAGGGGATGTTGCACTGCAGGGCACCACAGGATCTCATCATAAGCCATGATTTTCAAGAGCAGGAGATGTAGCTGATTTTTCTAACCCACAGAAACAGACACAGGGAGTGAGACAAAATAAGGAGACAGAGACATATGTCCCAAATGAAAGGACAGGAAAAAATCACAGCAAGAGATCTGAATGAAACAGAGATAAGTAATATGCTTGATAGAGAATTTAAAGTAATTGTCATAAAAATACTCGACTTGAGAAACAAGTGGAAGACTTTAGTCTTCGAATAACTGAATATCACTTCCTTCAATAACTGAAATAAAAAATACACTAGAGGGAATAAATAGTAGAGTAGAGGAAGCAGAATAATGGATCACTGACCTGGAGAACAGAGTAATGGAAAGAAATCAAGCTGAACAGGAGAGAGAAAAAAGAATAATAGAAAGTGAGAACAGATTAACAGAATTCAGCGACACCATCAAGTGTAATAACATTTGAATTATAGGGACCCCAGAAGGAGAAGAGAGAGAAAAGGGGACAGAAAATGTATTTGAAGAAATAATAGTTGAAAACTTCCCAAATCTAGGGAAGGAAACAGAAAACTGGGTTTATGAGTCACAGAGAGCTCCCAGTAAAATCAACCTACGGAGGTCCACAGCAAGACACATAGTAACTACAATGACAAAAAGTAGTGATAAAGCATTTTAAGAGCAGTAAGACAAAAGAAAACCATTACATACAAGGAAAACACCATTAGACTATTAGCTGATTTTTCAGCAGAAACTTTGCAGGCCAGAAGGGAGTGGCAGGATATATTTAAAATGCCAAAACTGGGCTGCCTTGGTGGCTCAGTTGGTTAAGTATCCCACTTTGGCTGAGGCCATGATCCCTTGGTTCATGAGTTCAAGCCTGGCGTCGGGCTCTCCATTGACAGCTCGGAGCCTGGAGCCTGCTTGGGATTCTGTCTCCATCCCTCTCCTCCACTCATGTGCTCATGCTCTCTTTCTCTCAAATTAAATAAATAAACTTAAAAAAGTTACTGAAAACTTTTAATGCCACAAATTTCATATAGGAGCATAGGCTTTCAAATCTCAACTGTTTGAAATCTTTTAGGATGTTTAGGTCACAGGAAGACCTCTAGCCTTAATGGTCACTGCAGCAATCACCCAGAACACCCAGAGGTAATTGAGCTTAGTTAGAAAGATTTTATTTGCATCTGATAGCTCTGATGATTGTATAAAAGGAACCCAAGTTTTTTATCTATAAACCAGAAAGAGTGGGAAAAGTGACACTGGCAGAAGAGGCAGGCATGAAGAATTGAAGAGCTGAGGAGCTGTGGGACCATAATGGCATCAATAGAAGCTGCGTGTGCATCAGCATTTATTAAAAACTGATGGAGGCTGTGAACAAGGGCTGTGTTGGCGGCAGAACAGAGAGTGTTGTAAGAGGACAGATGATAGAAGAGACATGGTAAATATGTAGTGAACTACATTTAATCCATTTTTTAATTCTTCATTGAACTCTTAAATCAGAAATACAGAAGTGCCATTGAATGTCAGCTTTTTTGTCTCATAAAAACACTAGAAAATTGTCCTTTCCCTGGTTTGTACCTAAGCTCCAACTGAGAAAGGTCACATTTGGGCAAGATTTCTGTAGACACATGCAATTCAATACTCTGAGTAATTCTTGCATCAATGTGACTACTAGGGGGGGGCTACATCTCCCCCCCCCCCCGCCCCCATGGTATCAATCATATTAACTTGGCTCCCAGTGCAATTCCTTTCATTATAACTTGTCCTATAATTTTATGTTCTTGGGTATTATTTCCTGTAGCAACAGCTGTTAGGTAGACCTCTCTTATCTTGTTCTCATGCTTTCCTTAAGAAAACTTCCACTACCACTCAGAATTGAAGTAATAATAGTAGCCGGTTTTCTTTACTTTTCCTCCTTACTCACTCTTCTATATGGCAGTGATTATCAGATTAAGAAGTTGGCAAAGTCTGCCATTTTTTTTAAATTTTTTAAAAATATTTTTTAACGTTTATTTATTTTTGAGACAGAGAGAGACAGAGCATGAACAGGGGAGGGTCAGAGAGAGAGGGAGACAGAATCTGAAACAGGCTCCAGGCTCTGAGCAGTCAGCACAGAGCCCGACGTGGGGCTCGAACTCACATACTGCGAAATCGTGACCTGAGCCGAAGTCGGACGCTTAACCGACTGAGCCACCCAGGCGCCCCAAAGTCTGCCATTTTTTGATACAGATTTTTCTTTGGAGAAGTGTAAGATAGGAGTCCTCTTACTTAGTCTCCCATTCTTTTCTCTTTCAAAGCAGCCTGTAGGTTTCCTTTCCTTGTATTGTCAAACTCAATGAGCCAGGCTCAGGCTCTGCTCTTGCAGGGAATGTCTGCAGTTGTCTTGTTGCCCATGCAGCATCCGTGTAAGAAAATCACTCCTAAGCAGTAGAGGAAGATTATTCAAGGCACCTGATTCCATCTGAAAATGATTATTTTCCTTAAACTTCCATTATAGCTATGACGATTTACTGTTGCATTTGCTGTGAAAATGTGGAGGACACTGTCATATCAATTCAACCAAAATCTCCTATATAAAGCTCTTCTTGAGATTCCTTTAGAATTCTGTAGTGAGAAATTAAATGTTTCTCACAAGAAAATAGTGGAATTCATTCTGTCTTATGAGCAAAATTATATAGCAAATTGTGTTTGTCTTCTTGCTTCCTAAATACAGATCCAAATATGAAACTCACCTGATCAACTGTGTGGATATGAGGTTTAGTAATGCGGTATCCTACTTTTCCATGGTTTTGTTTTTACATTTTAATTCTTTCATTTCATTGTTTATACTTTTGCTGTAAGCTATCTAAGATTCTTTGTGGAAAGAGGTAGGGTGGATATAAATGTGTTTACAAAAAATGTTGCTGATTTTACAGAAGTCATGATTTAATTAAGAAGATAAGCATAGAGAATTAATTATTATAAGGCATCATATAGAGTTATGTACAAAGCTCTTTGGAGGAAAACAAAAGTAACATTGCTTAGGAAAATTGGGAAAGTTTTTCCTAGGAACAAAGAGATTTTGCCTGAGTAGTGTAGGATGAGTATGAACTTTATAGGTACAGTAAACTTAGAAATGTATTTCTGACAGAAGGACTTATAGAAGAGAGGTAGATTTATTTATTGAAAGTATGTGATGATTTGAGAACGTTACATATAATTTTTGGTTTGTAGACTGTAGAGTGAGGTAAGACAGGATTGTAAACTATAGCTCACAGACCAAATCTGGCCTGTGATCTTTTTTATAGGGCCACAAGCTAAAATCGGTTTAAGATTGTTGAATGAATGGACTAACAAATAAGTAAATAGATCAGACAGGCCATATATGACCCATAAAGCCTAAAATATTATTTCATATTTACAGGAAAAACTTATGAGCCTCTGATGTAGGATATAATATAAAACTAGTATACTACCAAAACTAAAGAATAGGTATTACCTAGTATCAGGTATACAGAAATATCTTCCTCGTGATAAAAAAAAATTAGACATTGGATCATGTTTTCTTTAAGAAAATTTACCACAGATTCTTGAAATGGTCAGTTATCATTCATAACCCATGGTCAGATGTGTTTTAAGTAACCTAGAATGATGGGCTCAGGCTCATAAGAAGGAGCATGGTTCTCAATGAGGAGCTTGTTTTTGTGGTATATAAATCAGATCCCATTTTGAATACTGCTAAAGAGTTAAAGAACATTGGAGAAAGCCATTTGGAAAAAGACAACTTTAGCCTTTGAATCTCTAGTTAAACCTGTAATTACACACACACACACACACACACACACACACACACACACACACACACACAACTATGCTACAAAAAATTTCCTGCCAGTAAACATTCTCTAATCAACCTTTGAAGACTGAAATCACCATTTAAAAAATCCCTAAAACAGTGGTTGACATATTTTTAAGAGATCAAGTTCTAGCTTCCATTGTAGTTGCTATTCTTTTTACCTCATGTACAATACCATTTTTAGCTGAACCATTATAGAACGTTCTGCTGGAGTGTCCAAGAATAACTAACAGCCATAATGAAGACACTGAATCATAAAGTAAAAGCTATATTATGTTATTTGGATGCCTTTTAGGAAGGAAAGGAAATATATAGTGGATTTTACCATGATTTTTCCTCAGCATCTCAAGTGAGACATTAATGAAGGATCTTGCATTGCCAAGATTTTACTTTATATTTTACTTAATTATGTAATTCACTTCTATTCACCGGATACTAAGTCATTAACTTTAGATTGGTGCCTGTCCTTTTTATAGCTGGAAGTCAATCTTCTCTGAAATCCTTTAGCATTTTATCTACATCTCTTCAATGGCATATGTCAATTTAATCTTAGAATTTTAATTATTTATGTACATCTTCATTTTAAACTATTAGATACTTAAGGAAAAGATCCTTTTGTTGTTCATGTGTATATTTAAATAGTTCTTTATTAATACATTATGTGCATTATGTGAAAGAAAAAATAATTGTTGGGGGTGCCTGGGTGGCTCAATTGGTTAAGCGTCCAACTCTTGATTTTGGCTTAGGTCATGATCTCATGGTTCTTGGGATTGAACCCCACATTAGGCTCTGCGCTCACTGTGCAGAGCCCTCTTGGGATTCTCTATATTCATTAAATAGTTTACACTGTACAGTTGTTATATTATTATTTATTTTGTAGCTTTGTTCCAAGTCTTACAAAAATTTCTGTGTACAACGTATATAGCAAATGTATATTAGATTCACAGACTTGAAAATTTCCAAATTTTACCCAATTACAACAGTTTATATTTAGCCCTATTTTCATATAATTGATAATTTCCTTTTTCACAAGTATAAGTGAGGCTAAATGATAATATTGTGTATCTGGACTCAAAATTCTATCAAAGGTTGGAACTTTTGATAATGCATTAGAATTAAGTTTTTACCTTAACAAATATCTAACACCCCAGGATTTACTTTAATAGTTAAGCCATTTGCTCTTGTTCTAATGACTCAGTGGAGTTAAATCTGTGAATCAGTTACTAATCACTGAGATACAAATTTTCTTTTTCTTTTTTATTTATTTATTTTTTTTATAATTTTTTTTAACGTTTATTTATTTTTGAGACAGAGAGAGACAGAGCATGAACAGGGGAGGGGCAGAGGGAGAGGGAGACACAGAATCCGAAACAGGCTCCAGGCTCTGAGCTGTCAGCCCAGAGCCCGACGCGGGGCTCGAACTCACAGACCGCGAGATCATGACCTGAGCCGAAGTCGGCCGCCCAACCGACCAAGCCACCCAGGTGCCCCCAAATTTTCTTTTTAAAATGCATTAACCAAAGTGCCCTTTTGACTCCCAACAGTTCAATTTAAGCTGAGATTATTTCAACAAATTTGACCTGTCTTTATTTCATTTTCATATTTACACTCTTGTCTTACTACCTAGTCAATCTGTGGGACTCCTAAGGTAACTGAGAACTATAAACCCTGAGTAAAGGCATTTACCATTTTTCATCTCTACAGATGCTCACTATTGTGGAACTACACAGTTTTTCATACAATTGTTTATCCTTAGGGATGTTTGTCTAAGGTTAGTGTTCTTTTGGAGGTTAGTGGGAACACTGGGTCTAGATGAGTTTCATGAGAAAAGGACCCCAGAGATCTATTTTTCAGACAACAAGATTGCTTCTTTCCTACCCTCCTGCCAAACCAATAAATTGAGTGTTGGTACTCCCAGAGTAGTTCTCCTTTCCTTCAACATGATTGCTCATTAAGGTGTCATCCTTCATTAAAGTATAATGTCTGTTGGTTAAAGTATGAATCATGAGACATTCTCTTCTTCTATTGATGGATCAATATGACTACCAGCATTAAGGCCTTGACAATTACACAGCTTCTCCAGGGCACCCATAGCCATGGAGCTGCTCACTGGTTTGGACAATTTGGATTGTGAAGACGGTGATTTATTCACAGTTCTTAGAATTTCATGCTTCAATTTTTATAACTTTAAAATAAATGTAAAGTTTCCCATCTCCCATGACAGTTGAGGTCTCTTAATCTATATTTTGCAATTCCATATCTTCCCAAATTCTGTGATTATGCAAGAAGGATATAAGGGGCTCTAATTAAATGTTGTAAGACAGAATGGTCACTCTGTCATAATTCCATAAATAATCTTTGAAAAGGAAATGTAAGAGGGAAAACCATCTGACCTAAAGACAAGTAGACATATTTTAAAGCCAACTCTTCCCTTTATTAATTGACCTTGGATTTCCCATTTAAATTCTCACAAACCCATTTCCTCATCAAGAAAATGCTAGTAATAATACCAAGTTGTGCAGGATAAAACTAAAAATAATAAATATAACACACCTTCTGTGCCATCTTAATTCTTTAAAATGTTCAATCCTGTAATCTTAGACCGACCCCACATAAAATCTTTCAGCAAATCATAATGGGTCTGCCTTCCAAGTATATTCATTATTTGGTAACTTCTTACTATTTTCATCACTACCATCTTGGTCCAAAACTTTATCTTTTCTCACTAGATTACTGTGATAGCCTCAGTATATTTTCCTGTTTCAGTTCTTCCCCCATATATAGTCTGTTCTCCAGACAGTAGACAAAGCTATTTTGTAAAACTTAAGTCAGGACATGCTACATCTCTCAAAATCATCTGAAGGCTTCCTGTCTTAAGCAAAATTCCTCAAATGTCCCTTAAAACCATACATTTGGTCACATTTTACTTCTCTGACCCTCCCTTGATCATTCCATGTAAATTGATACCACTATCCCCCTTTCTTGCTTTATTTTTTGTTCCATAGCATTTAACACAATCTAGGAAACTGTAGATTTTATTTTGTTCATTTTGGCTTTTTCCATGCATCAACCATTGTTATGAACCACTTCATATTTGCTGAAATGTCTTTTTTTCTCCTGCTCCTCACTTCAGCTTCCTAGATTATACTTCCCAATAAATTATTTATATTTAGAATTCCATTTTCGTCTTTGTTTTGTTGGGAAACCCATGCCCAAACAGTCATACCCAGAGTTGCCTAGATAACTGAAGTTTTGGAGGTTGATCACTAACTAATCAGTCATATGGCAGAAAGAAATTTGTTGTGTGAAGTGAGTGCTGAAAAATCCTGGGATACACACCAGCTTCACAGTTCATATAATTCATACCCTTAATGGATTCAGATGAGGGAAGAATAAAAGGTAAGGCATTTTATTACATTGTGACTGTGATATTTGGGAAGTATAGAGACAATAAATAAAGGTTACAGAGAGGCTGGCATTGGGATCTTTGAAAACAAGAAAATTATGGGTTCATGTAAATACAGACTGAAGACCAGCATGTCTCTATGGCAGTTTAAGTAGAGCTTCATATCCTGTAGTTTCAAGATAACGTTGAAAATCAGGCCAGGACTTAAGCATAAAGGAGGCAGAATTGCAGAGACGATTAATCCATATCCTTGGCAGGTATACTTTTTACTCCTGCTGTGGTTTCTTGTTTGACTTTGACAGGAAGACTGAGATTCTGAGAACAGGATGGGGATATTGTGGTGAATGATTCTGTGGGACTGAAACCACTAAATTTTCAATTTTATATATGTTGAAAGAAGTCCCCTGTTCCCTCACAAAAGAGAGAAATATTCTCTTTCCTGGACACCCTTTAAATACCTCAACTGAAGCTGTCCTTTGCAAAGATAATACTTGAGCTCCTCAACTTTCACCCCCGTCACCCCTCATTGTTCTAAACCAGTCATCCAAATTATATCTTAGCATAATGATGGGGAAATACAGTTTGTACTACAGTATTAAAATGATTACACATCAAATTAATTATAGCACCTGGCTATTATGTATCAGCAGGAGAGTGTGAAATGTTTGTGAGTGATTCCTAAGTGGTTAGACCAAAAGAGTGGGGAATAACATCAACCTCTTTTGAGGATAATTTTTGAGTGGGTGGCACTCACCCATGTCTCAGGATTCAGTACTCTGGGGATGACATCTGGAGCTGTTTTTAACACTGGCGGTGTGTCTCTTTCGTGCTTGATTATGGCTTTGAGTAAACAAAGCAAAGATGCTGGAATTTTGTGCCAGTGAATAAAAGTAGAAAACTGAGGAAGTCAAACATTTAGATTAGATTAATTATAGAAGACTAGAGAACCATCACCAGACCGTATTGTCTCTTAGGACCCTGGTAACACTACCTTCTCTAAGACAGAATGCCATACATTGATGAGATAGGCCATAGCATCTTTAGCTCAAGAGTGGCTGTCGCCTGTAAGCTGGGATTGGCTCTGAGAGATGCTATCATGCCACTGTGATTCCTAATGTAAATAGGAAGGATGCAGTTTTTGAAAGGCACAGACTAAATGGCAGCATTTCATTTCAGAGGTAATGTGATCTGATTATTGCATTAAGCAGCTTTGACTATCAGAATAACTTGTCCCACAAAGATCCGAGGAGATGAAAAAATTGTAGTATTCTTAGTGACAAAATATAGAACATACTTAATTTATATTATAATAAACACTGAGAGATGGATAGCAGAGGTGTGATATCTGCCATTGAAATGGGAAATCAGTTGCTTTCCTTTTTTTGAGATATGACTAATTTCATAAGCCTAGAGCTTAATGATTGAAAGAGAAGGAAGACCCAATGCTAACATTGTAAGCATTTGTGATAAAAATTTCCTCAATCTTACCCCAAAGGAACTTGCACACTGGGCAAAGGGAAATTCTGAAATTTTATGAGAACTGTTGGGTATAGATCTTAGTTCATCCTAATACCAAGGAACACAAAAAGGAGAGGGAATTAATGGAAGACAGGTGATAAATGTATTTCTGGCATAAGTCCATCTTATGGTGAATATTATGAAAGTGGAACAACTGTGTGGTCACTTCCACAGTTTCCAGATGTATAATTGGGATAAATATACTTAGCAGTTGGCAGAATCCTCACATAGGTTTCTTGACCTTCGCTAATTAGAGCAATTAAGCAGGAAAGTTTGTGGACATCATTGCATCTCAGTCAGCCAAGATTGTAAATCAGAAGCCATATTGCATCTTCACTCCATCAAGGACTTAAAGTAATTGTGGAAGATGGCCATCATGTTTCCATTTCTACCTGTTTGGTCCTTGTAAAAATGGATGGATTGTGTTGGACTACTGGACATTTAATTAGATGGCAGCTGCTGTGCTCACTTTAGTATTTTTTCTGTATTAGATGAACACGATTTTTGGTACTTGTTTTGCCAATATTTATTTTGTCAATGCTTTTTTTTTTTAAACTAATTTCTATCCAGAAGGAGAGGCTAAAACTGTTAGCATTTACATGGAAAGGATTGCAGTGCACATTGCTGCTCTTGCCTCAGGGGTCTCTGTGCACAATACTGTCCATAGAGATCTTGATTGACTGAATAGTTCAGAGATCATAATGCTGGTTCAACATTGTGCTAACTGGACCTAATTTAAAAATGCAAGTAGCCTATAAACCTTAGGAAGGCATGTGTAAAAGAGCCTGGGCTCTTTTGTTCATTATATTTGTGAAGTTTATAGAAATCCAATAGTCTGGAATATCTCCTCTAGAGTAAATTCAAAATTGTTGCGTCTGTAAAAAAGTCATAGTATTTGGTGGGTTTCTTTGGATTTTGGAGGCAACATACAACATATATTATTACTATTCAACCTGTTATTAGTGACTCTGAAGGCTCCCAGTTTTAAATGGGGCCCAGAGAAAGAAAGAACACAGCAGGAGATCCAAGCTCTAGTAACAGATAATCTGGAATTGCTAGACATATTCTTCATAAATAAAATTCTTAGTGCATAAAAAAAGAGACAAACTAACAGACCTTGGGGTTCTTCAGGAAAGTTAAAACTTCTGTAGCACTAATCATTTGAAAAATTAGCTCCTGTCATTGTTATTGGGTATTATGAAGACTGAGTAGCTAACCATGTGATACAAAATTACTATTTGATGAGAGTTGATATTTTTAGGTTCACTGTTTCATAACATCAGGCAGATATAGCAATAATCCATTTTGCAATAGAAATGGGGCATTCAAGATTGGGCCCCAAAAGGTTCAGAAGCAACAAATAAATTAGGTACAGGTAGGCCAGATTCCCACCAAAGACCTTTCCCAGATCAAATTAAAACCTCCTGAGATATTTTCTGTAACCAGGTGGTGGAGAGCTCAGTTTAGTTCCCTGATGAGAAAGCATGCTATACAGATGGTGCATCACAACCCCTCTCTTGCGAGGCCTATGGGGTAGAGCTTTGGGGATCATACTTTGTCCTTCACTTTGTACAGAGGAAAAAGTTCTAAATTTTACATGGATATGCACAGACTTGTGGGTAGAAGTGAATGACTTGGCAGATTAATCAGAGGTCTGGAAAGAATCACGTTAGAGGATCAGGGAAAAAACACACGGGCAGACCTATGAGGCTTGGCACAACGTGCTCATATCTTTGTGTATCAAGTTAATGACCACAAATGACAATCACCTACTGTGAAGCCTCTTAATAACCAGATGGAGAGGATGAACTATCCTAACGATGGCATTCAGCTTGTCTCCTTAGGCACTATAGTGTTGGTAGGAGGGGCTATAGAGCTCCACCACCCTCTCTCCAAAGCCAAGCTAATAAATGCGATGCAGATTGCCCAAACTTTATTTTAAGAGGTCAATTTTGAGCCCTTGTGGCAATCAGTGCTTCAGAAGACCAGCCTGCCATTAAATGGCAGTTTGATTGCATCAGATACTATTTTACCCTATGGGGAACAACAGTTACAAATTTGAGTACACATTTTGTGTACAAATATTTGGAGCAGATATACCTATAATGCCTTCTCCATTGCAACCCACTGAGGGCTTATAGATGGCCTAAACTCTTAGTAAGGTATCCCATGCAACATTTCCTTGAAATAAGATCCCTATTTTGCAGCCAAAGAGGTCTATGAGTGGATTTATGGCCATGGAATTTGCAGATGTGAACAGGTATTTCATCAATTACAGGTAGCTGGTTTCACATAACATGAGATGTCCTGCTAAATACTGAAAGGGATTACCATCCTGTGAAGTTGGGGGCTGATATTCAGAATGTGGTATATTTGCTGAAACAACCACGGATACATGGTATTCCGTTTTCAAATGCTGGAGTATGTAGGTCAAGGAACCAAGAGATCGAAGTACTCCCAGTGATCCACTTTCACAATCTGTGCTTGGCATCTCCACCTCTCTAGATTCTGTTAGTCAACCTCCTGATTCTCTGTGGTGGAGAGGATTCTTGTGCTTAGGGAAACACTAGAAACACTATCTGTTCCATAGAACATTAGCACTATTACTTGTTGATGTTGGCCTTTTCATTCCAGCAGACCAGCAAGCAAAGAAAGAAATAACTGTACCGTCAGAAGTAATTGACTCCAATTAAAATGAGGAGTTAGGATTGCTGCTCAACAATGGAAGAGGAATATGCAGGAATTCAAGATACTGTCTTTAAAGTTTCTTGAGTTTTTTGAGACTAGTGATAAATTTGAATATATATTACAGCCAAGACAGGCTGACAAGGGCAGAACAATGAAGATCTCATATCTTTTGTGAGTTTGGGTCTTAAAACTCAGAATAGCTAAAATGATGGCTGAGACTATGAAAAATCTAGAAAGATGTTGAAAGTTGTATCTAATGAATATTTAATATGATGTAAAAGATCAGTGTCTAGATCATGGATTGTGGCTTATTTTAATAACCTTTCCTTAATACTTTGCAGGGATTTCAGTGGACCATTCTCTTGATAGTAACTCTGTATTGGATTGGATTTAAGGGAGGAAACATGGAAAAGTGTGGTGCAAGAGGTGATTTGTATCAGATAACTCTTATGCACAACTTCGTATTTGGTCATCGGCATTTGTTTATTACTCCAGCCGCGACTGTTGTGAATCAGTTCTGTATGTGCTCTGAGAGTATGTCACATCAGACCTGGGCGTTACTTCTTAGCGCTCTGCCTGTTACTGCTGTCATACTAAGGGACAGCACAGTAGTGCCTGCCACAGTGTGGCTACTATGAGAAGCTTCTTGGTACAAACATGCATGTTTTGGTAGTGCAAGGGAGTTAATGCCCTGTGGAACAAACTTTTCACCAATGGGGTATGGAAACCTGTGGATAAATGTCTCCCCCACCTGTCATCCTCTAACAGGTGGTTCTGTTATGAATTTCATAGGGCTTCCCCAGGAGGACCTATGGAATTCAGCAACCCCTTAAAGCAGTTGCCAACTCAATTACATATAGTGATAGAGGCTCTCCTTTGTTCTTGATTTGCTTCCAATCCCTGTATTACTCACCCTAAAATAAAAATACATGACTTTTAGCTAAGTCTTTGTTTCTGAGTTTGATTTATTGCAAAATCAGGTAACCCTTTAGCATGTATATTCTATAAAACAGTTGTTTGGTCTGTTTTTTCACTGTTATTTCTCTAATACCTGGAATGGCAATAAATATTTGCTAATCAGTATTTTAGATGTTATTGCTCCTCTCAGACATCTTCAAATTGCTCATGGGTACTGCCCAAACTATTACTCAGTTTCTGCATGCTTTGCGTCTAACAACTTCACGTGCAACTGCCCTTACACGTGAAGCCCTTTTTACCCATACCCATGAGAGCTCGAAGGTGCTTGAGATTTTACTTTCTCTCCTCTACCTCCAACTGGGATAGGTATAGTTAATGACCATCTAGTGTAGGATTATGAAAGCTCAATTCTCTTGCCTCAAGGCAGGACAAACTGTGAAGTGTAATTATGCTCCAGAACTTTCTGCATAATTAAGCATAGGTTGCATCTGAAATATAACCCATGCTTGTCTTCCCATTTTCTATCTTACCTCCTTAAAAGGCAGAAAAGCTCAAGTTGAAACAATGAAAAAAATGCCAAGAATATAGCAGATACTCCATAACAGGCAATATGTTTTAAAATAACAAGTAGTATTATTTATTACCACTATCACTATTTTAAATAAAATTATTAATGCCCTTTTTTTTCTGAGAAAACAAAAACAAAACAGGCTTCTGCTCTTTTATATTTTTGTGACCTAAACTTTGAGACCCAGAAATGTCCATTTCTGAAAACTTAGTTTTCATATTATTCTTTGTGACTGAGGTTGTTTTAGTAACATGGGGAATCAGAAGATATGTAAATATCAATAAATATAAATATAGTACTGAGTATTTCTCAACCCTTGGATGGTCATATGAATCAATAGAGAGCTATCAAAAAATGCTTAAGAAATTGTCAGAAATTCTGATCTAATAGGTCCATTTTTTTTAGGAACTATTTTTAAAATTTTACTTAGATGATATTAATGATCCATCAGGCTCAGCAACCACATAATTTAGCCTCTTGAAATTGTAGTCCTGTCTTGGTCTTGAGAGCATTGTGGTTGATTTCATGAATACATTATATTCTATTGTGTATATTGTCTTTTACTGAGCTGTTTAGAGACCTGGTTGGGTGGACCAATCAGGATCAACTTCTAGCCCCAGTAACCAGTGTAAGATTATATAGCCTTCTATTTAGTTGAAACTAATTGCACTTAACTGTGAGCTATTACGTATATTATTATATGTATTATCTTATATACAGATATTGTAAAGTGTGATTCTTAGAAATAAAATTTTTAACTATTGTGAATAATTTTTAATGTAAAAAATTATCATACCTATGTAGCAAACGCTTCCACATATATGTAATTTTTTTTCGTATAGCTTGCACTGCCCCTTCATTATTTGGCTGATAAAGATATTTTGATAATATTTAATAGCATATAACCAAAATTATATGTATATATGTATGTACAATTACATACATATATGTAATCACATATATGTAATTATATATGTAATTTTTAATATATCCTGTTAATGACCAAAATAATTATACTAACCAAGGTAGAAAATAATAAACAATAATAGTTATTAAGTTAGTTAATAACACATTGTTTTAGCACCTTATGATTTATAAAATGTGCTCAAAAACTTTATCCCATATTATCCTCATACCAACTAATAACTAAAACAGAAGGAATGATACAGGAATATATAATAGGTTACTAACTTAGAGGCCCCTTGAAGTTGGCCAGATATATTTTTTACTTATGCAATAATCATTTTTCAAGCTTGCTTCTAAATTGATATAATGCTTTTAAAATACATTCTCTCATTTGATCTTACAGTAATCCTAGGGGATATGTAAAATGAACCACATTTTATAAACTTAAGAAATACAAGCTCATAGAAAATTGACTTGAACAATGGCAATTGGGAAGAGAATAATAGCTGTGTAAAACAGTTTAACTTTCAAAAAAGCTTTTACATATTTACTCAATGACCCAGCTCTTCTTTTTCCTGAAGATAGTTCACTTATAAACATAAATTTGGTTATATTTATGTATTCTCCTCAACATTATCTGACAGATTGAAGTGACTAGGCCAATTGAGCAGAGACATTTATATGCATATGGAAAATTTAGTAAATTAAACTTTATTTCAGTAACCTAGACCAATATTTTTCTTCATGGTTATTGTACTTTTCAGTCCTGTAAAGCATTTAGTTTTTCATCTTTTTATTATGAAAAAACTTCAAATGTACATAAAAGTTGAAAGGAATTTGAAGCGAACATAATCTTGATTCTATAGTTAACATTTTATACTTGTTTGTTGCATATCTATCCATCTCTCCATTCCTCTATTAATCTGTCTTCCTCAAGCAGTTACAATTATGTTTTAAAAGTTTTTCTTTATAATTCGAATACTTGATTCATCTGGTATTGGTCTCTATTACATTATTATTTTTTCCTCTTAAGAATGGGCCCTACTTTCTTGTTACTGTGATAGGTAATTCTGGATTTTGTCTTGGACATTGTAAATTCTATGCTGTAGAAAATTTGGATTGTTACGTTCTGCCAAAGAATACTTTTCTAACAGCATTTAACTTTGATAAACGAAACTGCAATCTCCGATTTAATTGTCTGCTTCGAGTCTGGTCTGTGCATGTGTGGTTCAGAGGTCAGTCAGATATTTGGCTATTAGCCTAATTTGAGCTTCACTTTTCTGGCATCTTCTTTTCAAGGATTTGCATCTTCACTTTTTAGTGGCCCCGGTGCTTTGCACACTATCCTCTAATTTTGCTCGCCAGTATGACCTTGTGTTTTCCATCAGAATTTTAGCTAACTCACAGTGTGCAGACTGGAGGGCCTACCATTTGGCTAAATATGAAAAAAAAAATAATTCTCTAAGCTCTGTTCTCCATCCAAGTCTCACCTTCTCTCCAGTCTGCTTGTATTTGTTCACCCACTAGTGCATTCAGGTAGCTGTTGTGCGTTTTGTTATGTTTTCTAGATGTTCCGTGCAGACTTTATAGTTATTGTTTGTTGCTTGGTTGTTCTTTTAGGAGTTATTCAGCAATACAAGGAGCAGAATGTGCATGGCCACTTTTTAACTCACTACATTCCTATGATCAAAAACTTTTTTTTATAGGATTTATAATAAATATTAATGATCTATTTGAATCATGTAGCTTATTAAACATAAAAATTGTACTTATTTATATTCCCACTTAAGGTGGACCTTTTTAATAAAACAAATTTGGTCCAAATTATAAAAATCCAAAGGTACAGTCATATTTTATCTGCAGTCTGTGGGAAACGACAAAATATTCCCAGAAGTTAAGGTAAAAGAAAACTTACGTATGCTCTAGCCAGAGGAAATATCACACAACTGGACTGAGTGTGAGAGAATTTAAGGAAGATCATCCAGTGGGTGCCTAGAGTGATACAGGAAAACAGGATTCTTGACTTTAAGCAAGTGACTTTTGCCTATGCCACGCTCTTTCCTGGTGAAATAAATGACATTAACTTTTCAGCAGTCCTGAAATCTTTAATCAGGGTGGTCATTTAAAACATTATAGTCAATTAGGTCAAAGAGGTCATTTATTGATCTGTTGACATCATTCAGATAATGTCATTCATTGCCATGAAACCCATTGTTATCGTGGTTCTTACTTTGGTTATCACCTTCTTTCCCACATTAAAAGCACAACTAAAGTGTACTCAGTATCCTTTATGCTAATATCTCCCAGGCAGAATAATAAAGTTACTTTGACATTTTTCTCTAAAGTTAAGCAAGTTACTAAATCATACAGAAAGAACATATTTTAATCATTTCAATACATACTTATTTATTGTCCTTCAGGGCACTTCATTTACATAACAGAAGTCTGGTATTTTAACAGAAAATGTTTGAATAATTATAAAACAATGAAAAAGGTCTCTGCTGGCACATCAGGTGACAGGGTTTGTAGAAGTTTTGTGAGCAGAAATAAGCTTTGCAGTAGAGCATTTCAGAAATGTGTCCTGATGGCTATTTAAAAACTAGTTCACGGAAATGTTTTCTGATGATTATGAATCTTGGGCACAGATTTATTTTAGCATATTCCAAATGGCAACCACTATACCGCACAAAACAATTTTTGTCCTGTCACCACTTCACTAATCAAATGTCAGTCCCTTCTCAAGATCTCCTGTCTGATCAATAAAGGCCCAAACAAATTACGGTTGCAAATGCCCATCATCGTGAACGTCTCCTTGTCTCAGTCCTGGGAATGGTGAATTTGGAGCAAAGCATGCCACTTCTGCTAAAAATCCGAGGGACATGAAGTTTCTGGAAAAAAAATTACAGAAGATGACCTGTTTTAAAATGATGATTTATGTATCTACATTAAAATTTAAAAAAAAATTTAACATGTATTCATTTTTGAGAGAGAGTGTGAGTGGGGGAGGGGCAGAGAGAGGGAGACAGCAGGCTTCGGTTTCTGAGCTGTCAGCACAGAGTCTGACACGGGGCTCAAACCCAAGAGCAGTGGGATCACAACCTGAGCCAAAGTGGGACACTTAACCAACTGAGTCACCGAGGAGTCCCTGTGTAGCCACGTTTTAATGAAAACAATGTTTGTAATTTGTTTTTCAGTTCTCATGCTACTGTTGAATGTTGCCATATGTGGCCATATTATCTTTTGGAAAAAAAAATGTAGATTATGTACCAAGATACCTTCCCTTTAAAATATGGTTTTCTCTCTGGCCTTAGAAATAGAAGTAAGTAAATTTAAACTTAATTCATGCTTTGCACATAAGGATATTGTGGCAAGAAGTAAGGTCTTTTGTATTAATGACAACTCTTTTCGATACTTACATAAATTTTGGGCTCAATTTTACTAAAAATCAACCATCTTACTATATGCAAGAAGACACACACATACACACATTTATGTGTGTGTATGTATATATATTAATATATACAAATATATATAAGTATATATTTGTATATATTAATATATATAATATATATATCTGAAAATTTTCAAACACCTTGGATTTTTGGAAGACACACCCAAACAATTTTTATGGGACACTTCAAATTTACTTAAAATTTACATAGGCATGAGTAGAGATTTTTACCTGCATTGAAAGAATTTCTGGATGAAATAAATGAAAGTATGGTTTTGAAAGATGCTGATCTCTATATCAAACACAAACTTCTTGTGTATTTCCATGATTGCTTAAAATCTAAAAATCCCCTCCTTGAATATATAGAAACCTTGTAGGTAAAATAGAAGCAACAATGACTATAAAAAATGTTGTATGTTTTAAACATTATGACTAAAGTATTACAAAATAGTACCCATGTCCATTACATTTCTTGTGTAAGGTAATTAACTACTTGGCAGTGTGTGCATCTTTTCCTCTCAAATTCCCTGATATTAACATCTGAGGAAATACAGAACATGTATTTCTATTTTGGTTAAAAGAAATCAAGGCAGAGAACTCAAAAGGCAGGTCATGCTATGTTGTCAAGCAATGTCAGATGTCTGAATTAATATATATTCTATTTCGAAACAATGTGAGTGTAACAGTAAATAATAATAGACCTCTCTACTTTTATATTTCATAGTTGATGTGGAATTTGCTGCAAACCATAGTAATTCTGTAGAGAAGGCGTTGTGCTCTTAAATCATATAAAATTTTCATTGCCTGTCTTGGCTAATATTTCTTTTGCTTTCAAAACACTATCAGCTTAAAAACAAGAAAAGAACTCTCTGCACATTTCTGCCACTGTTGAAATTTGGACATAGCCTCAATTTAACGCTATAATCTCCCCTATTCTGGAATAATTCCTTAGGTAACTAATCAAAAGAAGTGAAATATGCAAAGAAAATCATTAAAAGGAAGCATCTTTCAGAACTGTAATTAAATAGATTGGCTGTGTGGAATAAATTAAGAGCAAAGAGAATTAAAATCAGTATAATATAGGGGAAACACAACAGAATGCAAACTATGCAATCAAAAAGATAAATACACTTGAGCCTTTTGTTATATTAATAAATAGGTATTTTTCTTAGTGATTTGCCCTTGGAACATTTCAACACAAAGGAGAGTGACTAACTATTTTGGTCATTTTATACAGAAAGAGAAGACTGTAAGGAACACACCTATGCCACTCTCCTCATTGTAGAACTCTGTGTTAATATAAATGTTTCCTTTAGACTGGGAATTGGTTTATCTTTGTTGTGGCAAGCTTCATTCTTGCATGCCTAACCTGCTCTAAGGATGGAGATAGGAACAGAAAACACTATCTTAAAGACACATCTATGCCAGTATATTTTCTACGACCTCAATTAAAGATTTTGTTTTGCATATAAACATTTTGTTTTAGATTAATAGTCTATCCAGCCTATATTTACCTTTTGCAATAAATCCAACATACTTTTCATGGGAATTTTATTGATTTTTTTTAACCTCATTATTGTCAACCTTAGAGGTAGTAACCGTAAAGTTTCCAACCTCAATTGGTAGATTCTGGGATCATAATCTGTAAATTGGCCCAAGCCCTATACCCCTTTTGTGTGATACTGTAAATCCTGATAAGAGTACTAATTTTATTATTTTAGAATTTATTTTGTTAAAATACAGCAACAACCATATGACAAGTGTTTCTGTTATCTTCAAACAAAATTATAAAGGACTTATATCATTCATACATTATCATAAAGAGACATTTCTGAGTTACTGAATTTTGGAATTGATTTACAGGTCCATATTGTCCTTTCCTTTCTGTATCACAAATTTATATGTAACTTCATCTAACAGAGGTATGTCATAACTGTCTCCAGCATGATTGTAAATGATATTCTATTAAATTACTTCTGTAGAAGTGTTACAGAGTAGTTCTGTAAACATGTGACATGAGACAAATCAAAATGTTAGCAATTGTGGAACAATTTCAGCTTCATTGGATATATATGGATTTAGGTAATGTAGACACATATTTGGGGGGAAAGACTTCTCTGAAAGCATCAAGTCCATTAATTATATTTGTCTGAGAATACTTATTTACGCACATCATCACACGTCTTATTATTTCTTACTAATCAGCCAGTGTCACAAAAAAACTTACTTGCATTGATCAAAAGCACTGATAGCCCTTAAAACGTCCTTTTAATGGTATTGATTCTGAGCACCTGATGTCACAATGATGGTTCTATCTGTAGCCATGCAAGATATTTCTTATTGTATGAAGTTTTGTAAGTTTTAGTTGAAAGGAAGAGTACGTGTCTATCTTCTAAGGAGTGAAGTATACACCAGAGTTGTATGATCATGCTGTCAAACTACAACAGGTCAAAATTTGGATATATTGGATGCATGCTTTTATATTAAACTGGTTCATTTATTATAGGATAATAGTCAACATGATTCTGGTTATTAGATGTATCCACCTAATGCCTCAGAAGACTAACAGAAACTCTTAGAGTGAAATCACTTGCAATGGCTATAAAACTGAATTTATGTTCATATGATAAATAAGAGTCAACACACAACAGCGTTATTTATATTAAAGGCACGTCATTGCAAAATACGTAAAGCCATTTCGGCATTTATTGCTTGTCTCTCTACTGAAGTTCTTTAGTTTTAAAACGCTGTGGAGAGTTCCTCTTGGTTTCTTTAAACACATTCAAGGCAATATGCATATGACCCACATAATGATACCTAAGAGGTAAAGCTCAGGAATACCACATTTCAGTATCATTAAAAATCTGTCCTTAATTCAATTTTCTTTTGTAAAAATGTTCCTACTACTGCTAAAGTAATCGGCCTTTTAGATTTATGAACTATTTTTATATGAGTATTGTCTTAAAAAGATAAAGTACCTTGATTAATTGCCAGGTAACTTTTCCAGTTTCCTTTCAACATCCCGTTAATCTAGCACATGAAATTATTTTTAATTGAGTAATCATACTACCATGAATCTTTTTTACGAAATGAAAATTTTGTGATATCTTCTAAATGGACAGACATGGGAATGTATTTAGGTAGGAGGTAACTGTAGAAACTGCTGTCAGAAGAAGAAAAGGAACAGTAAGGAAGAGTGGACAAATTTCTTACTTTGAAAGTACAGGCTCCAATTTCTAAAGAGGTTCCACATGATGGTCCTTTACTAATCATTGCAAATGTAATGTCCCTGGGCTCAACCTAAGCAGAAACTTCTTTAAGAATTCTGTTGGATGTTCAGCTTCAGAGAAAAAGAAATAAGATATATTTTCTACTTTTAATTGGTATGTTATTATTCCCTGTTTAAAAAGCATAGCACAGCAAAACAAGCCAAACAATCAGACAAACACAAAACTCTTGGCTTGATGATTTGTGATTCAAAGACAATTCTTGCTGCTTTGAAATTACCACAGAAAACTTTTAAAGTAAGAAAGTAAAATAAAGTATTCGGGTTCCTGAAGTAGAAAAATGTCTTCTGTTAAGTTCTGAAGTTCGGAAAAAACAAAAACAAAGGAAAAAAATGGTAATTGTGCTTTGTTCTTTGTTTAGAGCAACCCCTGTTCTTTGAGAAAATGAGAGAAAGAAATAATAATAGTATGGGAGAGGGGAAAAAATGGAAACACTAACAATTTGTCAACAAAACTAAGTTTTGAAATTGTCTTAGGCACCAGGAGAGTTATGAGTGTAAAAAATATTACCCACAATTTAGAAATAAGGCACAAAAAGGTGAGCAACATGCCTTCAATTATCATATGTGCTCAAAGACTATACGGGGATAGTCTGGAGAAAGTACTAAGTTAATTTCATTGTTATTACTGATCAAAAATCTCATATGCAGTGGAGTTACTTGTTAACTTGGAGACTTTTGTCCAGTAGAGATGCAAATAATTTCTTCCCGATGTTACAGATAACTCCAAATACTTATGGACTGCTGTACATTAAACAATTTTATATGTAATTCAGTAATCTTATCCAAACATTTTCCTTTTATGTTGCCTGTGAATATTCTACCTATTAAAATACTTGAAACTGATCACATCTTCTTGGTTTCTTCATTAATTAGGTTAAGTCTAAGAGACTAAGAGCAAAGCAGGAAAGTAAATGTATTTTCCTTATCAAATCAATATTCTGAGTAAGATACTGATGTATTCAGTATAATCTCCTATATAATAATCTTTGGAAACATCATCTTCCAAACCCAGACTGATAGATAAGAGAAAAAAAAAGGAAACAAAAAATTCAGTGTTTAAGAAATTCAACAAAAATTTGTACAACAAGGTTTTTTATATTTCTCATCTGTTTCCCTGGAAGAGTTGTTTATGCTCTATGAATTCTTTCAATAAGCATTAATATGTTTATACAGGGAAATATCTCCAGGAAAAGGATGTTTAGAATCCAAAGCAATTTAAGAAAGTAATTCATTATACTTAAGAGTATTTGAACGTGAACTGAATCTCATTATCTTTTTGGTCTATAGAACGAAGATGATATACATTAATGATTTAATAGCAAGAATTTTAGAAACACATTTTATTATACTTTGAAATGAATAACTTTACAAATGACTGTGGTTGTTTTTACATGCTTTCTGACATTACCAAATTTACTTGACTTCAAATACAGTTAAATAAATGAAAATCTAAGGGGAAAGATTTTGGGTATAGAAAACATGATGTGAAAATATCAGTCCAAAAAGGCCACTAGTAAAATAATGTTTGCAGTAACAAAAGATCAGAATGTATTTTTGAAATAGCGTGCTATTTTTTTCTGAGGAAAAAAAGAGTGAATTTATTTTTGTAAGAATGCTCAATTTTTCCAAAGAGGAGATTCTTTAACAACCCTTCTAAAACTGCTTTCAGCCAAACCAAAAGTGACAGAAGCCTTAATCATTGGAACTTCACTAGACTGTTTCATTAAAATTCATTTTCCACAAAGCAAAGCCATTAAAATGCAGAGGCTTTTTTTAAGTTTAATTAAGGGTGTATCTGCAAAGAAATATGGCCACTGTAATTATTGTTCTAACCATTTGTAACATTGAATGAACCAGAATTTGAAAATAACCTTAATGTTTTTAGTCAAAAAATTAAAAGATGAATTATGTTTAAGAGTAGGAAACTATTGAAATTGAAGTTCCCTAGGTGAAAGAAAATGCCTTTCAAGAGCAATTATTTTTTCTCTAGGATCTCTGTGGTAAAAGTCCATCTATTCTCCAAAGTTCAGGTCAAATGCTATTTCTTAAAGATTTCTTTTATTTCTATCCTTTAAGAGCTGAAGAAAAAAAATATATCGTGGACATTTCTATAATGAATTGCTTTTCAGCAATTAAGAGTAAATATGCTAGGACCACATGAATGAACATGAGTAAATTTTATAATCATAAAGTGAGTTAAATAAGGCCAAGTACACATCTAATCATCACAACAACCCTTATTATCCCCATTTTACAGATGAAACCATTGAGGCTTGGAATAAGTGATTTTTCCAAGGTCGTGCCAGTTTTAAAGTGGTGGAGTATTAAAACACAAGCAAAAATACAGGAACATATCTTTGTAATACTCTAGAAATATGTGTATTATAGTGGAGTTAGAGAAGAATTTCTTTAAAAATATAAATGTACAACAATAGAAATGAAAGAAAAACAAAAATTGAAAAGCCTTTCAGTCTGCCTAACAATCACTGGGATACATATTAAGGTAGTGAGACACTACTTCCCAGTCATTAGGTTTGCAGAAATTCTTATGGCTGGTAACATGTAGTGTTGGCTTGCAAGTGTGAACAGGAACTCCAAAGCAGTGCTAGAATGAAAATCAATTGGCACAGCCATTTAAGAAATTAATTGGATCACACCTAGTTAAATTGAAGCTTATATACTCTGTGACACAGAAAGTCTGGTTATTGATGAGAGAAATTCTTGCATGTATGGGCAAGGTGATGAGTACTATCAGATAACTTCTATCACTCTTTGTCCCAGGGTAGAAAAGAGAGACAAATGTCCCCCTGTAAGGAAAACGGATAAGTAACCCATGATTTAATCATTTGGTTCAACTAGGTATTCAATTGTATAGTCAACCTCAATGCATTGATCTGTAAGTATTAATATAAAGCATTCTAAACATGTAGTATTAAAAAACTTTTAAATGTTTATATACAATATTATGATTCATTGAAAGTTTGTATTAAAAGTTCAAAACTTGCATTGATCAAAACTTGACAGAGTTCAGTAATAGTTACAAAATAAGCTTTCATTTATTTTATTTTTCAATTTTTTCCAATGATCCTCTTGAAGAATAATACTGATGTCTGATTTTATGTTCTTATTGTGCTAATCTTTGCTGTATTCATCTTATATTGTTGAATATCCCATGCTTTTTAACATACATTGATACTTGTGAGTTATTTATTTGCATGTATTAAGTGAAATAGTGGTAGCAGAATAGTTAGAAATGGTCAACTTTGAGTAGTCAAATTTGGATAGAGCTAACAGGACTCTAATTATTGAATGGGAGCATGAAAGAGAAAGAAGTTAATGATGATTCCAAGTTGCCTGCTTAAGCAATTTATGCTAAAGTTGGGACTATTTACTACAATTAGAAAACTTCATTGTCCTGTAGGCTGTCATATATACAAATGTGGAATTCAAGGTGAGGGTCTCTTGTGGATATAAATCTGGAAGTTATTATCATTAGTTAGTATTTAAAGTTGTGAGATGGACTTATACACCTAGCAAATGATTGTAGTTGTAGAAAGGAAAAGGTTGAAGATGGGAGCACTATGGAAGTAAGAAAAGCAGAGAAGTTTAATATCTCAGAAGTCAAGTGAAGGAAATGTTTCCAACAGGAGGCAGTGATTATGATTAATTTATTCAAATGATGCTGTGAAGATGAATAGTTGAATATTAGATTTGATAATGTGGAGGTCATAGGTGACATGGAATAGAGCAGAATGGTATAGATATAAAGTCTTGACTGAAAAAGGAGAGTGCCTCTGGGAAACTCTTATTCTAGACTGGAGACAGACAGTTGGCCCCCTTTGACTTTCTGGAAAACTCAGTTGGCCTCCTTCAGTTTTTTCTTTTTAGAAGTCTTTGTGGACTCTCAAGAGAAATGCTCTGCTGTTCTCTCCAACCCTAGCATTCCATCTAGATTCCTTCTCAGAGGATATTTCCCTTTTTGAAGATAGTATTTGTGGCATTGTTTACTTGGGTGAAATGCTCCTCTCAGCAGCTATTTGGCATCATGTTGAGATGATTCTGAATTTGGGTTATTTCTGGACCTGCTCTTACCTTTGCGGTAACTTTGTTTTATGTGTATTTTAGGCTCTAGATTTCTATTCATTTATCCCTCCATCAGTTTCATCCATTCTGTTTTCTATATTTGTGGAATTTATCAAAATGGAATTCAATGAAGCCATCCTTTCTTTCTATTTTGTATTATTAGTAATTCATTTCTACTTATACTATATTTTCTGATATTTTGAAGAACTTGGTTACAGGGGAGAAAATACCAAAATTTACCTTTAAAAATAGTTTTTTTTTTTTTTAATTTTTTTTTCAACGTTTTTTATTTATTTTTGGGACAGAGAGAGACAGAGCATGAACGGGGGAGGGGCAGAGAGAGAGGGAGACACAGAATCGGAAACAGGCTCCAGGCTCCGAGCCATCAGCCCAGAGCCTGACGCGGGGCTCGAACTCACGGACCGCGAGATCGTGACCTGGCTGAAGTCGGACGCTTAACCGACTGCGCCACCCAGGCGCCCCTAAAAATAGTTTTTAAAGGTATCCTGGTATTTACAAAATATTGACTTATAAAAATATATACAACGCAATTATTTTAAGAGATTATATCTGAAGCTTTAATCCTAATAAAAAGCAATATAAGAGAAATAGATGAATTCACTTAGGCTGAAAAAATATGCTTACTGATGCCAAACCATAGATTTTATATAGATTGTTATTGAGAAGTCAATGAGCTCTGAATAGAGTTACTGCGTTGAACATGAGAATAATATTATAAGATGCAATTCTGATTATACAAATTATAATACTGATGATGAATAAAAAGGGATTTTTTTTTTTGTTAGCTCTCTAATCAGGTCAATGTGAAGGCCAAAAGGTATGCCCCAAATTGTTAGAAAAATGTTTGATAGCATAGAATTATTTCAAACTATTTTATGACTGTTATTTCTGTGGGAAGTCAACACACAACACAAAGACAAACTTATTATATAAAAATGCCAAATGTGTAAAAGGAGGTTTAAAACTCTGTGCTTGAGTAAAAATGAAATAGAAAAATGGCTTGGGGTTAAGTCCATAATTCATTTTCATATGAAGCATTATATAACATCCCTCAATTCTGAGCAACACCTTGAGATGTGTTGCATAACTATTCTCATCTTTATGGAGGAGAGAACTAAAGCATAGAGCATGTAAGGAACTGATCGAAAGTTATACAGCTTGTTGGTGGCAGAAATAAGATTTGAAGCATGGAAGTCTGACTATAGAGTCCACCCTCCTCTTTCAGAGAATATGGGAAGATTCTTTATACATATTTTTTTCTTTATATTTCGAAGTAACAGAATTTATCTTCAGAATAGAAACAATAGAGTAATATACGCTTAATTAAGGGATAAATGTAGGAGACAGTATAGTTTCTTATAACTTGTTTATGCATTGAAATACAGATGAATTGCATGCCTGGGTACTGAAAGAGGTTTTCAGTGTTACTATGGAACCACCATTTTTTATCTTTGATAAACTATAAAAAATTAGACAATTGTGAAAATGGAAGTAAGTTACTGTCCTTTGTCTTTTAAAGAAGAAACAGCAAATTCAAGAACTGTAAACTAAGAGCATGAGATAAATCTCTGACCAAAATCTAGTCTTGTTATAGAAACTTTGAGCACTTAGCAATGAACACCGCATACTTAGGTGTCACTATAAATTCTTTTTTTTTTTGTTTTTAGCATTTTTTTAAATGTTTATTTTTGAGAGAGAGAGCACGAGTAGGGGAGAGGTAGAGTGAGAGGGAGACAGGATCCAAGCGGGCTCTGCTCTGACAGCAGGGAGCCCTTTGTGGGGCTAGAACTCTGTAACCTTGAGATCATGACCTGAGCTGAAGTCGGACACTTAACTGACTGAGCCACCCAGGCACCCCGTGAGGTGTCACTATAAATTCTAAGAAGAAATTATGCCAAGCAAAGAAAATAATGTTTAATTGATTTTGCACTTAATACTATTGATAGGTGAACCAGAGAGGTATGCCACCTCATTAGTAATGTATGTCGAATTTTATAAATTATTTAACTAAAGAATTTACTGGTTTTTTCTTCTTATGGTAAATATTTAAACATTTTTATGAATATCTTTGAGGAAAAACATTCCCATGTTTGCTTAATTTGCAGTTGGCAATTAAAGAAAATCAAGAATCAGTGCTTTTAAGGAAGCATATATGTAAAGGGGATGGGAGAGAAGTCCAAATTTAGCCCTATTCATGATGCATGTCTGTCTTCCTCGGGGGTTTGGGATGGAGGAACAAATGACCCTGCCTAAGGGGGAGTCTGCTCCATGCAGTGTGAGCAGGTGGAGGCAGGCAAACAAGGTTGATGTCATCTAGGGAATCAGGTGACCACTGTTCATAGAGTCTGAATGTAGGGGATATGTCAGAAAGACAGGAAGTGGTAGTTTTCTAGTAGCCAAGTAGAACTCTCATTTCAATAATGGAAAATTTGGAGTAGTAGAGTGAAGATAAAGATGGCTGGTGTTCTTTATACAAGACATCTGGCAGCAGGTAGCAAGATCGTATCTCCTAGATCAATTTATTGCATCAGGATACTTTCTCCATAAGTCTCATTGACCATAGAGATTCAGCTTATTGTTTTCTTTTTTCCAGTGTAGAAATGATTCATTTTTTTCCCCTCCTAGGTTTCTCTCTTCTCAACTATGAAGTCAAGTCAAATATATTTTCTGAGTAAATTTTTTTTAATCCCAGAAAATTAGAACAGAGGCTGGTCTTCCTTTCTTTTATTGCTAAGTGCTGTTATCGTAGCTCTAACATACTAACTGCATCATGACCTTAAAAAAGGTAAACACATTTTCTTTGGGCTTTCTTTTCTCTGAAATAGACATTGGGAAAATATGAACTTCTTGTTTTTGTGGCATGGACTAAATAAATCAATTCATGTTAACTGCTTAAAACAGTGTGTAGAACCTGGCTGACAACTTGATTTTGTTTAGCCTAGTGAAACCTGTGTCAAATTTCTGACACGTTATTATAAGATAATAAATATATATGAATTTGCAATAATTTATTACAGTAGCAATAGAAAACTTACAGTAGCTATGTTGTCTATTATTACTTTGGAAAAGATTTACAAAAATAGGAAAGATTGGAGGTGTTAAAAAACCTGGAATCTTCTCATAATTGTCCCTTGACTTCTCCCACAGAATGATCCTTAAGCATGGTAGTTGAAGTGAGATCACGATTAAAATTTTGATTGTGTTTTTTATGCTTTCAGCAAGTCTCAATCTCTTTGAGCTCATTTTCCTCATCTTTAGAGTGGTAGTTGGGGCACCTGGGTGGCTCAGTGGGTTGAGCATCCCACTCTTGGTTTTGTCTCCAGTGATGATCCCAGAGTCATGGATCAGAGTCATGCTGAGCATGGATACTGCTTAAGATTCTCTGTCTCTGTTTCTCTCTGTCTCTGTCTGTCTCTCTATCAAATAAAATAAATAAAAACGTAAAGTGGTAAGAAAATACTTGTGCTAAAGAAAATATTTTTAAAAATATTTCACATTTACCAACTTATAATAGACACACACAAAATTATAACTACCATTGTCTTAGTTGTTTTTATTACCCTTAGAAATTATAATACAAACCCTATTTAGTCTTCTATTTTCATTGTACATATTAGATCTTTGATAGCCAGTATGATCTATTTTATTGGGGGAAGCTGTGGTGATACAGTTTTTTCTTAAACATTTTGTTTGTCTGGTTGGTTGTTGTAGATATGGACATTCTTTTTTGGCATTAATTGTTTTTTCCCATTGGTTTACAACCTCCTTGGGAGCTTCCGAGGTATAATCTGAAACCAGTCTCCCAACGTGGAGGTCAGGGATAGGCCAAAGAAAGAGCCAAGCCACTCCAGAGTGGTAGGGGGCAATTTTAATAAGCAAGGGAAATTACCTATAAGACTTGTCTTTGGCAGCCACAAGGTGAGTAGATCTCTACATCTGCCTGCCAAGTATTAAAAGTTTATATGGATGCCTTAACTGGGTTTAGTCATGTACACCATCCAGATGGTCTCAACACAATGATTGTTATCTCAGGGCTGTGTCCTTGGGGCTTCTGAGAGCAGGAAGGGAAGTAGAACCCACATTCCAAACAGGGGAAATAGTGAGGAACCTCTGTGTCACCTGGCAGTCATGTCCTCTTGGTGACCTATCCCAACAATTCCGGAAGCCATGGAGATGTGGCTCAGTCTTCCCTATAGCTTCTGGAAGTCCTCATTCCTGGCTGGTATATTCCTGTCTCAGGGATTGGTCTGTGGATGGGAATCATCTGTGACACATTGTATCAAACACATTGTCTTAGACTTCAGATGAGTTTGTAACCCAGAGCGACCCCAGATTTATTACTCTTCCTCAGATTCTCTTTTAATTACACAAGAATGAGTATACCAATTCATTTTCTTATATCTCACATTCCTATATTTCAGATTATCTATTAAAAGGAAAAATGAATTTCCCAAAATTTCAACCTTGCCCTGGGAGCTCCTGTCAGTATATGCCTAATGAACAAAATCATGGAACTAGTTATTCATTACATGATTTTTCATCCTCCTACAAAAACAAATCTTGGAATCTCTTTAGATTTTTTTTTACCAGGTAAAGTTAGTTCCTTTCTTGTAGCTATTTTAGTGTAATTAAGATGAAATGCTTAAACAATGCAGGATATTATGTTCTTTGTGTTTCATTTCAGTCTCAATTACAGTTCATTTTTAAAATTTCAAATAAATTATTCAAATTTTTTGGTACATGCATTTTTCTCATTTAACTAAGTATAATATTTTGTACTAGTATTTCTATATAATAATCACATATTTCTGCTTAAAAATTGTAGATGCCTCCTTTATTTCAGTTCTTTGTTAATATAGAGATGCGTGGTGGGTTTCTAAAACAGGATCATTAGGGCAACCAAAAGAAAATTTGTATTAACTCAACAAGCAGAGACCATTTCCTACCACTCTATCTTTCAGGATTTATAGGAATATATATACATAGGTGTGTGTATATATGTGTGTGATGTATTAACAGGAATGCATATATATGTGTGTGATTAGACAAAATGATTAGACAGAAATTCACAAATGAATACAAGAAATATCAGGGTAAATTTTTATTCAACTGAATTTCTCTGGGCTTATACTTCAATAAAGAATTATAGCTCCAATAACCTCGTTAATCACCAAATGTCTTCTTTTCCCCCGCCTGTATCACACCCAGGAATGGAAAGCCTATCCCTAACGCCAACATAATGGACATGTAGGTGGTGTGGTGGGATGGAATGGCCAGTGCTTTGAAACCACACCGTTTAAAAAATCCCATGTACACTTCCACTGGTGGGATGTTGAGTTAGTACTCATCCTCTCTGGGATTGCTTCCTTTATCTAAAATTTGGCAATATCTATTTCAAATTGTTATAATTTTAAAGAACCTGGCATAGCATCTGGTACATGATATATGCTCAATAAGTATCAGGTCCTTCATTTTCCTTCATGCCATTTATGGACAGACTTTCAAGACATCTATCCCTGCCTTGATTTCTCAGTATCTCCTCCTCACATTGTTGTCACTGTACTCTGTCCACCAACTGGAACATTTCAAGACAGAAATTAGGAGAACCCATTGTAATTTCATCTTTCTTCTTCACTGTGGCCATTCTGCTTCTTGTTTCCATGAAGTCTCCAAGTCTAGTTTCAGGATCCTTAACAAGAAATTGATATCCATAGTCTCCTCAGAGGAAAATAAATACATTTCTAAATGGGAAAATAGATTTTCAGAACTTGGTGCCTCTGAATCTCTGGAAAATTACCGAACAATAAAAACAATCTATGGAAGTTCTACCTGTGATACTGATATACAGGAAAAGTTTGAACATTTGTATTTTTATTGCTTTTGGTTACAAAATGTTCAGCTATCGAATTCTAAGCTATTGCACAGATTAGACTCAATTACCTCTTCTGAAAACAATCATTGACTCTAAACAAGAAGGTCACAAAGCATATTTCAAGCAAGTAATCAGCATTGGCCAAGGAAGTATAAAGAGAACCTTGATTTGTTAATTTCCTCATTGAGATTTCCTTCTGGGAACATCGTGTGCTCTAAGCTCTGCAGTTGAAAGTATTGACCGAGTAGGGACAGATGAATGAAAAGGGCGAACTTGACTCTCTAAACAATTGTAGATATGGGACATGGGGAATTAAACAGTTCGGGGATCTCAAATAATTAAAGTTATATTGTTCAATCTATTCATTTTTAGAGATAAATATGTAATTGTTTAAAAAATAACATAATTAGTGACTTAGAGCAAGTTTCTATCACTGCATCTAGCATTCCTGAGCCATATAAGAATTGTCATTGTATTACGAGTGCTCCGTATTTCTTTATACTTATGAATATCTATTATACACATCAGATCCTACTAGATACTATGTGTATTTTAAATAGTATAGTATACAGTGTTTTAAAGAACATAGAAAGCTAAATAATACAACACCACAAAAGAAATATCACAAGTTCAATAGAGGCTTCATGGAAGACATGAAGCTTGAAGTGAATTTGAAAGAGAGACAAGATTTATAAATGGAGCAGGAAGAGTATCATTGCTGGGGATGGGGTGCATAAAAGTAGAAATGAATATTGCTCTTTTAAGAGTTCAGCACTCTGGCTTAAATGGCAGGTTTTGAGAATCAGAGGCAGTTTTATTTTAAGAAAAGATGGAATATCATTAAGCAGTATATGTAAAGTATATCTGTTGCAATATCTAAAATGGGAACCTTGGAAATAATGTAATCTGATACCTCTATTTTACACTTGGAAGATGAGAGTCCGAGAAAAGTTTCTTGGTTTGAATAACCAAGGTAACATAAATGTTTAGTGTTCTTGTCTGTAACATCCAATGTTTAAAATTGAAATGCTGTAATTGAAGTCAAATATTTAAAGACAGCACATCTTAAAATGGCTGATTGAATAGTTGAATATTAGCAGAGATTTATAATATATTACATTTAAGTATATATGCTCCGTTAAGGAAGTTTGGCTAAAATAGGATACTAGAGGATATCTCTGAAGTAAATCATGATTATCAAATAAAATAAAATGACAAACATAAATAAATAAATAAATAAATAAATAAATAAATAAATCCTAATTACTATGCATGGGTCTATATTATATTATTTGTATATCATACACCGAAATCTTGGTCCTGGAATTTAATTATATGGGATTAAATTATAGTATTATGTATTATGTTGTATATGTCACCTGGAAGTTTCAGGATATATTAATGTACATATAACTTTTTCTTTAAATTAATTAACATCTTTTAAAATTTTTATTTATTTTGAGAGAGAGAAAGAGAGAGAGAGAGAGCAAAAGAGACTGTGTATGGGAGGGAGAGGGGGCAGAGAGAGAGAGGGAGAAAGAGAGTCCTAAGCAGGCTCTGTGCTGTCAGCATAGAGCCCTACCTGGGGCTCAGTCTCATGAACTGTGAGATTATGACCTGAGATGAAATCAAGAGTTGGATGCTTAATTGACTGAGCCACCCTGGTGCCCTAAATAAAATAATCTTTAAGTATGAAATTAAGTAGGACTTAAAATTTTTAAATCATCCTATAAATAATCTTGTGAAAAGGCAAAAAAAAAAAGGCAAAAAAACACACCCCACTTTGTCAAGATAAAAATTATAAAGGAAAATATGTCATTGACCTTGATCTTCAACCCCAAATTTAAAGAATTTGCTTTTGATTAGAAAGGTCAGAAAGATTTGTCTGGTATCAAATATGTCAAACACTAGTTATGAAACAACATTCAGATAAAACACTTTGGTAGTTCTTTTTAGGATTCAAGTAAAGAAAGCATAATGCATATCTTGCCTAAATTCATGATTTATTGTCATCAAATTGCATGCAACATTTTTCTGTTTGAATGCAGCTTGGAGTGAACATTAAGATATAATTAAGGATGTTTGTGTTCAATGTTCCCATCTGGAAACCTGAGAGATCTGTAGGAAGATTATTACTATCTTAATCTATCAATGCTATTGTTGGAAGTAAATGTTGGAGATAATTATAATGAAATTAAACCTCTTTCATGTAACCTTTATTTATCCATTGTTTTGAACCACTTTAAAATGTCTAAATATATTTTTTTAAATATATAATTCAGCTTGTGAAGCTGTATCATCATCTTTCTGAATTCAGCCTGTCAAAGGGACAACCAGGAAGGTACAGAATTATCAGATCATTTTTGTATATGACATTTTACTGCTTGCTGCCATGGGACAGGTCACTGCTCATATAATATGCTTAGTGGTATCAGATCAATTACAGGGCCTTTTTCAGAGATAAAAATGAGTTTGCACTGAGAATTGATAAAAGGTTGTAATCTTTATCGGAAATTGATGTGACTTGCAAAAATGTTCAAGACACAGAAAATGTAAGGAAAAGAGTTCCACAACATGGAATGTATTTAAAGGTCATCTTTGAAGTTGTTTCTGTTTTTTAATTAGCAAATTAGATGTTCTTATAATTGTCAATAAAATTGCAATATCAATGCTACTATGTCACAAATAATATTTCTGGTTTAAAGTGGAGGCAAAACTTTTGACACAGAAAGAATTGGGGCAATTTGGAGAGGGGAAGGGTAGCTATAAATAACAAAGCCAGGACAGCAGGCGTAAGATGAAACTGTTCCAGAAAAATAAATGTATTCCAATCTTCTTTTTAAAGATGATTCAGGAGTTCAAGGGAATTTATGTGATTTGTCATTATCAAGTGACACATTAGTGGTAGAGCTAAAAGTAAAACCCTGATTTTCTGATCCACATTTGAGCTTCTGGAAACCCATAGTAACCATATTAAAGTAGTAAAAATTCAAACATATCATAGCAAAGACTTTTAAAAATATTCTTATCTACTTAAAAATTTGTTATTGTTAAAGTAAATATGTTTTTGCTGTTAACCTCACAAGGAAAAGTACAGGCAGTCTTTGTTTTGTGTGGTTCTTAGATGCACAAATTTCAGTTACTGTTTGGTTAAATGATACCAGTCCTATAGGAACAAGGAATAAAATAACTGTGAGTAAATGTGTAAAGTACACATTTCTTTACTAGCTCTTCAGTAGAGAATCCATAACAAGCAGCTGTATATTATGATCACTGACCACTTTATTGGAAGTCTGTCAGTGATTGGTCACTGTGCATCTCTTTTATTTAGTTCATGTGCAGAGAGCAAAACATGTAATGGTGCTGCCTCCTTTCTTCCCAGTGACAAACCCACTTGATATTTTACAAAAATAAATGATAGAAATACGAGATTGGTCAGTAAATATGAAAGTGCAGCAAAGGAACAAAATAACAATGGAAGTGAAATTTGAATTGAATGAGAAAGGAGTTATAGGGGAAAATAGCTGACTGTGGCCATGTTGACATTGCCTGCATTCAGAAGGTTAGATGTATAGCCAGTGAAACTTAATGAAGGTGAAATTGTCAAAAGAATTGAGGAAAATGATCTTGATGAAATGATGAAGATGTTCCAGAGGAAGTGACACCAGCAAAAAACTTCACATTTAAGAAACATTTGGAAATATTTCATGGCATTGAAAATGCAAGGCCTAGAATGTTGGAGCCGATTCAAACGTAGAAGACAAGATGATTTGCCAAGTCAGAGAAAGGCAAACACTCTACAAACTAATCTTGGCGACTTTTTATGAAGAGATCACTTTAATTTTCAGTGTTTCTAACACTTTCAATTACAGTGATGAAATAAACACCAGTTTTACCTTTTGTCATTTCCCTATGCATTTATGATTAACATTAAGGGACTAACATTGTGACAAAAATTTTTAAAGAACATGGAACAATCACAGTTTTTCCCATTGATTTTTAAGATTGCTTTGCATGTTTTTGCTGGCACAATTATTTTATGGTCTCACAATATCCTGCAAATTGAGGACTGCCTGCAATATACAACATACTTAACCAGATTTTTTTAAAGTTATGGTCTGTTTCTATCATATTGACAATTTTCGTTATTTTTAATTTTGGTGTAATTTTGGATTTGCAGAAAAGTTGCAATAGTAAAAGGAATTACTAAATACCCTTTAGTCATATTTAGCACTTTACACTGTGCTCCATTTACTTTATTATTCTTTCTCTCTGTCTCCCTTCCTTCGTTTCCCTCCTCCCTACCTCTTTATCTTTCTTGATCTTGACATTTTGAACCTCTTAGGCTACTAAGGGATATTACTAGAGGAACATTACATTCTGTAGAATGTCCCTCAGTTTGGACTGGTCTAATGTTTCCTTATGCTTCTATTATGGTATGTGTATATTTTGGCAAGAACACCATGAAAATGAGGCTGCGTTCTTTTTGGTGAATCTTGTGGTTTTATCTCCTTACTGACGATGTTAACTTCAATTATTTGAATAGTAAAAGCACTGTTTTTGGCTTAAAATACATATACATTTTCAGGGAAATATTTGAAAATTTGCAAATACCCTATTTCTCATCAAAGGTTAACCTGCAACTTCAGCATCCATTAAGTGATATAATCTTTGGTTTTTAAGTACAAGTAAGACTAAGTGATACAAGCAGTTTTACTCTAAACTGGTGCCATCTCTCTGTGGAGTAATTTGACAGCAAGGACCAGAAATTTGAAAGCTTAAATATCTAATAATCCCTTTTGTGGAAATTTGTCCTAAAGAAATAATCACTGATTCATCTCAGCTTCATCTGAAGTAGTGAAAATTTGGGGCACCTGGGTGGCTCAGTCCGTTAAGCTTCCGATTTCAGCTCAGGTCATGATCCCACAGTTTGTGGGTTTAAACCCCACGTCGGGCTCTGTGCTGACAGCTCGGAGCCTGGAGCCTGCTTCAGATTCTGTGTCTCCCTCTCTCTCTGCCCTCCCCTACTTGCTCTCTGTCTCTCAAATAAAAAATAAATAAATAAACATTAAAACCAAATTAAAAAAAAAAGAATTTATAATTCATTCATCTTTGATGGAGGCATTTTACATACAAGAAAAACTATTTTTTTTTAATGTTTATTCATTTAATTTGAGAGACAGAGAGAGAGAGAGAGAAGGATCAGAGGAGGGGCAGAGGGGGTGTGGGGGAGGGGACAGAGGATTCAAAGCAGGCCCTGTGATGACAGCAGAGAGCCCTATACAGGGCTCGAACTCAAGAACTGTGAGATCATGACCTGAGCTGAAGTTGGATGCTTAACTAACTGAGCCATCCAGGTGCCCCAAAAACTGTTACTATTTTTATTTTTCAATTGAATGACAGAAATATTTTATTATAAAATGTCATCCTATTCACATATTTTGCAAGATCCTTCATCACATGTTCCCTGCTTTCTCATTTCTCTACAATTCTTACTTGCTTCGCCATAATTTGTACTTCTGTCTTTTACTGCATGTCTTACTTTCTTGGCATTCTCTATGACCTCTTCCCTGAACTTGCTAATTTTTTTTTTTACATTGTCATAACTTTGCATATGCTCACAATTCCTAATTTTCTTTTGAAATTCTATTTAAAGCAGCCTCTCCTGGGAAGCCCTTGGCTTCATCGCTTTATGTCTTCATAGACTAGCATATGCACACCTCTAAATAGTGTAGGGGAAGAAAACTTTTCATTTCCCCCCCGCCTGCCACTTCTAGATTCTTTGACAGGTATAGTAATTAAATTGACATAATATAGATTAACAGAAAAACAAATTTAATTTGGTATGTACAGAAACTTATAAAAGTATGAGCTTCACTTCAAAGAAGTGACCAAAGAAGATAGCTTTTATACCTTTTAGACAAATAGTGTATTTGTGAAGAATTGATAAGGCAAAGAAGTTTGAGCTTGGGGTAGCAGATTAATGAAATTTGAACAAACTAAGTTTTGTTTATACGACCCTCTCTGCCTTGAATTTCCTATTTCTACTCTCTAGGTACAGCAAGGGTACCCTTCACCTGGAGAATTTATTTCCTGCTTTCAGAGGAACAGAAGAGTGTTAAAGTGTCCTTGCCCAGGCAGTTTCTCAAGTAACTTTAATTCAAAATGATCAGTATCCCAAAGCAACATATTCTGTGGCAGCCTGCCCTGAACCCCATCAACAGCAATTTCCATATTGTTTTGCAATTATTTGTTTCAATGCTTATCTCTAAGTATACTGTGAATTCCCCCACAAGTACAGGTTTGCTTTCTTTTTTTCCTTTTTTTTTTTTGAAGTAGACTTCACACCCAGCATGGAGCCCAATGCAGGTCGTGAACTCACAACCCCGAGATCAAGACCTGAGCTGAGATCAAGAGTAGGACACTTAATGGATTGAACCCCCCGGGTACCCCCAGTTTGCTTTCTTTTTGTCTCCAGCAAATTACATAGAAATTAGCACACCAATCATTTAACCAAATGCTAGAAATATTAAAATAATTGATAAAATAATGATGAAATTTGCTTATTCTTTGACCACACCAAAATTTATACAGCAGCTATTTCTAAAATTAAATATCATCTAATTATACTATTCATTGTTAATGTAATACATTCCCTATTGACAGGTTTCAGGAAGTTATTTTTTATCCTGATTCTATCCTAGATTTATACTGAACTGTTGGAATGTCACTCTTCTTACCTGACCCAGAATTTGTCCAGTTCAATAAAATGTATTAAGTATGATTACTTGCAATGTGCCTGGGAAAATACTACAGGGAGGTGATTAAAGAGGAAAATTTCCCTTTTATAACATAACAAATCTCCCAGGTTACTTGCCTCCAAGGCAATGCCTAGATATTAATAGGTAGAAAGGAAGTAAGGATAATGAAAGTGAGAAAAGAGATCAAGGTATGAGGAAATTATCATAATTCTAGAGCTCTGTAATTTTGCCAAGTAAAGATATATCAACTAACCTAGAGACCTCTTTTTCTTGTATCCTCTTACTCATATCATCTCTCTGGAAGGCAGACAGAATAATATCTGTCTTGTCTCTGGAGCCCAACCAGGAGTCACAATAACCTGGAATAATGCAAGGTAACCCTGCGTCCCTAAGAAAAGTGTATGAGAAAGAGTTTGCAGTAGTTTAATCAGAATATAAAGAAGGCTTGAATTGTCAAGTTTAAAGAAAACAATTAGATAATAGAGATATTATGGACATTTAAAGTTAATATATTTATTGTCTATGTAATATTTTTTTCAAAAAAACAGTGTGTTCAAATATGTAAATAATAATCATTTAATTAATTATATACATTGCAGTAACTAGAATAAAAAGAACATGATTTAGGTCTTGAATGGAAACCATGTTTTCAGTGGCCTGTTCTCAGAAAGGTGTGTGTTCTTCCAGTAACTGAGAAAATTCAGTTTATGTTAGGATGTGAGAAGTCAAGTAAGATTGTATAATGAACATTCTCCCATGAATAATGGCATAATTTCCTTGTAAATATTTTTGGAAGCTTTCTATTTTAAAAATACATGCATGAATGAGAGTCCTCTGCTTTTGAAGATGACATTAGGGAAGATTTTCTTTTCTTATCATTCCTTCTCTCTCTTTTTTTCTTCTAAAGTGTGGAGGTAGTTGGAAAGGCTAATTTAGGACAGGACATCCTAGCCTTCACTCATCTTACTTCCCGCAGCAGTCAGTCACTTTCCGTGGGCACCACAGCTCTTTGAAGCCCTATTTTCTGACTTCACAAGCCACATTTCTCTATGACTTAAAATAGGAAGTACTTATGAAATGACTGCACACTGGTTGACCTCGTTCTCTCAAGCCATGGTTATCTCCCAAGGCCCACTGAGCCAGTAAGGTCAAGTACAGGAATGGATCTGAAGTATCTGAAATTCCCTTGATTCGGTTGTTCAATGGTTTCAATTTTTTTTTTTTTTAAGCCGCAAAACTCTTTCTACAAAAAAAAGTAGTAGGACGTGGAATTTATAAAAGTGTTAAAAATGGATCAGTTCTATCCAAAGAAGAGGTGGAATTTGTACCTTCCCTCTTAAAACGTTCCCCCATAACAATTTCTCAGGTACTTTCTTGGCAACTTCTTGTATCCATCTTGCACTGTTTGAAAACCATTGGAAAACTCTGGGAAGAATGGAACAGGCAGCAGCCAATGGAAGGTAAAATGGCTACAGGAAGACTTATTTTCTTTACTGATACTTTAAATTCCTTTTTGCATTTCTGTAAACTCACATTGGTTTGGACACTGAGGGAATTTAAGTTGGCATTTCCCAACTAAAGCTTCCATTTGTTTTCACCACACATTAACTTCTCAATTCTCCTTAAGTGTAATCTTGTTCTATCCTAGCTAAAGCTTGTGTTTAGTGACAGCATTATTAAAAGTTATCCAGAATGGATTATTGGCAAATGTGCTTTAATTTCAAAGGATTGCATTTCTAATCCCTGGTTAAAATTTACTAACTGATAACCAAGGAAAGGTTGGTTAACATTGCTAATCCTCAGTTTTCAGATGTTTGAAAAAGGAATTCAAAAAATCTCTTGACTTTAAACATGCAAAACATCAAGTTTAGGACCTCACCCATACTTTTCCCAATCATTAATCTTTGCCTATCCTTTGAGGATAGAAGACTGCCCCCTGTAATTTAGTTGTCTACTGACTTGTTACGAAGAAAGGCAGGTACAACCTAAAAAAAAAAAAAAAAAAAAAAGATTCCTGTTGTTGTTTATAGAAGAGTTTATTAAGTTAAACAGCAGGAGCTCAAGTCTCATTTATTTTGTAAAAAGAAATACACCTGAATTATTTGTCACATCTCTTACTGACAGTGTGTTAATGAAAATCATAGACGAAGTAGATTAATTTTATACCACTGTCTTCATAATTGATAGAATGATTAGGTAAAAACAATAATAAATACCTTGATAAAATTGATAAGCCCCACAATATTCCGTATCATACATTATTTTCAATTTCTGATGGAATACTTATCAAGATAAACCACATGCTGGGTAATAAAATATCATTCAGTAAACTTCAAAAGCTTGAAATCTCACAGGGCATATTTTATGTCAACAGAAATATACTACAAGTTAGTAGTAAATTGGTTTTAAGAATACAAATATTTGGAAATTAAGCAAGACAGTTCTAAATTGAAAGGCCTCACAACTATGTAATTAGAAAATATTTTAAGTTTACTGATAATGATTATAATCATGTAAAAATTCATAGATGCAGCTAAATCTGAATTTAGAGGAGGAATTCAGAACTTCAAATGACTATATTAGAAAATAAAAAATGTTTAAATCTATGTTTCTACCTGAAGAGAAAATTAAATATAATGAAACAAGGAAAGAAACAACAAAATTTTAAGAAGAAATCAATAAAATAAAAATACATAGTAGTATTGGCAAACCCAAAAGTTGGTTCTTCTAAAATAATGAAATTGATAAATGTAATAAAAGTAATAAAATTGATATACCAGATTAGAAAGAAATCACAAATTAGCAATGTGATGAGTGAAAAGATATTACCGTAAAATCACCCAGGTATTAAAAGAAAAAAGTGAAGCATTATGAATGACTTCATATTAATAAACTTCACAAATTCCTTCAAGAAAACAGATGAGTGAAAGAAGACAGAAGAAATGGAAACTGTGAATATACTTTTATCTATTAAAAAATTGAGTTTATAGTTAAAATCTTATCAGAAAGAAACCTTAAGATCCAGATGGTTGTACTAGTGAACTCCAACAAATATTTAGAGAAGAAATGATACCAATCCTGCATACACTATTTCAGAAAGTAGAATAAAGACCACCCTCCAAGTCAATTTATGATACCAACAAACCCTGACAGCAAAATCCAATAAAAATATTATTAAAAAATAAAATTATAAACCAATGTCCCCTCATGACCTTAAATACAAAACTTAAAATATTAACGTATCAAACCAGTAATATATTAAAAAGATAACATGTCATAGCGAAGTAGAGTTTATCTCAGAAAGGCATAGCTTTGCTATTTGAAAAGTAACCAGTTAATTCACCACATTTATAGAATAAATGAGAAAAATAATGATTATCTCAATAAATGCAGGAAAATCATTTGACAGACAGCCATGTATGTTAGAAACTCTAAGCAAACTATAAATAAAGTTTCCTTTTTCTGGTACAGACAATCTACAAATTACCTAGAGTGCTAACATTATATTTAATGGTGAAATATTGAATGATTCCCCTTCCCAAGATCAGAAGTAAGGAAAGATGTTTGCTTTAATTATTTTTTAAAATAGTTTATTTATTTATTTTTAGGGGGGGTGGCAGAGAGAGAAGGGAGAGAATCCCAAGCAGGCCCCACACGCATCAGACAGAGCCCATTGTGGGGCTTGAACTCATGAACTGGTGATCATGACCTGAGCTGAAGTCAAGAGTTAGATGTTTAACTAACTGAGCCACCTAGGTCTACCTTTCATCATTTCTATTCAACAGTGTATTGAAAGTTTTATCTAGTCCAACAAGGCAATAAAAGTTACCTAATGGCAAAAAACCAAAAGTGTTAGTAAGTAAAATTTCTCCTTATATATTTTTAAATAATATATGCATAAACTTAATTAAAAGGCATCTATCAACTACTCCAACTAATAAGTGAACTTACAAAGGTTATAGAATACAAAGTTAACATGCGAAATGAATTACCTTTCTAAACAGTAAGGAGCCAATTTTGGAAAATAAAATTTTAAAAAGTAATTTAAAATAGTGTCACAATAAGACATAAAATGCTAGGTTGACTTTAAAGTTTATATGGAAAAGCAAAGAGCCAAGAGTATATACAACAGCTTTCCACTTGCATTAATTAGTCAGAATATACAATGGAAATCTGTGCATTTTACTGTGTAAATATTTTATTTCAGTAAAAAAGTGACAACATTCAGGAAAGATCATATATTATCAACCTAAGAAGTATTAGTTGATATCTCTTTTTTTTGAGCTTCTGTATATAGTATCTTTATTTTCTCATCATGCTGAATGGGCTGCTTAACTTAATAAAGGACAGTATTTAATTTTCCAGCATTTGGAAATGCTTTATTCTTAGTATTATAACTGATCAAATTTCACCTATTGATCCACTTAAAAATGAAATATTTGAAAAACAGTCCTTAATTTTTGCTTTTATTCTTGTCTTCAGTATTTATGTGAAAGTAAAATTTTCATCTGTAATCTTCATATTAGGGCCTGGATAATAACAATGCTAAAAAAAAGTAGGTTACATACTAAACATCAAATAAAATTACCTGTCATTTGCTTTTCTAATATTTAAACATTTAAAATTCTTATTTTATGTCTGTATAGTTAATTTTTTTTTTTTTTTAGTGTTTATTTACTTTTGAGATTGAGAAGGAGTGTGAGCAGGGGAGGGGCAGAGAGAGGGAGAAACAGAATCTGAAGCAGATCCAGGCTCTGAGCTGTCAGCATGGAGCCCACCATGCGGCTCAAACTCACAAACAGTGAGATCATGACCTGAAGTCGAACACTTAACCAACTGAGCCACCCAGGCACCCCTATATCTTTATAGTTCTAGATTAGCTTCCTTCACTTTTGAAAATAATGAAACATTACATCTAGAAGATTGGAGAGAAAAGTATTTTGAAAACTTATGTGTCAGATTTACTCAGATTTAATATATGTAGGCTTTTCATATTTTCCATATTTCTGGAGTATTTTTTTAAATAAAATGTTACAGATACCATTACAGTTGTCTTTGTGCCCTGCTCTATTTCTGTCCCCTTTCCTCTCTTCTCAGTATAGTTATGTATCTTAAAAAAAAAAATGGGGGCGACTGGGTGGCTCAGTCGGTTGAGCGTCCGACCTCAGCTCAGGTCATGATCTCATGGTCCGTGAGTTCGAGCCCCGCGTCAGGCTCTGTGCTGACAGCTCGGAGCCTGGAGCCTGCTTCCGATTCTGTGTCTCCCTCTCTCTGCACCTCCCCCACTTTCTCTCTCTCTCTCTCTCTCTCTCTCTCTCTCTCTCTCTCTCAAGAAAAAAAAAATTAACATTAAAAAAAAATAAAAAAATAAATTAAAAAAAAATGTCCTAAGGGCACCTGGGTGGTTCAGTTGGCTGAGTGTCTGAATCTTCATTTTGGCACCCAGCCCCATGTTGGGATCCGTGCTCAGCGTGGAGCATGCTTAAAATTTCCCCTCTCTCTCCTTCTGCCTCTGTCTCCTGCTCATGCTCAATCTCTCTCTAAAATGAAGAAACAAATTTTTCTATGTGCCCTTTCAGCAATATATGGTATAATTTTGGATACTGTACAGATACATGTAAATGTACTTATTCATTCTTCTTTCTAATTTTATTTTTGCATTAAATTACTATATTTTCAACCTTAAAATGGGAAAGCAAAAAGTTACAGGAAAACCAAATTGCCTTTGATATGGTTGTTTATCCCAGGCTCCTCCATTTATTATTTAAATTAATATTTATAGGCATAATAAGCAGAAAAGTAAGAATTAATGAACAACTGTTTTGTGCCAGGCATTGTGCTAAGCACTTTGTTTACATTATCTCTATGTTTTTAATGTAGTGCTATCAACATCATTAAACATCATTAAAAGTAAAGACTTAAGTTACTGATGGGGTTACAAGTAGCTATAAAACTCAGTCTCAATTACCAAGAGGGCTATAATGTAGGTAGAACAGGAGGATATTGACATAAAACCACAAATAATACAAATTAGTATATGTGAAGTGCTGAAAGAATAGTCATCAAGGAAACAACAACAATAAGAATTTAAAGTTATAAATATTTACCAACATTAGGGAAGGATTCACGGATCCATCTAATGTTTGCGTTAAGTGTAACAATAAATTCTCAGTTTTCAACCTGCCTCCAATGTTTTCTGGAAGTCATTCCAAAAGTTCTTGAACAAAATGTTTTTACTCCTCAGGCTTTACCATTCTTTTCAAACCTTCATTCAACTACCTTGCTTCTTAGGCCCAGTAAAAGTTTGATTCACATAAAATAGAGATCACTTACAAAGAATTACCTGTTTTTTCACTCTATAAAGTGTGTAGAATTCAGAGAGCCCCTTCCTGCTCTTGATATCTGGCTTGGCCATTTGACTTGCTTTGGCCGTTGTGAAGCTAAGAGATGTGATGTGAGCTGAGACTTGAACTGTGCTTGCATGTTTGGGCTTACATTTTTGCATTCCAGCCTTTAGCTGGGAGGCACATCTGCCTTAAGTAGCCACTGATCCAAGGAAGCTAAGGTAGATAAAGCAGACCTGGAACTAATCTGCATGCTGGAGTCAATCCCATCTGTATACAGCTGAAGCCTAGCTCATCAACAGATGAAAGAGCCAAAAATAAATGTTTATTCTTGTATGCCATTAAAATCTTCAGGTAGTTTCTTAGTGCAGCATTTTTGTGGCAATAGCCTACTGATGCAGTCCACCTCTCCAATTTTTCAAGTATTATGAGCACAGATTTTCTTGAGTCCTATAGAATATACTGCTGGTGAATTAATGCATGTCCTATGTATGTATCTAAATCTTTCTCTTGAGTGTCAAATTAAACAATGCAAATGCCAATAATTATAACAAATCTTTTACTCAGACTTGAGTTGTTTGATATTGAACCAATTATTTCTTTTCCCACCACTCTTACAAATCATCTTTACAATTTCTAAACCCAGTTGATATCATTTCACCTATTTCCCAAACCAGAACCATGAGAGATACCACTAACTCATTCCTTTTTCTCTCCATCCAATTATTCACCAAGAGCTTTGATTTTATTTCCTGTATATCTCTTTAATCGTTCTCCTGTGTCCTCTCTATTATAGACCCTTGTAATATGTCTTTCTCTTTGCCTCCTGACCCACTCCGTGTGACCCTCTAATCATTACTTTTTTTAAAAATTTTTTTTTTAACGTTTATTTATTTTTGAGACAGGGAGAGACAGAGCGTGAACAGGGGAGGGTCAGAGAGAGGGAGACACAGAATATGAAGCAGGCTCCAAGCTCTGAGCTGTCAGCACAGAGCCCAACGCGGGGCTAGAACTCACGGACCGTGAGATCATGACCTGAGCTGAAGTCGGCCGCCCAACCGACTGAGCCACCCAGGCGCCCCTAATCATTACTTTTTATGCTGCTATAATCTAAAAACCTAAGTCTCATTCTGTCATTGTCTCTGCTAATATTCTCACTGCCCCCTGCTGACAAGACATGGTAAGCGTGCTAAACGTGTCTAAGACACCTGGCATGGTGAGCTGATGATATGTAAGACATCAAGCTTACCTTGATAGCTGCATCCTCTACCATTTTTCCCTTCTTGAATTACTCAATCCAGCTCTCAAGAACTGTTTACTGTACTGAATATTCTGTGCTTCTCGAATGTCCTTAAGCTCTTACATATGCTCTGCCAACAACATGCTCCCTAATGATTTGCTTTTTAGTCTGATCAAATATTATTTATTACTCCAAAATCAAATTTCCAATTTAATTTTTTCAAAATGTCTTCTCTGGGGAGATTTCTCTGAGCAAATCTTCCCTCATCGCCCCAATTATCTGTCATACTAGAGAGTCAGGACTGGGATTTTTCTGTTTCCCTGTCCCACTTATAATGTTTTCTTTCCCTTATTCTAATTATCACATCATGTTACATTTGTACTTTTATTTTGTTTTAAGGTCGTAACACCCAGAGTTCTCTTTTACTCTGATTATTGTAGTACCTTCAACCATGGTTGGCACGTTGTAGGTGCCATGAATGAATAGAGAAAGGGAAGAAAGAGGTTAGTATTAAAAAAAGTCACATTCTCCCTTTAATTTTTTTAAATGGGAACTATTCACATATATTTCACCTTGGAGTTCTTACAATTGAATTGCCAGTATTATTGGAAAAGACGATTTAACTTCCTTTTGACAAATTATGCCTTTCTGCTTAAATGTAAAATCTCTACTGTTCAGTAAATTTTTTCTGACAAACACGTTGTTGATGTAATGATATTGAAAATCTGAGGACAGAAAGGAAAAGATAGTTGTGGGTTTTCTGTTATGCATCACATGGTTTTGTTGGGAAGGCAGAGTTTTACCTTTACTTCCTAGAGTTTTTTTGTTTTGTTTTTGTTTTTGTTTTGACGGGGCCTGAGAAGTAAATTGACGTAAGACAGATCAACAGGGAAAATCATACACTTCTATTTAATACTAGTTTCACATGACATGGGAGCCTTTGTAAGAAATGAAGACCCAGGGGTGCCTGCGTGGCTCAGTCAGTTTTGTGTCTGACTCTTGGTTTCAGCTCAGGTCATGATCTCATGGTTTGCGAGTTCAAGCCCTGCATTGGCTCTGTGCTGACTACAGAGTCTGCTTGGGATTCCCTCTCTCCCTCTCTCCCTCTCTCCCTCTCTCCCTCTCTCCCTCTCTCTCTCTCTCTCTGCCCCTCCCCTGCTAGCTCTCTCTGTCTCTCTCTCAGAAATAAATAAACTTAAAAAAATTAAAGAAATGGAGACCCAAGGAAATGGCATAACCTATTTGCTTATTTATGTTAGGTTAAACAAAGAGAGGCACTGTTAAATTTCATAATCATAATCATCATAAATAAATAATTATTTAACATTAATAATTAGTTAATGTAATAGACTGTCATGACAAAGTATTATTTAGTAAAAAATAAGTAGAATCCTACAAAACATAGGGATACCAGATATAATGAGCAACCACTACTCCTTAGACTAAGATAGAGCACCCGCTGAAGAACCTTGACACCAAGCTGAGATTAGAGCTTTTTGGTGAGAGTTCTGCTGACTAAATAGCAAAGAAATTGCTCTGGTGGCATGATAGTGGAACATGTTGAGTTTGTCCTTTAAGGTGCTAGCATTCTTTCCTGATGGGTGGCAGAGGAAAATCATTTAAAAGACCAAATGACAGTTTCCCAGAGCAGGCAATTGAGAGTGAATTTGGAGAAGATAGGCAATAAATTGAGAACTTGGGTTTAGGAAGGCTTTCAGTTCATACATCTTTGGAAGTAAGGAAAGATAATGGTGGAGAGTGAGGGTTATAGGTTGGATAAATGACATAGAAGGTATTTGTTTTGAGATCTCTAGAGTGAATCCCCAACTAGAAAATGCAGTGCCCTCAAAATAAAAGTTAATTTGTTTCTCAAGCAAGGATAACTTTTATTTATTAACAAAAATTAAAGTCTGTTTATTTTGAGAGAGAGAGAGCTTGCGTGCACGAGAAGGACAGGAACAGAAAGGGAAAGAGAGAATCCCAAGCAGGCTTTGCATTGTCAGCACAGAGCCTGATGCAGGGCTGGATCTCAAGAGCCCTGAGATCATGACCTGAGCCTAAATCAAGAGTCATATGCTCAACCACTGAGCCACCTAGGTACTCAACAAGGATAACCTTTATATACAGATATTACATTACCTTAAGGTCAAAAACCCCAGAGTATCACTACTTCATATAATTCATAAGTATTGTCAGAATTGTGTAATATTACCTATTATAAATTAGATTCATTTGCTTATTCATTCAACAAAAATTACAAAGTGATGATTATGTTATATATATGATTCTAGTGTCTGTAATTTTATTTTTGGCATTATTTGGTAAAAATAGAACTAAAAATATAACATTTTCAGCTTGAATTCCAATTCTAAAATTCAAGTTAACTTTCTGTATTTGCTATCACCATTTCTTTTTTGAATCACAAAAACACAAAAGCAAAAAAAAAAAAATTCAAAATTGTCCCATTTATCAGGACATTGACCAGTTTTTAGAAAGTGAGGGCTGACCCTATTTTGAGATAACATAATGGATGATTAGAGTGTTTCTGTTTTGTTTCTCACACAGTTTTACTTTTAAGTTACTTATAGTTTCGACTTTGAGAATGTAAGTATGTGCAGACTAAATGAAGCCGGTCTTCACTAGAGAGACTCTAAGGGTGCCACAAAGCATAAGTCCCAGAGTACGGCCATGTTCTAAGTTGGTTTAAAAATGAACAATACCTATGGCCAGTGTAAGTTATTTCACTTTAATGAAAAAGGTATTGAAGAGTAACATATTATTTTTTCTACAAGGAACCTATATGTGCTCAACAGATTAGAATTCATTCAAACTTCTTTAAAATATTTTTCCCATGAGCAACATAAATATTTCCTGTCATTTATGTTTTTTTTTTTTTTAACAAGATAAATATTTCTTCTTTATAGCCATTTTGGTCTCATTTCTCAGAGGGTGCATTATTTAGCCAACAGAGAATAACTGTTGGTGGTGCCAGCACATGTTAAAATAGACTAGTAACAGATGGTGTCATTAAGTCGGTCCACTTTGTCCATTGTCAGATTTTGAGTAAGGTTACTGTGGTTTATCTCATCTAGAATTATCATTTGAAAGTGTCCTTTTCAAAAGCAGTGAGAAGTTTTCTGTAATTTTTCCCTATTCCTGGAACTTGTCAGTCTCTGGTTGTATCATATTAGCAGGTAAAACTTTTGATAGCTGTAAGAATCTACAGTCACCTGAGCCTGTGGCATTTGTTGCAATGTATCATTTATACTACTGTACTTAAAATCCATGTAAAAGGCATCGGGAGCTGTAGCTACCCTGAAAGTAGCCTTTTCTAGAAGTTAAATGACTTTGAAGTGTCAACATTTATAGTAGAAGGTAGCATGTAACATTAAGGATCTTGTGAATTATTCTATCACTGATATGATTGCAAGAATAGAATCTAATCTGTAAAACTTCACTAGAATCCTTAAATGTATCTTAAAAATTGGAATTTATAGTAACTATGCATCAACCTTTAAGAAAAGTGGTTTCCTAAGAAGCCATATATTTTATCTATATTGTAGAACTACAATATACATCAGATGTGCTTTTGAACTTCTCTTCCATTTTAAAAGCTTTTTCTGTGTCCTTCCTATTTTCACTGACTTTCCAGAGATTCTGTAAAATATTACAAATTTCCATTAAGAATGGTTTACAAATAGGGGCGCCTGGATGGCTCAGTCGGTTAAGTGTCCGACTTCAGCTCACGTCATGATCTCACAGTTCATGGGCTCGAGCCCCGCATTGGACTCTGCTGACAGCTCAGATCCTGAAACCTGCTTCAGATTCCGTGTCTCCCTCTCTCTCTCTGTCCCTCCTTCACTCACACTGTGTGTGTGTCTCTCTCTCTCTCTCTCAAAAATAAATAAACATTAAAAAAATTTAAAAAAAAATCATCTACAAATAGAATGCTTTAATTGTTAAATACCCTTGTTCTAGGTGCCTTTATTTATAAAAAACAATTCCATTTCAATGCATAAGTTTAAATTATTTCTATTTTTATTTTCCTAATTTATGGAAATTTTAAATTGTAAATTTAAGATATTTTGACACTTAATGCATAATCATACTATTCTGTATACTACCACCTTTGTCACAACAATTTCCATAAAAGTTCTATAAGCATGTGTCTTTTATAAGTTGTGAAGCTGTTGGTATAGATGCTTCTATTAATCATATGTATTTCCTAGTAGTACCACTGTATCTGCCCTCAGAATAAATTGTCTTCCAGCAATTGTTATAGTCACTATCCACTGCCCAAGTTACCCAGAATGTAGCCCCAAATCTGGAATAATTTTAAAAAATCTGTGTAGCCCCCTATGCTAACTGAAAGCCTGTGTACTGAAACTCATACTTCATTTAGCAGACACTCGATTTAATGATTATGAACAATTTATTATCTTAATCCATAGCAGACTAAAGTAGGCAAATATAACTCTAGGAGACGAATGAGGAACTACAATTTATAATCCTAGCGTGTTAGACCAGGAGGTATATTAAAGATTATTGTATCAAAGACCCTCACTTTATTGTTTAGGAAATTTAGCCCCATCCTGGTGTGTGTTCTCAGGGAAACACACTTACGGATGGAGGTTGCATTTTGGAGGCTTACTGAGGAGTGAGCCAGGAGAGAAACCTGGGAGTGAATAAAGGAAATAGGATTAAGCAAAGAGAGAAATGTGGTGGATATGAAATTGTAGATGGAGGTCTAAGCCAGCCTAAGAAGAGCTCTAGCCCTGGGAAGTTCCTACAGAGTTGTCCCAGATTCAGGCAAGGGGGCGATGCTTTGTACTCCTGATCAACTAGTCACTGGAACTGGGAAAGGAGCGTATTCTTAGGTGAGGAAACTCCCTACTATGGGAAGTTCCATTCCCAGAGTGGGTCTCAGCTATGAGGCATTAGCAGTCCACTGAGTGAGTACCTTTCTGAAGCAGGGTAGGGGAGTGGGGGCTTGTGTAGAGCATCCTATGGGTCGTTAATGTTGTAGGACAGCCTAGTACATGGTACCTTCCACCATATGGTATTTTTTAAGGTAGATGTGAACACACAGATGGCATTATTATTATCTAGGAGAAAGCTGTCTGCACCTAAGTTGCTTTAGCACCTGCCTAACCCTTAGAGAGAATGGAAGCAACAAAAAGTGCTGTTTTTAAATGCCACTGCCAGAGAATAATGAAAGGTGGGGAGTATTAGCTACAAATATTTTCCATGCCCAAAGGAGCATGATAGTTGGATAGTTGGAAATACATTAACCAAATACCACAAGTCCCCAGCTTTGAGATGTCTCTTCAGCCTCACTGATGGCTCTTTGAGGAAGACATTAATCATTCTGGATGCTCCAGCAGAGGAAATTCTAGGTTTAGCAGGTTTTTTTTCCCAAAGCTACCCCAAAGCTTTTTCTCCTCTCTCTTTGACATGACCAGAGGCTTGAGCTGGAAAACAACCTACAGGGAGAGAAAAAGAAGTCTGAAATAAATTACCTGGGGCCTGACGTTTGGAACATTTGAAATTTGTTTTGTTTTGTTTTAAAATTTCTTTTTAACATTTATTTATTATTGAGAGACAGAGACAAAGCATGAGCAGGGGAGGGGCAGAGTGAGGAGGAGACACAGAATCGAAGCAGGCTCCAGGCTCCGAGCTGTTGGCACAGAGCCCGACTCGGGACTCAAACACACAAACTGCGAGATCATACCCTGAGCCAAAGTCAGATGCTTAACCTACTGAACCACCCAGGTGCCCCTGTTTTGTTTTGTTTTTTAATAGAAATGGATATACAATGCAAGTTGATGATTTTATCTCAACCTACTACCCATAGGGATTTTTGAGATTCAGCCTTTCTAATTAAATAGTACCATGAACATTGTAAGCTTCTAATACAACTTATTGATTACTTTGATTGTAGACCATGACAGCATGTTTTATAAATAAACATATGGCTTGGAATAGGATTCTTTCCCCATCTTTTTCTTTTCTTTTTAAATGTTTTTAGTTCATTTGTGATCCAGGAATAACATAAAGGAACACAAGCCTAGTTCACAGAATTTTTTAACTTTGTGCTCCCCTACCTCCTTTTAATGAGATATAATTGACATAAAGCATTTTGTAAGTTTTAAGAGGTACAACATGAGGATTTGATACATGTATATATTGTGAAATGATTAACACAATAGGGTTGACACCTTCATCACCTCACATAATTACCTTTTGTGTATATAGTGAGAACATTTAAGTTTTACTCTCTTAACAACTTTAAGTATATGATAAAGTATTGTTAACCATAATCACCATGTTGTACATTGGATTCCTCGTGAGTTATTTACCTTAAAGTTGAAAATCTGTTGGTGAACATCTCCGTATTTCCTCATCCCCAAGCAACCACTGTTCTGTTTTCTGTTTCTGTAAGTTTGGTTTTTAAAAATTCCACCTGCGAGTAAGTTCATACTATAGTTGCCTTTCTCTGTCTGACTTATTTCACTTAGCTAAATGCCTTGAGTTTCATCCATGTTGTAAGTGGCAGGATTTCCTTCTTTCTTATGGCTGAATAATATAACATTTTGTGTGTGAATGTGTGTACCACATTTTCTTTATCTATTTATCCATTGATGGAAACTTAGGTTGTTTCCATATTTGGCTATTATGAATAGTGCTATCATGAATACTGGAGTGCAGATATGTCTTTGATATCCAGATTTCATTTGCTTTGGCTATATACCTAGAAGTGGGTTTTCTGGATTATATGGTAGTTGTACTTTGAATTTTATGAGGAACTTCCATACTTCTTTCCATAATAGCTGCACCAATTTACACTCCTACCAACAATGCACAAGTGTTCTTTTCTTCACACCCTCACCAATATTTGTTGTCTCTTGTATTTTTGATAATGGCTAATCTGTCAGGTGTGTTGTGATATGTCATTGTAGTTTTGATTTGCGTTTTCCTCATGAATAGTAATATTGGGCATGTTTTCACATATCTGTTGGCCATCTCTATGTCTTCTTTGGAAAAAAATTAATTGGACTGTTCTGTTTTGTCTACTTTTTTTTTGGTAAATGAATGGTATGAGTTTATTTATTTTGAATATTAACCTCTTATTACATATGTGGTTTGTAAATACTTTCTCTCATTCCATAGGTTACCTTTTCATTTTGTTTCTTTTGCTGTTCAGAGGCTTTAATTTTGATATAGGCTCTCTTGGTTATTTTTGCTTTTGTTGCTTGTACTTTTGGTATCATATTCACAAAAATCATTGACAAGATGAACGTTAAGGAGATTTTTTTTTCCTATGTGCTCTTCTAGGACTTTTATGGTTTCAAGTCTTATGTTCAAGTCTTTAATCCATTTCCAGTTAATATTTGTGAGTGATGGACGATTGGGGTCCAATTCTATTCTTCTGCATGTCGTCATCCAGTTTTCCCAGAATTATTTATTGAAGAGATTGTCCTTTCCTCGTTGAGTATTCTCGGCTTCTTTGTCAAATATTAGTTGACTGTATACGCACATGTTTCTGGGCTCTTGCTTCTGTTCCATTGGTCTATGCGTCTATTTTTATGTCCGTACCATACTACTTTGATTACTATTGCTTCGTAATATATTTTGAAATCAGGAAATGCAATACCTCCAGCTTTGGTTTTTCTTTCTCAGAATTGCTTTGGCTATTTGGGGTCTTTGTGTAGGTCAGTATGAATTTTAGTATTATTTGTGCTCTTTCTCTGAAAACTGCTGTTGGGATTTTTATAAGGATTGTATTGAAACTGTAGATGATGGGAGAAATTTGGAGATTTTAATACTATTCATTCTTCTGATCCGTGGACATGGGGCATCTTTCCATTTATTTGTGTCTTCAATTTCTTTTTATTTTAGTAAGTGTCTTATAATTTTCAGTATGCAGATCTTTCACCTCTTTGGTTAAATTTATCTCTTAGTATTTATTTTTTTTGATGCTATTGAAATGGGATTGTTTTCTTTATTTTAAAATATTTTGTTGTTAGTACATTGAAACATAACTGACTTCTGTATGTTAATTTTGTATCTTGCAACTTTATTGAATTAGTTTGAGTTCTAACAGGTTTTTGGAGGAGTCTTCAGGATTTTCTCTATATAAAATCATATTATCTGCAAACAGAGGCAATTTTACTTCTTTTTTATTTGATTTGGATACTTTTCTTTCTTTCTCTTGCTTGATTGCACTGGTTTGGATTTCCAGTACTAAACTGAATAGGAAAAGTGAGAGTAGGTACCAATATCTTGTTATTGATCTTAGAGGAAGAGATTTCAGCTTTTCACCACTGAGTATGGTGTTAGTTGTGAGCTTTAACATGATGAGGCAAGTTTCTTCTATACTCCATTTTTTGAGAATTTATAATGATGATGAGGCTGAAAGAATGTTGTGTATTGACAAATGCTTTTTCTCCATCTATTGAGATGATCATATGATTTTTATCTTTTAATATGTTGTATCACATCCACTGATTCATATATAGCAAACTATCTACACATCCCATCTCTGTCATCTGTGGGTGAATGTCTAATTCAGTGTTGTCCTGGGATTTCTGAACTGCAAACAAGAGGCTGGAGCCAGTTCATGGGTCTACAGCAAGAATCAAAATCTTTATGCCCAATACCCTATGCACAGGTGGGTGAGATTTCTCCAGGATCCCTTAGAGTATGATGCTATTGATAGAAATAAAGCCAGTTATTGTTGCAGCTGAGTTCTCAAGGTAACAGAGTTGTTTCCTGGTCTAAGATGGGGCCATAGTCAGTCAGCCACCTGGGTGTAGGCCTGTCTTCTCAAAAAAGGCTCTCCTCATTCTTATACAGCACCAGTTGTCCACAATCTCCTACCTGGATACCAAAAAGGCACTTTTGTTTTTGGACGAATGCTTAATTGCTGTAGAGGGGGGATATATTGAAGAATATCTTATTAGGTCATCTTGCTGATATCTCTCTTTCTACTTACTTATTTTTTATGTTACCCTGCCTGAGACATCATAGGATATAATTTTAAAAGTATACATTTAAGCCCCTGTATGACATACTAAATTTTCCTACTGCATTGTAATGGTCCATAGCCCTCTCCTAACTTTAGCCTCTTCCTCTAACCAGTGCAGCCAGGGATATTCTTAAGTGAATATCTTGACATATCACCTTTCATATCTAAATCCAAAATGTTTACCTTAGAGAGTCTCATTTTATCTTCTGCTTGTTAATTCTTATCATTTGGTGATAGTCACAAACTAGTCAAAAATCTTAGCATCAAAGATGTCACTGTGGTCCCCCTTTAAGGGCAACACTAACAGAATAAATGATAGCAAGTGTGTATAGACCCAAAATATTAACAAAAGATAAAAGCTAAACATGATGGCAGAGATCTTTAAATTACCTAATCCAAGAGACTTTTTAGGAAAAGAATAAGTTGATAAATCAGTTTAAACTACAAAATTTTCAAATGTAGGTGGAACTAGAATTGATCATATACAGGTTTGGGGGGGATGCCAATTGTTTCCTTTATAAGATACAAAGTCACCAGATTGTCTACTAGCCAGACAGTTTGGATTGTAGTATGCCCTATAAAACTGTTTAGAAGTTCCATGGCTGGTATTGTTTATTCTATGAAAAAAAAATCCTATGAAATTATATGGAATTTACAAAACTAAGATACAGCATTTATATCTTAGGATGTCCTTATGTAGTGTGGTTTGTAATAAACATCTTTTTTGTTCATGCTTTTTTTTTAATGTTTATATATTTTTCAGAGAGAGAGAGAGAGAGAGAGAGCGAGCGCACAACCAGGGGAGGGGCAGAGAGAGGGATACAGACAATCAGAGGATCCAAAGCAGGCTTGGTGAGTGTAGAGCCCTGATGCAGGGCTCACAAACTGAAGAACCATGAGATCATAACCTGAGCCGAAGTTGGAAGCTTAACTGACAGCCACCCAGGCACCCCTATTCATGCTTTTTTTTTTTTTTTTTTTTTTTTTTTTTTTTTTTTTACCAACAACAACAATTCATCATAAAGCAAAACTTAAAGAAACATTTTAGTACAATGCCACTGAAGGTGAGAACTATCTTTTAGCATTTGGTCATATTATTATGTGACGTTAGGTCTCCTAACTTTTCTTTCTAGGCTCTAAATATCAAGAATTATCTAAGTGAGGTTTTTCTTCTCTTCCTTAGCTGCAAGGGCACTTTGTTCCTGAATCAGAAATATTTTTAGCTTGATAAAAATATTTTTCTTTTGTTTGACAACATAAATGTCTAGAAAGTATGTATATATTAAGGTGTATTCAGATTCTAATATTAATTCTTTTTTTTTTTTATTTAAAAAAAATTTTTTTTTAACGTTTATTTATTTTTGAGACAGAGAGAGACAGAGCATGAACAGGGGAGGGTCACAGAGAGAGGGAGACACAGAATCTGAAACAGGCTCCAGGCTCTGAGCTGTCAGCACAGAGCCCGACGTGGGGCTCGAACCCACCGACCGCGACCGCGAGATCGTGACCTGAGCCGAAGTCGGACGCTTAACCGACCAAGCCACCCAGGTGCCCCTCTAATATTAATTCTTTATTGAAAGCTATGCTCTTTACAGATAGCATTCATATAATCATTTTGAAAATCTTATTTTTGGTTAAGAATAAGTAGAAGATATGTAATTTCATTCTGTAAAGGGATGTGTGGAGAAATCATCATATTTTTTTATAATGAGTGCTCAATTTAATACGCCATTCATTATACATATTCATGCCCTGTGCAATGCTTCATACAATGCAGAAATTTAGCAAATATTTTTAAATCAGTGAATGAGAGGCCCAAACATTCATTGAACATCCAGTGTGTCCAATAGTGTTTTTCCAAGGTATGTTCAGAAGGTAATATTTTTAGGTGTTTTAATATTTCCTATACAAAAAGAGCTTTGTGGTCATCAAAATATAGAACATATTTTTTTTTAAATACAACAAAATAGGCTTCCTTTATTGTAGAATTAATATCAGAGCATATAATATGCCACTGTAGATTTTTAATCTCTTAGAGAGAGGCTATAATATATGTTGTTTCTCAAAGTAATTTTCAAATATTAAGCCTTTTTGCATGTGACTAAATGATGTGACTTGTGTCCTACAGAATACACTTTAGGAAATACTGCTTTATTATGTAAATGAAATTATGGTAGTCCTCCTTGGCTGTATAGGAAAATATACAAGATGAGAACCTTTCCTGTTGTCTGGGAGATAGTACTTTCAGGGCAGCTGTTCATAAGTAAAGGTAATTATGCAACTAGGCTAAGTCTTCTACTTTTCAAGGCCTTGCTAACCATGTGGTTTTACTTGAGCTAACCATACTGGTCATCTGTGAATCTTTAGTATGGAGAGTGATGTCGTTTGGGTCCTGCAGTGGACACAGTAATTTAATAATTTATTTTCAATTACTCATGTACTGACCCTAAATACTGTGTCTTATTTTTTAATTATCTTTGACCAAAAAATTTTATATTTGCCTGTGGAATTTAACTCTCAAATATGTCTTTGATGTTGGATCTTTGTAAAGCTGTGGACTGTTCACTCCAAATTCATCTGTGGTATTATTGTTTCATTTATTTCATTTACTGATAATGTATAGGGATCACACATTTTATAACATCATGACAAAATTAAATATAAGACTCATCTCCCATCTTTAATTACCTAATGTTCATACTATTGTTAATTTTGGTATATTGAAGGTAAAGGTACTTAATTAGTAATCTAAAACAGGGCAAAATATTCAAATCCAAAGATCACCTGGCAAATTTTTAAGGTTCAGTAAGATTTATCCTATTATCTCAATATTTTAAGTACAGTAAAACCTTGGTTTGTGAGCATAATTCATTCCAGAAACATGTTTGTAATCCACAGCACTTGTATATCAAAGCAAATTTCCCCATGAGAAATAAAGGAAACTCAAATGAGTCATCCACAGCCCAAAAACATTCATATAAAAATAATTACAACATTGTAATATAACACAAAATAATAAAGAAAATACAAAATATAGAGAAAAAGAAACAAATTAACTTGCATTTACCTTTGAAAATCTTCGCGGCTGGTGTGAGGGACACAAGAGAGGAGGGTTATTGTGTAGGATGACTTTGACTATCACTAATGGAATCTCTGCTGTCTATCAGCTCAATAGAATCTTTTTCTGCATGGGGGCCATTGTATACAATTGCATGGATGTTGACTACAGTACCGTATTAATAAACCCTTGTTATATACTGTATTTAATGTAACTGGCAATAAAGCAGCAGAGGAGAGGTTCTCTATCTGCAGGCAGCCTGACCTAGAATGAAGCAAAACATTCCTGAGCTTACTCTTGTATGGAAAAGCAAAGGACTGTCCATAGGTGCTGTGAAGTGATAAAAAATACACTAGTGCTAATTGTGGGCACCTTCCAATGTTGTGAAAAAATCACTGATTTCTGCCAAATGCTGCAGCCTGAGACTGAGCATCTGATCATGGAAGACGATCACCCACAATCATACAGCGAGCAAGAGAGAGAGAGAAAGAGAGAGAGAACCATTGGCTCAGTTGTGATCATGTGAGGTTCAGTGTCTTATACTAATATTGCAAGATAATGCTCATGTATCAAGTTAAAATGCATTAGAAATGTTTGCTCATCTTGTAGAACACTCACAGAATAAGTTATTCACAATTCAAGGTTTTACTGTACTGTTATATTTTGGTCCCCACAGATATGGTAAGTTTTCTAGAAAATTAAAATATAAATGCACTTTTGTCATTAAAATACTCAGAGACTTTGTCATACATTAAGAGAATATAGAAAAGATGCTTCTGAAGTGGTACCATGAAGAGTTGCATGGCCACTTTTTCCTGAAAAACAACCACAATTTGTTTAAACAATTATAGGGCGCCTGGGTGGCTCAGTTGGTTAAACGTCCAATTCTTGATTTCAGCTCAGGTCATGATCTCACAGTTTGTGAGTTCGAGCCCTACATTGGGCTCTGTGCTGACAGCGCGGAGCCTGGAGCTTGCTTCAGGTTCTCTGTCTCCAACTAACCTGAGAGTCTCAAATAACAGAAATTAATTGAAGTATAACCTGCTGCCCAGAGAAATTAAATTTGAAAGAATATATTAAATGTCTTTAAGTGTATAAATTATGAAAAATAACTAATAGAATCTTATTTCCTTCCTGGACACACACACACACACACATACACACACACACACACACACACACACACACACAAATTGGAGCATAGGAGAGATCCCTTAATGTAATAAGTATTATAATTTTTATTGTGGTAAGGCATGAATGAGAGCTAATTTGAGATTGTGGTTTTACTTACTGACTTTTGTACTGATACAATTTAAGTGTTCTTATTTTCTTAAACTTCATATAAATTAAATTTTCAGTAGAAATTTAATTCTTACAAATTTAAATTAATGTTTTGTACATGTAAGAGAGTTTTGTGAATAAAATTATTCAATCTTTTTGGTCAAAACCCATTGTTCAGCATTAATTGAATTTATAAAAAATTCCATAGTAATGATACAAGATTTTCCATAAAGCAAGATAACTATTTTCAAATATACAACAGAAATACATTTTTTTCATTCATTCAGCAAGTGTTTATGGAATATATAAACTGGGCTCTCTTCTTCTGAGTGCTACAGTAGGGAATAAAACTGTTCTGTGCTCATATAGCTTGCTTTCTAGTGGAAGAGATAGCATAATATTAAGTAAATAAGATATATATTAGTTATCAGTACAATATAGAAAGCAGGAAAGAGATTTAGGATTTGTTTGGAGAGAAGAGGACCTCTTTTGATCCTGTTAGGGAGATTTTTAAAAATAAACATAATCTAATCAGCCTACTACATACTAGTATCTTCAAAGTTATTTCACTGGATAATTACAAAATGGAAACACTGAAGCGTAAAGTTCATTACCCAAGAAATCTTATTAGGGAAGAAGAAAATAGAAATTATACAATTTAATACAAGAAAAATAAATTAGATTTAAAGATACCTATGGGAGTTTGAATCTATAAATGTTTATTGTCCATTTTGAAGATTAAAATATAGTGGACTGCTGATAAAATGAGTGTATTAATAGGGACTTCATAATGACTGTAAAGTAAATCATACAGGCATAAATGGAAGAAAAAAGGTTGCAAATTTCTTAACAAAGTTCCAAATTGATAATTAAACCTTTTTAGGGTTTCTTTTCTCAAATGTATTCAAAACACTAGAAAATGCCAGGTTTTAATTATAAAATTAAAAAGAAAACCTTTTTTTTTTCATCTTTGAAATGTCTGTCATTTATTTTCTTTTTATAAACTATGGAATATTTAGTTACAGCAATCTTGGAAGAGTTGAGATACACTCTTGGAAGAGTGTAATTTCCTTTAGATCATATTTTTTAGAAGCACATCCATATTGTACACATTCATTCGCAGCCTCCAGGGTTTTGATTTTTGGCTTTTAGATGGTCATATTAGTTCTTCTGTATAGCTCTTGTAATAGAAAACTAAACTTTTTGTTTCACAAATGATGGAAACTAGCTCTTCCATTTATTTCTTGTCCTAATTCCTAAAAAATAGAAATTTCTCATTATTCATTCCTCAATTTTCTTCTGTTATTTACTGTTGTTTATTCTATCTCTGTCTTTCTCTCCTGCCCTCGCCTTCTTCTGTTTCTTTTTTTTTTCTCTTTTTCTCTCAAGTTTGGTTTATTCTGATGAACTTAGTAATCTCTTATAGATACAAAATATGTGCCCCTTGATACTAGATTATCCTGAATACAGTTATGTGCATCCTTATAAGAGAGAAACAGAAGTATATTCACCAGCACAGAAGAGAAGGTGATGTGAAAAGGCAGCAGCCACAGAGTCATGGAATAGATTCCCCTCTAGAGCCTGTGAAGCAAGTGTGGTCCTCCCTACACCTTGATTTCAGATTTTTGGTCTCTAGAACTGAAAGAAGGGATTTCTGTTGTTTGAAGCCACCAAATTTGTGGCAATTTGTGGCAGCCAGAGGAAACTGGCTGGAATATCTGGATAGTCCAGATCTCTTCAGACTGTATTATGACTGAAGCTGAGAGAGTTAACATAGGCTTGTTCCAAAAATAATGGATGCTATCTTTTACTCTAATTGCATGCAAAACATTACTTATCTTTTCTTATGAGAGTGCGAAAAATAATGCATTTTTAGAGCAATGACTACATAATAAGATGCTCTAGTAAAGATTCTGCTTTTGGCATGGTGGCTATGATAGGTAATACTTCCTGTTCAAGAACCATAGTCCACTGCCATTCTCCAAGGCCATTCTGGTTTCTGTATAGGTGGAAAGGTGAATTAAGTGGACATAAGGGACTGTTACCCTAAAATGAAATATTTTCTTTAAAGACTATAATTTAGAAGAGTTTTCAATGCCCAGAATATTTGAGTGTTTTGTACAGTGAATCCCTAAACACTCCCTTACCCAATTTCTGTATTATTTTTTAAATTTATTTTTTAAATGTTTTGTTTTTATTTTTGAGAGAGTGTGAGCAGGAGGGGGACAGAGAGAGAGAGAGACAGACAGACAGACAGAAGATCTGAAGCTGGCTCTGTGCTAACAGCACAGCCCCATGTCGGGCTCGAACTCATGAATCGTGAGATCATGACCTGACCTGAGCTGGAGTCCAATGCTCAACTGACTCACCACCTAGGCACCCCCAGTTTTCCCTATTATTAACGTGAAATATTAGTATGGTACAATTGTCACAAATAATAAACCAATACTGATGCATTATTATTATTAAAAGTCCATATTTCATTCTGATTTCCTTAGTTTTTATATGAAATCTTTTTTTGCTCTAGGATACCACTCAGGAAACCACCTGACATTTACTTGTCATATGCCTAAGCTCCCCTTAACAGATTTCCTCAGATTTTCCTTGTTGATGATGACCTTGATAAATTTGACATTTACTGGATATGCGTTTTGTAGGATATTCTCTACTGAGAGTTGTCTGATGTTTGTCTTGTGATGCGATGAGAATGATGTGTTTGAAAAGGAAGACCATATAACTGAAGTGCCATTTCATTACATCATATCAAGGGGTCATACTGACAATATGGTTTATCACTGTTGATATTAACCTGGATCGCCTGGTGATCAGTCATGTTTTCCCACTATAAATTTAGTCTTTTTCCCCCCTTTCCATTTGGTAGTCTTTGGGAAGAAGTCAAAATGCACAGAGTACACTTTAAAAATTTGGGTTTTTGTGGGGCATCTGGGTGGCTCAGTGGGTTAAGTGTCCAACTTTGGCTCAGGTCAGGTCTTGTGGTTTGTGAGTTGAGCCCCCAATGGGCTGTCTGCTGTCAGCATAGAGCTAGCTAGCTTTGCTCCTCTGTCCCCCTGTCTTTCTGCCCCTCTCCCACTTGTGCATGCTCTTTCTCTCTCAAGAATAGACATCTTTTTTTTTTTAATTTAGATTTATGCTTCTCATTCTTGTAGACAGATCATCTATATCAATTGTTTAGCATTTTTCTGCAAGGAAAATTCGTGTCTTCTTTCCTTCCCATTTCTTTATTTGTCCAATAACCTATTTATATGAGTACAGATTTATATGTATTTATTTTATAATTTGAATTATAATCCAAAATTTAACTCTCTTCTTGCTCAAATTGTACCAGCTTTGACCACTGGGAGCTGTTTCATTGGACTGCTATGTCCCCCTGACATTTTCCCAATAATGTGGGTTTGGTTTGTTTGCTGTTTTGAGACCTTCTTTTCTGGCATTACAAGATGCTCCAGTCTCATCTTGTATATTGTTTTTCCCAGTCTAGAATCAGCAATTTCTCTAAGGATGTGTGTTTCCTTTTACTGGTGATTGGTATAAGAGATCAAGATCTGATTGCTAGGTGTGTTCTTTGCTATTGGAGGGTCCTTGCTTCTAAGCAGTCTTATCCAACAGAACAAAGAAATATCTGTTTATATTAATCTGTGAACATATTTTACCTGTAAATATTCATGTATGTAATTATCTGCATCTATATTCTACAAAAGAGTTCATTTTCATATCTTCAACTCCAACCCATTACCATGGGGATTATTCTCGCTTCTTCCCCTTGGAAATCTGCATATGGGAATAGAAACTTGGCTTCTAATATCTGCCATTTATTTGTTTAATAGTTCAATTCCATTGGACTTATTTAACTGTACCAGAATTGAGATCCTTTATCCTATGGGAAGCAACTTTATCAGCTAGAATATAGTTTTATGTATGATTCCTTTTGACTTCAGTCATTTGGATTCTACTTATTACCAAAATTACTTGGGTTAAAACTTCGCCCCCACCCCCACCCCCATTTGCTTCACTGAGGTTGTTTATGTATTTGTAATACAGTTAGATTCTCTTGCCCCAGTGTCCATTCCTTCCTGGGATCTCCTATTTTTCTAATTTTTTTCTTTGTAATTATATAAAGTTCATTCTTTAAAGTAAAATTCTATGAGTTTAAAAAAATGCATAATGCCAAATATACATCATTAGAGTATCATACAGAATTATTTCACTGTCCTAAAAATCTCCTTCACCATTTTAATTCTAAGTCACTGACAATGACTGATTTTTTACTGTCTCTATAATTTTGCCTTTTCCATAATGTTACATAATTAAAGTTGTATAGTATGTAGCCTTTCAAGATTGGCTTCTTTTACTTAGCACTGTGTATGTTAGGTTCCTCTGTGTCTTTTTGCCTTTTTTTGCTAATCTTGTTTTTTCATTGGTGCATAATATTACTTTGTATGGATGTGCCACAGTTTATCCATACACCTACTGAAGAGCATTTTACTTGCTTTCAGTTTTTGGCAATTATGAGTCAAGTCTCCATAAATATTCACATGTAGGTTTTTGTGTAGCCATATGTTTTTAGATCAGTTGAGTAAATGTCTAGGACCTCAGTTGCTAGATTTTATGGTTAGAATATATTCAGTTTTTAAAATGACTACCAAACTGTCCTCCAGAGTGGCTTTCCCATTTTGCTTTCCCATCAGTAGTGAATGAGAGTTCCTGTTGATATATGTCCTCTTTGATATTTGGTATTTGGTTTAGTCATTATAATAGGTGTGTAGAGGTATCTCGTTGCTATATTTTGTAATCTCCTAATGATAAATAATGTTGAACGTCTTTTCATATGCTTATATGCTATATATACACCAATTTCTTTTTTGATGATGTGCCTATTCAGATCTTTTGCCCATTTTTAACTGGGTTTTCTTTTTGTTGAGGTTTCTTTGTATATTTTGGATAGAGTCCTCTATTTTGTGTCTGTTTTGCAAATATTTCCTCCCAGTATGTAGCTTTTGTTCCCCATTCTCTTAACAGTGTCTTTCATAGTACAGAAATCTTAAATTTTATTAAAGGACAAATATCAATGTTTTCTTTCATAGATGTTTTTGATATTGCATCTAAAACTTCATTGCCAAAACAAAAAGAATACTTCTTAAAAAATAAATTCCCTGAATTTTTTAAACATTTTATCTATACACTTCTACCCAATCTTAAGCTGAAGGAGTGGTTAGAATATATATTTTTATTGCCAGTTCAGCCTGACATGAGTGTTGAGAGGGGCATTGCCTAGGTTTAACTTTGTTTCTCTAACTGGTGAGAGCTCAGGCAAATGACTTTACCTCTCTGTGCCTTAAATTTGCTTGTTTGTAAATGACTGTTGATAATAACATCTACCTCATAGAGTTGTTATAAGCCATAAATAAGTTCATATATAGTAAGTCTTACAACAATGACTGCAACATAGGCAGTACTCAATTCATGTGAGATATTATTTTCATTCTAACTATTAGTAATAGTATTAACACCATAAGTGTTAGTGTTTGTTGTATTCTATTGTTTTTTTCCCCCTTGGGGCTTGATGAAACTGAGTTAAGATTATGGTTATGGATCAGGTTTCTGAACCCAATTTTCAATTATCCTGGAAAACTCTTCCTTATTTTCTTATTTTTAGGTGACTTAGTACATCTTTTGTAGTGTGAGCGGTGTCTTTCCTTAATCTGTTACATGTGCATGTTCAAGCTCTAATTTCTAAATTCCTATTATATTGATACCATTCTTCCTTAGGTTCCAGTGCTGAGATCTTTCTCATTTTTTGGCAGGAGTTTAAGAACATATTTGTTTATTTGTGAGCTGTTACTCAGAAGTCAGTTAAATACATTAAAAAATCAGTTTTAACTCATCTGGTTAATAGAATGATAATAAAAATAATGAAAGACATAAACATATTCTTTGCATACCATGCTGATTATGACTTGATGACTCTCAGTCCTCACTTTTATATATTCATTATGTATTGTATATCTAGATATTTTTATCTCATTTTGTCTTGTATTGTTCCAGTAATAACAGTTACATCTATTGTTTGGGGGAATATGTGTTGGGGTGACTGATCACCCATTCAAGACATTTTATTTCTAAATCCAGTCAGACTGCTAAACCAGGCAGACTTCTAGGCATGCTGGTAAACCCAAGGATTTGCTCCTTGACTCTGTAGAGCTTGTTTTCTATTGGGAAAAGTGGATATTAACCACGGAAACAAATACGTTTGTACTTAAAAATGAGTGTGGTGAAGAAACAATACTGCTAGTGATAGAGAAAAATAGAAGGGTTAAGTGAGGGCTCCTGCCTATAAAGGGGCTCGGGGTAGGGTCTCACTAAGAGGTTATCTGTTGCTCCTTAATGTTAAAGAGAAAGTTAAAAATAATGGTTCTTTATCACCCTTTTTCTGTAACTAGTTGAACATAAAATAATGTAGAAAATGTATATTAGTGAATTGATGACTAACCATCTAAGTGTTCATTACTGAAAAAATGCTGAGGGGAAAATGAAAGACTAAGGAGTAGCTCCTGTGCTGCCAAAGCTCAGAATCTTGGTAATTTCTCCATTAGTCATGTTACAGTAGAAAATTTAATAGGATTTTATGGGAATAAGAGAACTGGTTGTTCTTGAGTCTCATGTCTCACAGGTGAACTTCATCCTGATCTTCATGTTAATGCTTTAGATTGGGATAAGATCTGGTTCTCAGGTGTGTTGTCAACGAGGGGAGTCTCTTCCAGTTCATTCTCTCTTTTATCCTCCTTTTTCATGGTTTAATTAATACCTATACAAGAAGTACTAAGAATCTAAAATCTAAACATGTTTCTTTTATATGAGCTCAACCTCTCTGGATTCCTTAAAGACAACAAAGTATCAGATTAATATTTCTTTTTCCAGATATGCAGACTGGAAAAAAAAACTGGATCTTTATTTTTTGTGAAAGAGTTTTAATTGTATGATACAGAATATATAATTTTGTGAGTGAATGCTCAAAGAGGGTAATATAATCAATGAATTGGACTATATATTCTTTTATATAAAGTATCTGGCAGAGTAAATGGTGTGGAAAGCGACCATTAAATGTTCATATTTGCTTATTTGTTTGTTTATTATGTATTATTTATTTACATCCAAGTTAATTAGCATATAGTGCAACAATAATTTCAGGAATAGATTCCAGCGATTCATCGCCTATGTATAACACCCAGTGTTTATCCCAAGTGTCTTCTTTAATACCCCTTGCCCATTTAGCCCATCCCCACTCCCACAACTCCTCCAGCAACCCTCTGTTTGTTCTCTATATTTAAGTCTCTTATGTTTTGTCTCTCTCCCTGTTTTTATATTATTTTTGCTTCCCTTCCCTATGTTCACCTGTTTTGTGTATTAAATTCCTCATATGAGTGAAGTCATATGATAATTTGTTTTTCTCTGACTAATTTTGCTTAGCATAATACCCTCTAGTTCCATCTATGTAGTTGCAAATGGCAAGATTTCATTCTTTTTGATTGCCGAGTAATACTTCATTGTGTGTGTGTGTGTGTGTGTGTGTGTGTGTGTGTATACATCATATCTTCTTTATCCATTCATCTGTTGATGGACATTTGGGCTCTTTCCATACTTTGGCTATTGTTGATTGTGCTGCTATAAACATTGGGGTGCATGTGCCCCTTCAAAACAGCACACCTGTATCCCTTGGATAAATACCTAGTAGTGCAATTGCTAGATAATAGGGTAGTTCTATTTTTAATTTTTTTGAGTAACCTCCATACTGTTTTCCAGAGTGGCTGCACCAGTTTACATTACAATCAGCAGTGCAAAAGAGATCCTCTTTCTCTGCATCCTCACCAACGTCTGTTGTTGCCTGAGTTGTTAATGTTAGCCATTCTGACAAGTGTGAGATGGTATCTCATTGTGGTTTTGATTTGTATTTCCCTGAGTGATATTGAGCATTTTTTCATGCGTCAGCCATCTGGATGTCTTCTTTGGAAAAGTGTCTATTCACGTCTTTTGCCCATTTCTTCACTGGATTATTTGTTTTTCAGGTGTTGAGTTTGGTAAGTTCTTTATAGATTTTTGATGCTAATCCTTTATCTGATTTGTCATTGGCAAATATCTTTTCCCATTCTGTTGGTTGTCTTTTAGTTTTGTTGGTTGTTTCCTTTGCAGTGTAGAAGCTTTTTATCTTGATGAGGTCCCAATAGTTCATTTTTGCTTTTATTTCCCTTGCCTTTGGAGATGTGTTGAGTAAGAAGTTGCTGCAGCTGAGGTCAAAGAGGTTGTTGCCCATTTTCTCCTCTAGGGTTTTGATGGTTTTCATGTCTCACATTTAGGTCTTTTATCCATTTTGAGTTTATTTTTGTGTATGGTGTAAGAAAGGGGTCTAATTTCATTTTTCTGCATGTTGCTGTCCGGTTCTCCCCGCACCACTTGCTGAGGAGACTGTCTTTTTCCATTGCATACTCTTTCCTGCTTTGTCACAGATTAGTTGGCCAACACATGAGGGTCCATTTCTGGGTTCTCTAATCAATTCCATTGGTCCATGTGTCTGTTTTTGTGCCAGTATCATAACTGTCTTGATTATTACAGCTTTGTAGTAGAAATTAAAGTCTGGAATTGTGATGCTTCCCATTTTGGTTTTCTTTTTCAACATTCATTATTTTGGCTTTTCAGGGTCTTTTGTGGTCCCATAAACATTTTGGGATTGTTTGTTTTAGCTGTGAGAAGAAAATCTTAATTTTGATTGGGATTGCATTGAATGTGTAGATTGCTTGGGTAGATTGACATTTTAACAATATTTGTTCTTCTAATCCATGAGCATGGAATGTTTTTCCATTTCTTTGTGTCTTCTTCAATTTCTTTCATAAGTTTTCTATAGTTTTCAGCATACAGATCTTTGACATCTTTGGTTAGGTTTATTACTATGTATTTTATGGTTCTTGGTGCAGTTATAAATGGGATCCATTCCTTGATTTCTCTGCTCCACAGTCTCCCCCATGCCTCCCAAGTGCTGGCTGGGATTCAAATTCCAATGTCTTAAAGAATCCCAAGCATCCTGGTTCCAAGGTAGTGCCACTCCACCCAGCCAGCCAACAAAGGCTGGGAGCCTCTGCTTGGCAGGTGCCTGCAGGGTCTTTTGTTCTTCAGCAGCTATATGCATTCTTCCCACAGCACTCAAGGGAGGGGACTGCTCTCTCTGGCTGTGCCTCTGAGCTGGCTATGGAACCTGGGGCTGGCTCCACCTCCTCCACAGGTGCATGTACAGCGTGGCAGGCCCCAGTCTGGAGAAGGCCCCGCAACCCTGGATGGAGTTAGAAATTGGTTCTTTCTCTGTTTTCTCCATTCCTGTCTTTTTCTCTTGTCCAAATACAATCCTATGCTTCCACAGCTTCTCTTTCTCTTCCTTTTGTCTCTCCATAGAAGGGGATCCCTTCCCTCCATGCCTAGGCCGCCTGTTTTATCTAATAAGCAATCATGCACCTATGGCCCACCATGTTGTCTCTGTGGGCCCTTGGAAATGGTTCTGTCCCTCTGTAGCCTGGATTCCTAGAATTCCAAGTCTTCTGGCCTCTCAATACTACTGTATTTGAGGGACAAGGGAAGTTGGATCCGCCTACTTCTCCGCCATGTTGACCCACCTCTTTCAGTCTTAAAGGAATGGCCTTGTATAGGTGATGATCCTTCTCCTTAAACCCAGCTCTTGGCTGTCTCTTAAACTTTTATGATTATCTAAACTGCCTGATTTATTCTTGATATGCCCCTGTTGAGGCTGTGCCAAGACTTCTCCATGATCCAAAGGGAAGAATCTAATTTAGCACCTAGTTTCAGGCTAATTGGAAGCCAGACCCTCATGCAGCAGTTTTTAAGTATGCAAATACATACAGTTCTTTGGAGTCACAATTGTAATCCCTGCTGGGTTCCAGACCAGGAGATCCGGAGTTGTCCCCCTGGACAAGAGTTGCAAAAATTGTGGCTCCAGACAAGTGTATAAGCTCCTTTTGGGGAAGTCTTATCAAGCTGTAGTGAGGCCAAGGAGGTGCACCAAGATGGGGTCTTTCTGCTTATGCTCCCTGGGAGCACCTCCTTAAGTTCTAAATGTATGGAAAACCTGAAGCCTGTCACTCAGTCTAAAGCTTCCGACTGTATAAATAGGCTTCTTTTTCACAGGAAGACTGGGGTTGTATTTTGTATTTTGATCTAATGGTTGTACATTGCTTTGGCGGAGGGTGGTCTTCCAAGGACTGTCTCTGCTTGTTTTAGTACCATGGAGCTCTGGAACATCAGCCTTCTTGGCCACAAGGGTCAGTTGATCAAAGAATGTCCCCTGTATGGATTGTTCACACATGGTGACTTTAGCAAAGCAGCTGGAGAATGTAGGGAACAAGTATGCTCAGCAGCTTCAAGAAGACAGCAGGGAATGCGCTGACTGCACGCACCTGCAGACTTCAGCAATGCAGTGGGGAGAGTGCCTTGTCTGTGCCCATATGCTGACTTTCGGCTGGGAGTGGAAGAATGCCACCACTGCCTGCCCTTGCCAGCTCCAGACATTAGGCAGCAGAGGGTTGCTTCTGCCTGTACATGCAGACTTTATCTAGGGTGTAGAAGAACTCGACACTGTGTTCACCTGCCCTAACCAGGGAGCAGGAGGGCACTGCCACTGCCTGTGCTCTCTTTCCTCAGTAAGTGTCATGACTCCTGGTAAGGGGGTGGGAGGGTACCCAACCAAGCTCACTCACCTGTGCTAGCAGGCTAAGTAGAGAATGCAAAAGTGGCATCTGCCAGCATATCTGTCTCAGGAATGTCTCATTTGTCTGTCCTTCCAGCCAGTGCCCCCCAAACAGCAAATGGATCTCTCTCACATATAGTGTAAGCACATTTCTTTTCTTTTTTTTTTTTTTTTTTTGTAAGCACTTTTCAAACTACCATTTTTTGTTCCCTTGGGTCTTGAGGTGAGTAAGAGTGCATGTAAGGCCTCTAAGGTTTCCTATAGCACTTTGGAACTCTTGGTTGGAGCACCAACCCTTAGCTCTTCCAGGAGAAGCACTTGACAATAGCTATTGAATGTTACTATGTGGGGGTTTTTTTGCAAGACCACTTCTTTGCCTTTCCTACCTATCTGGATGTGATCCTTTTATCCTTTGTTGTGGAGAGAAGTTCATCTAGTTTTCATATCTTTTCAGAGGGAAATGATCCATATGTAGTTGTAGATTTGGTGTGTCCATAGGAGGAGGTGAGTTCAGGATCTTCCTATGCCCGCATCTTGGACCCCTTCAGGCAGGAGGATTTTAAAGCCAGGTTGAGCTAATGGTGAAGTACCAGAATAAGTAGGTAGGAGGTAGTGAATATTACCATCACAATATTACCATATCACCATGGCCAATATTAAGCCATCTGTGTTTGCTATTATCCCTTATTTAAGTTAGCTTCCGACTCTCCCCCAGAGACTGGGAAGTAATGGTGCTATCTTTTCTGATGGTCACATTTCAAAAAAATGGCTCCCAGATTCTTGAGACAGACATTTCTGGTTTGTAAAACTGGGAAGAGCCTGGGAGAAGATTTACATGTCAAAGGGGTAGAGAAGAAATTTGCAATTATATTTTTTAAAGTAAATGCTCTAAGAAAAGACAGCAGGTCTAGGATTAGGAAGTAGCCTATCTAAAGTTTAGTCAAGTTGAAGGGAATGGCAAGGCCATCTTGATAGTTGTACTTTGTTTTTTTCCTGTTTTTCAAATACATTTTCTCCTTCCTGCTACCTAGTTAAATCTTACTCATTTTTCAGGTTTCAGCTTTGTTATATTTCTTACCCAAGTTTCCCTCACTGAATTCCAAAGCTAGGCTAGGTACCTTTTCCTCTTGTATTCTCCCATTTGTTTTGTAACCATCATCATACTTATAATTGCTCAATTGTGTTCACTATTAAATTACAAGGTGTATAAAGAAAAAAATTATGTCTCCTTTAATTTCTATGTAGCCTGAGGGCCTAGAAAATTGCCCAATATATTGTAGTCATTCAAAGAAGCAGTAAATAAATGTATGCAAAAATGCATTCCCTGATTTTGGCACCAGAAACATAATAGCTAGAATAATTATAAATTCATTCTGCCTGATTTATGCCTGGTGTCTTGGGCATCTCCTAAGCTAAACATTTTTCCTACTTCCTTTCACTCTCAAAAGAATCCCAGTGTGGACAATAACTTATGTAGGTCCTGACAATAGCTTTTGCCCATTCTGAGATTTTCTATTTGACAAGAAACTAAAGCGCATTCAAATCAGTAATCACTGAAATTGAACTAATAACCTATAGTGAGTTAGGGATCTCCCTAATGTTCTGCTTTTGAAGTGTTCTAAGCCTTTGTGTAAAACGCTTGCTAAATAAAAATGAGCACTAATCTCCATCTCTGTATCAGTAGTATACTACCATTTTTATCCAGGGAGAGTACCCAGATAAAACATGCTTGGTATCTATGATAGGAGAGGGTAGAAAGAAATTAGTGAGCTGCAGTTCCCTGAGGGCCAGTAGAGACTTCTAATGAAAAAAAAATACCCAAATGGGCCTAGCAAGTTGAGGTGAATTTTGGTTAATTACAGAAAGCTAAAGTTGTCCAGCGTGGTAGGAAATGGCCCTGCAAAATGATGCTCTAATGGACAAGTGATGTTTAGGTAGAAAATAACTTTTTTAGATAGTCTTCTTGTTCGTTAGAAGAATGTCTGTGACTGAAGATACAGGGAGCAAGATTTAACACTGTGGGATGGACGATAGTAAGTGCCTGGCGGGACACAGGTGTTGCTGTTAAGGAGACTGGGTTTAATGGCTGAGTTGCAGTCCACAGGGACTTAGTCCATTCACGATGTTACAACAAAATACCCCAGATTAGCGTATAAACAATAGAAATTTATTTTTCACCGTTCTGAAGGCTAGGAGCCCAAGATGAGGGTGCCAGCATAGTCAGGTGAGGGTCCTCTCCTGGGTCGTCAGAATACAAGCCTTCTTTCTCTTTGTATTCTTAGTTGGTGGAAGAGGCAAAGGAGCTCTCTCGAGCCTCTTGTGTAAGGGCATTAATCGTCTTCCAAATTTGTCACTCTCTGCTGAGCATTACAATTTCAGCATAAGAATTTGGGGGGATACAAACATTCAGACCATAGCAGGAACTAAATTTCTAGGAAAGAAATGGGCAAGAGAGATTGCAAAATAGGAAAAGAGAGGTACAATAAATCATTTACCCTAATAGTCACTGTATCTCAAGTTACCCGTTTATTTTCTAACTGTATCTGGACTGGCTAAGGGCATAGTAGATTTAAAAGTGTACTTGGTTGAAACCAGTAACTCCGCAAAGTAGAGACTTGGGAAAGCAGAGTTTATTCTTTCCCAAGATTCTATGGGGAGATTCTTAGGGAATGTTTTCTAAAAACCCTAACTTCATTCCATGTCTCATAGGCTTAGATTTATTTTTGGCAATACTGCATCCTAACAAAGTTTTTATCTAAATTATATGTCATCTGATGATTAAATCACATGTTTTTTTAATTGCTTCTATCTTGTGATCCAACATATTTTCTAAAAGTGTAGTAACTCTGGCAGCAAAAGAGAAGAGCTGTGCCTTAGAGACCGAGTGCTCCCATAGGTCCCCACCTGCTTTCATCTGCTTCCTTGTAGGGAAGAAAAGTAGTGCTGAGTAACCAAATTACAAAAAAGAAATGTGAATATATGTGTGTCAAAGTTCTTGAAATTTACACTTTTTTATTTTTTATAAGAATGTGTTCTGTTGACCACTGGAACATATTAGCAGGGAGGGATTGCTAAGGTGCGTGTATTTGATGATCCATTTTCTTACACAAATTAAAATTTAACTTTCCATTACATAAAAGTTTGTATGACAGTATTGAAACCTGGTGCTTCTACTCTTTCAGCATGCCATGCAAAGGTCTTGGACTTTCATTTGATAAAAGATGCATGATGTCACTGAACATCAATAATGTCCTAATTTTTAGATAAAAAGGATACATACATTAGGAAAATAATGGAGTCTATATTAAATATCACTCTAGACCTCAGAACTATTACTCACCACATTCCACTTGTTCAACCATGACCTTCATGACTCTTTTATTGTACTGAATCCTGATCACCCATTATGCAAAGCATAATTGCAACTCAGGGAAGTAAAATAATATTAATCAGGGATAACATTGCAATGGACTTTGACCCATAGGTATAAATCTAATAAATGTGTAGGGGTTTTTTTTCCCATAACATAATGAGTTCTTCCTTATATCATTACTCGTGGGACCAATGTGAAATCATAATAGGAATATTTAAGGCAATTAATGAGACAGATAAGAAATGATTGTATGGTTTTAATTTCCTAATCATTTTAATGCCCCAAATTAAAGGTATACATCAAGATATATCCATTAAAGCCTGCCAGTCATATTCCTCTGGAATAATGTGATAAAAGAGTAAAAGTAGAGGAAATCAGATGAAATTAAGCAAAGAAAATGTTAGGCTGACTATCAGGGAAGCAATACCCAAATGATTAAATCAGATGGATTGTGAAACAGTCTATTAAGTGAAGTGGTTAGAAGTACCATCTCTTGGGCCATAAAAATAGACTGCACGAGGCCTTTTACTGAAAGGAACCATTCTTCAGTCACTTGACTAGATAAACACGGGTCATCTAAATCTCTGGTTCTAAGCAACCCTATCATCTGTCTGTATCTTCTTTTCTGGCATCCATTAATCATTTGTTCAGTGATCCAAATTCGGATCTTTGTCAGTCCACTTTGTTTTTGCATTGAATCAGCCAATTTCAGTAATATAAGTAAATACTTGAAACAGGTGCCCTGACACAAAAGTCCTTTGGAGAAAATTATGCAAACCACTTAACTGACACGCAAAACATCAAATAAGCAGGAAAATAGTGAAACCAGGGGATTAACAAGACCATATTATGATTTAGAAAGAAATTTTTTTTTAATATTTGTGCCTTTCATGTTCTAATCATTATCCATTTCCATTGGCTCAATGTATAACTTATTTTCTACAAGTCCTAGGGAATTATTAAAGTCTGATATGAAAAAAAATTTAAATATATTGGGGAAAATAAAGAAGTATAGATATCCATGAACCAAATTATTGTGGTTTCCTGTAGGACTGAGAATTGTGGGTATAGGATACATTAGGGTTTATTTTCCACTGTATATTCTCTTGTGGAATTTGTGGTCTTTATCTCATGCATATATTATCTGGAAAACCTATAAGAAAGGATATCTAATCATGAATAAAAATGCAAAGAAAAATCCTTAAGAAAAAAATATTTTCAAAAGGAGGTACACCTTCAAACTTCTAGCGAACTCAATTAGGAATTCCATTTCCATATATGATGATATGGAAACACAATTGATTTTTAACAATTACTTAAAACTATCAGAAATATCAGGAGTCCGACTTTTCTAATAAAAATGCTTTTAAGTAATAACAGTTACTCATATTCTCACTAGTAATTCACCAGCTAACATCAACTTCAAAAGCTGACTTGAACATCTTTAAAATCAAAACTTAGATTGTCTTTATAAATATTGCTGTTGGTTTACTGTAACTCAGGCTCTCAAAAGCATTTGTTTATGTTTCTGTATGACATTATGAGGATATCTGTCAAAGAGGTTAGCATTTGTCTATTTAGTCTTCCTAATCATTATCACGTCTCTTGTGTAAGCAATTTGACAAGTAAGGGTCTGAGGTCCTATTTATAAAACCTCTAGATAAATATAATAATAAATAAATGGCTACCTGTCTTAATCCATGTTTAATACTTCACATAGTTCATGGTTCATCTCCCTTTTATCTTCTTTGATGTGGTATTAACATATTTGGTTTTGTGCCTCCTAAATGTTGCTTTCCTTCTATTTGTTTTTAGATATATCTAGGATATAAAAGCAATGGCTGGGGAGCCCTGAGGGATAGTTAGGAAGTATACTGAAAGTGTGAGAGGGAGTGTTCAAGGATTACTCATTGGATATTTGGTTCATAATTGCACCTGCGGCAACTAGCATATTATCTCACATCTATCAGGTACTTAATCAATGTTTCTGAATGAATGAATAAAAATTAGATTATTAGACTATTTTGATGATATCCAGAAATGCAATAAAGCCTTTAAGACTGCAAGAACAAAATCTGGTTGTTCTGTTTTATTGGTGTTGTTACATAGCATGTTCCAGCAAAAGAAGTAAGAAAGAAAGAAAAAAATAGATGCTCTTATACAGAAGTGGGAAGTCACACCAAAACCCTACTGAATTTTTTTTTTTTAAGCATTTGAGGAAGCTCCTCATTTCTACTCCCTTCTTAGGTTTTGACTTCCTGACATTTACTATGTCTACATAATCACTTGCTTTCACCCTTTACTTTCTGCCCATGACTTTGCTCCCCAAAGCAATTATGAAACTGTTGTCTCTCATGAAGATCTGGTACTGACCAGTCATTACCCACTTAATCCCTGAAATAAACTGTGCCTTATTTATTCTACTGACACTTATCATATGGGAGATTTTGGTTTTCTTTCCACCCCTTTTGTTTTTGCCCTTAAATTATTGTGCTTCCTTTCCAAAACCTTATTTTCTACCAATCTACCCAAAAGGAATTCATGGAATATGTCAGAGAACAGAAGCTATGTGTCTTTGGAATCTAAAGGAATACCTGAAAAATAATAGACATCCCATATGTTATTGCTGAATAAGTAATAGGTAAATAATTATGACAATGGCCTACCATCTTTTCATTTTAGGCTCTTCTCTCTGCAGCTACAGGTACAATGTCATACCCTGTGTATAGCCTCTAGTGCAAAGAAACAACTAGCTGAGCTATCTGCTGTCCATTATTTGACCCCAACAATAAAAAAAATCTCTGTCCCTCCAACCAGTTAGTAGGCTTCCACACATATTCTCTCAGGGAAGGGCATTGGCTAAGAATGTCACTTGTTTTTTTTGTTTGTTTGTTTTTTGTTTTTTGTTTTTGCCTCAGGCTCTTACAACACAATGGCTCCCTCCAGTGTTCGACACTTACCACATTATTGGCAAGAGTTTGAATGGCATTCCTAGATCTGTACTTGGACTGCCACAGACTGGGACCCTTTCTGCATTATAGTTTCTGCTGCCACCAATATAAACACATAAATAAATAATTTAAGGAAATCCTATGCTTTCTGCTCCAACTAATGCTGTTCTCATCTTCTATGATGTACCGTAATGCCTGTGACTTCTTCCAAGTTTGTCAGGGAGCACACGGGTAACTTGGTCCCCTCTTATAGCTGAGAGATGTACTATGAGGGGATAATGAAGTCTTCGAATTGTTTTATTTTTCTAAGTTACCCTGATATTTCAAAGTGCTCACAAAGGTTGTGGTTTGAAAAGTATACAGGGGTTATGGAGGAACTTTTCAGTAAAATATTGGCAGCACTACTAGCCCTCACTCTCTAATTTAGATTTTAGATTTAATAAGTATCAATATGAAAATAGAGATAAGAAAGTATCTATCACCTCCTTACCAAAGGTATTAAACTGAAATGAGAAATATATTCATGCAGTAAGGTCATTAACCTGGCTGGCTGCCTGTTGACAGAATCAGTACAGGTATGCTTCCCAAGATGTTAAATTGTACTAACACAACACTCCGTTATGTTTTCCAGTGGAGTCATTGACCATTAAGCCAATACAGTGAGGAAGAAAAACTCAACTTTTTCACTTATTTAGACAACAACCAAGAAGGTCATATTTTCTATTACAAAATCAATGAAGGTTTTTTAAGGCGTGAACATAATCCACCAGGAATGTTGTTCCATATTTGAAACAATATTTTTAGATATCTTCTCTGTGACAACTAATCTCTGGCCAAAAAATTAGTTGGGGGAGATTGAAGATTGTTAGATTCAATATGATCCCTGAACATCTGGAACTCCATTAGACTAGAAGCTGGAGTTATCCAGAATTTATCATGATAATTTCTTTTGAAAGTGACAGGAACTTAACTAACAACACCTATAAACAAATAAAACAAAAGATAGGTATTTGTTCATGTTAGCCAGGCATGGTTAAATTTAGAAGTTCAAATGGTGCGTTTCAGGATCTTCTGCTCTACCTAGTTTTATTTTCAGAGTAAAAAGTGTAGTCTTCCAAGAATATATCACCTTAGAATTTATAATATTTGAACAAAAGCAGTTTGACCCATTGCAACATTTATATCATGCCCTGAAAAATAATGATGATGTGCTCTGTTTTGGTTATGGGCTCAGAGATGATAAATCATGGTATTTAAAAGGAGCAGGAATACAAGATCACCCCTGTGACAAGTAAAGTTGGACCACTTGGTTAAGGGAGGAGCAGATCCTAAAAGGAAGGGATGAGGTCAGACCATGTAGGAAGATATATCTACTGGAATGACCCATTCCAAAATACCAAACATATCATTCTGGTAGTCACAAATCACTGCCACTATTACAAATAATCTGTTCATGATCTACTCCCAAACTGTGTATTTCAAAAGATAGAGTTGCTGGTTTGTATTCTACTTTCAGGCACCATATCAAGTTTTAAGCTTCACTCCTGTGTATATCTTCCAGCTCTCCTCAGTGCAATAATTAGGAATAATCAAATATTAGAATACTTCTGCCATCATGACCACCAACACAGCTGATCCATCTGTCAGATTTTTTTCTAAATCCTGAAATCTATCCACTAAAACATCCCTTTTTATAACAAACATAACTTTCACCCCATAACTTTTACCTGGGGGACTATAAGCTGTATAAAGCCAATAATTCTGGTATGTCATAAAGCTCTAAAGATGAATCTAACTGGAATAAAAATGTATTCTATAGCTCAACGAGTGGGGAATCAAATGACACTCGTTGTGTGTCTTTCCTTCAAAGAAAAACAATTGACAATTCCAACTCCAATTAGAAGCTGAAAGGATCTTGTGGTGCTATCCAAATCAAAGCATTTGGCAATTCCATGGCATCCTTCCATGCAGATACTCCCCATGTTCAATTGCTCTTTGCCTTCACTGGTCCATTGTGATCTCAGTCTACAACTACATTCTGTTGTGTACTGTGTCCCAGGTTGATTTTGACTCAAAGAAGTATGCAGTTTCTGAAGCAGTGTGTAGAGCCCCAGTGGTTGCCAAGGATTTTTAAAAGCAGAGGTCACATATTTAAGTGCTGGTAGAGGCCATTGGGTAATGAAAATGAGTAAAGCATATCTGATGTAATATAATAGGAAGAGGAGAGAACTGTTGTAAACTTGAAACCATAATCCAAGACTAAAGAGATCATCTATAGTTGGCTTCAACTAATTGGTCTTATGGAGAAATGAAGACCAACTGTTGCCAGATATCCTATTTTTGAAGATATGCCATAATTCTAGATCTTATGTGAAATATTCCCAAATTAAAATACTCCTTAAGTCAAATAAAATATATCTGAAAGTTGGATCCACTGTGGAGCTATCAATTTGAGGTTCCACTGCTCTTCAGAAATGAATTTAGAGCTTCTAAGCTAGTTAAAATTATATAAACTCTACCCTTGCTCTCCTTGGAGTTAGAGGAAATAGAATTTCTCTCTTATGGGGCTTCCTTCTCCACTGTTCCCATTATTCATATGCAAACATGGGGGCTACTGTGAGAGCTTTGTGTCAAGGTTTTCATAAAGTCTTCTTGAGTATTTTTGTTTGTTTGTTTTTGTTTGTTTTACTTTTGCTCCTGTCAGTTGGTGTGAATTTTGACTCTGGGAATTGGCATCTTCTTGCACTCAGTTGCTTTTTAAGGGACTTCCTTTGTTTTTCTGTCACCTATCCTTCACAAAATATATACAGCAACTGCAGGTCTGGTACTCTCAAAAGAAGTAGGGAAGAGACTGCCAGCTAGGCAGGGTTAATTGTCCCTCCATCTACCCTGACTCACAACAGCAAGGAGATAGGACATTACTCTCATTAAACAGTTTCTTTAGATAATTTAGAAAGTGAAGGCTAAGAATCCACAAATATATAAATCAGGTTTTGTTGTCAAAACTAAATTCCCTTTACTGATCCTCTAACGATTTGATTTGATAGAGAATTCAATAAACTTCTGATATTTCATTTTAATTAATGAAGGTCTAAAGGACCCTAAGTAGTTGCTTATATATGGTCCTTTTAAGTCACATTATGAACCTGATTGGTGTTACAGTACCTGTCTCTAGGGTTTAGCTAGGTTTCCATGACACTTGCCATATTCTGTTTTCTATACTTCCCTGGTTCTGTAAAAACCAAGCTTATATCTCAGCAACCAGGTGGTTCTAGGGGATGTCTTTGTTTTAGTAACTCATTTACCATGCCTTTCCTTTCCCTGTGCATAATTCTTCATTTATTTCTGTGGACGCATAGCTCATGGAATGGGGTATTCATCAACCGCTTCAACCCGTATGATGTATACAGATTGAAGCATCTTATCTATTTTCTGTGCCATGGAAGGAGGTTAATACTTTAAATTGTACTCTGAATTTTGTGAAACACCTATTTTGTGAAATAAATAGACAAGGCCTTTAACATGTATTTTCTCTAAACTTTCTTTGAGCACTGTAACAAAGTTTAGTATCTTTACTGGAGAGTAAAGATACTAAAAATTATTGGGAATAAGTACTTATGGAATAGCTTAGCCCTTCACTAGACGTACCTCTTTTTACTGGACACCCAGGTAACTACATTTCCTAGAACTACATTTCCTAGATCTCATGCAAATGAGAGCCAATAGAATGTGATTAAAAGTGATGTTTGTACTGCCATCAAGCCCTATTTAAATGTGCCTTTACAAGACATATCAATTTACCCTATTCTGTTTATGTCAGCAACGTAGGGGATTGGACACATATGCGTATATGACTTTGCAGACATCAAGTTCAATTGTTTCTCATTTTGCATAAATGCAAAATTGTAAAAACTGTTTTAGACTGCCTTCAACTGAAATATTGCATTAAATTTTTGATGCTAAATCTAAATGTGAAATTATTTTTCTTTTGTCCTTAAAGGATGGTTTTAGATTAAACTTCACTTAGGACATTGTCTTTGGCAAATGTAATTCATCAGGCTCATTAGTATCTTCCATGTATATTTTAGCAGGTGTGTCTTAAATAGCCCATGCCAGTCACATTTCTCTATGAATAATAAATGACTTACAGTGTGCTACTTATATCATTTGATTTCAGAATTTTGCATCATTTTCTGTATAGAGTGAACATGAAAAATTATAATATTGTTATAGCAAGTTTAAGCGTTCTCTATAGATTTCAAATTCTGTCATAAATACCATTAATTATAAAGGCATGCTCAGTGAATTTTCAGTTTATCTGCCTCTGAGTACAGTGTTGCAATTGACAGTAGATTTTCTAGAAATTGATTTTTAACATGTTTAATATATGTGAATGTTTTGACATGCCATACAAAATAATTAAATTGATTCATACTGGCATGGAAAATGATTTTTTAATATTAATTGAGAAAGCAGTACGTTGGCCGTTTTCAAGTGGCTATTTTACTATATTTTTAGTGCTTTTTAGTGATACTATTGGAGCTGCCTTCCACCAGATATAAATATTACAACAGATTTTTCTCCCACCTTCTCAAGATTAATTTTTCATGTTGGAGTGAATTTGTTAATTCCTAATTTTTAAAGGCCTCTTGAGTATTTCAGATGATGAAATAAAATTCCAAGAGCTATATTTAAAAGATTAATATTGAGGGGCGCCTGGGTGGCGCAGTCGGTTAAGCGTCCGACTTCAGCCAGGTCACGATCTCGCGGTCCGTGAGTTCGAGCCCCGCGTCAGGCTCTGGGCTGATGGCTCGGAGCCTGGAGCCTGTTTCAGATTCTGTGTCTCCCTCTCTCTCTGCCCCTCCCCCGTTCATGCTCTGTCTCTCTCTGTCCCAAAAATAAATAAAAAACGTTGAAAAAAAAAAAAAGATTAATATTGATATTTAAGTTGGGATATGTGACTTCAAAGGTGTTTTGAGATTTGTGTTGATTTCTGTCTTGAAGAACCTTTGAACTGGTGGTTGATTTCTGGAACTACATAGACATCTGGACAATTTAAGAAATATTTCACTTCAAATCTTTACAAATTACCCTTCCAATTATCTTAAACAACCTAGATGTGCCTCTATGTTATGAAATTAAAATGCCAAAACATACTAGAAGATTCAAAGATGACAACAGTCTGCATCTATGCTCTTATGTTCATTCACTACTATAAAAAGGCATTTGACTTTAGAAGACATAGGCATATAACTGATTATTCTCTGTAATAATCTTTCTGAGGTATACTTTGACACTTTTGGCTTTTGACATTTTTGAATGAAACCAACACTAATGCAGAAATTACCCTTCTGTGGTAACACTGGAGTGTTATGGTTTCCAAACCACAATTCCTGAACATTTGTGATTTGTAACTCTATGGTAACTTCATGCAGTGTGGGCAAAGGTTACTGATAAGTGGATTGTGAGATTGCCGTAGAAAAATTTTAGGTAAGCCAGTTATTTCAGTGGACTAGCTGCAGTCTGGGGCCAAAAAGCTGACAGCCTCAAACTCTAAGGAGGAGCCTTCCTACTTCCATTTTGTAGGAATGTGCTGAAATTAGAAACAAATGGCATTGTCCATGGAAATCTTTATACTGATCTCCAGGTATTGTTCCAGAGGTTCTTTTTTTGAGATCCCTAGACCTTCTCTAGGTACTGGTTAGGTGAGGAATCATACAGGATGAAAACTGAATTTGTTAACAAAGGAAATGTTTTGAATAGGGTACAGTAATTGTTTTAGAGGGAGTCAGCTTTAGCTAGTTTAGTAGATTTGGCATCTTTTAGACTGTGTCTAGGACTTGGAACTACATCTTCTAAAACTGAGGGTAGAGGAAAGGAACTTGAATTACAGTTAAATGAGCACGGGACAAAGGAGTTCGTGGAAAGGGAGAGTCTTCAGATGAAGAATATGACACTATGCTGATTATTTCAAATGAGTGGTGATAGTGAAACATGGATTAATATGGCATTCTCATGAAAGTGTCTACCACAAGAAGATATATCCTTGGATGAGAGACAGGGCAAAGATACATTCTAATGAACTGGCCAGGGAAACTTGAAAAATTTCAAATTAAGAGTCAGTTTCATTTTAGCTAGTCACCTTGACCAAGTTATGTAAATATTAGCAGCTTTAGTTATCTCAACATGATGAACAAAAGCAACTTCACAATGTTGTAGGAATGGAAATAGTAAATTTCCTGACTATAGAATAACGCTATTTTGTGTCTTTGAGCCTCTTACTGTTAGTTATTCTAATATTTAAATCAAACAATGTTTATAGTATTATTATTTTTTTCATTCAGAGCATTTCATTCAGAATATCCTACAATGTTGGGGAAAAAAATTCACTTTAGGTAATCAGATAAGGAAGAGTACATTGTATTACCTAATATAAGTATATTAGTATTATTCGCTTGAGTCTTTACAGGTCTGAAGATTCTTTGAATTATAGATTTGATTGACTTTGAATCATGGACATTTCTTTGAGTTTTAAATACTATATGAAAATTAATTCTATGGCAAGTTGTTACAAAATGATTTGATCCTGATGTTAGAAAGCAATGGCTGTCTATATCTCTTTAACTTTGGACTTTCCTGAACAAACTTCATTTTTTAAATATCTAATTACTGAGATATCAAGGGAGACTACTTTTATTCCTCAAATAATTAGCTAAAGGTTAACATACTCCATATTGACATTTTTGTTAGGCTGTAATTGATTTGAGCTTACTTAAGAAGAAACTACTGTTGGCTGGTTGTTTACAGTCCAAATTCCAGAAATAATGAGTATCTATTAACTTTAATTTTAGAATTGGAATTCTGGGATTATTGTATAAATTTTTCTGTGGTTGAAAAGAGTAGAAATTCACAAAAAGAAAATGGAGTGTATTTTTTCAACTCATAATGTTGTAATAGACCCATTTCTTTCCTTTTCTCGTACCCACATTATTAAAATCGAAAACTCAGGCCCTCAATTAGGTTTGGGAAATGGCTATGTGCTGTCCCTCAGAGGAATTGTAGTAACAGCTTTACAAATCAGAATCCTACTTCACCAATCAAAAATCAACACACTGTGAAGAGAAGACAATGGGTCATCTCACGAACCATATATCACAAATCCCCATAACTGGATCTTTGTTGTCATTGGCAGGTAATGTGTTTTGAACCCATGATAAGTAGCTTTGCTGTGTATGTCTGGCAACAAAGTCCATCATATTTGATAGTGATTTTCTTTGAACAGTGATCTACAAATCCATATCAAGCACTATAATTAATTTCTGTATTAAAATTCTACTGACAATTGGTTCAGGTTTTTTTCTTCCAAAGAATATACTAACACAGCAATAGTAACACATGAAAGTACCAAATGCTTGCTGTAATGATACACACAGAAATTATCATAGTGTCTTAAAAATTAGAGGCTATTATGAGGAGAAAATTCACTACAGTTAGGTTTATTTCTTTTTTTTAAATTTTTTTAATGTTTTATTTATTTTTGACAGAGAGAGAGAGAGACAGAGCATGAGCGGGGGAGTGTCAGAGAGAAAGAGGGAGACACAGAATCCGAAGCAGGCTCCAGGCTCTGAGCCATCAGCACAGAGCCCGATGCGGGGCTCGAACTCACAGACTGTGAGATCATGACCTGAGCCAAAGTTGGACACTCAACCGACTGAGCCACTCAGCCACCCCCAGTTAGGTTTATTTCTATTGATACATATATTTATTTAAGTTTTAAGAATTGTTCTTTTAATATGTAGAAATAGTATTATTTATATTGCAATCAATATTTGTATACACATTGTGAACATGAACTACTTTTTTGGACTAAATTTCAAAAAATAATTTAAACATAGGTCATAAGATTAAAGTAAGTTCGGGTTTGCAATATCAATAAAATGTGAATAAAAAATTGATCATTATCTGCTGAATCATTCTTCCAATAACAATCCTCATTTGCCTCCCAAAGACATGTACATTAAAATACAAACAATGTAGTCACCCAAATCCACAAATAAAAAAGCTGTGAAGTAAAGTTGATGGAAAAGGAAAGTATTGCAACAGTCAACTTTAGGTGTAGTTATAACAAAATAAAAAGGAGTAAAAGTTTCATTTTTCCCTGATGTTATATTAATATACTAGAGTATGATTCTGATTACTGAGACTGAGATTATGAAGATATATGAAGCTTTTGAATGGTTTGCCAAGAAGTTGCTTGTAAATTAAGCTATGGTATACTCCCTGTAGAATAAAACTCTTGGCAAAAGACCTTAGAGAAATTTCTTGCTTATTGACAGATAAAGGAGTTGATTTAGAAAGTCTTCTGTAAATTTATTTTTATTTTCCTTCATATGTCCTTATATCTGAAAACATATTACGTATAAAGAGCTTTATACTGGGAATTCCATACATAATTAACTTATTTAGAACAGTGTGTTATGCTCTTTTTGTTTTATTTATTATGTAACTTTACTGCTAAGATGTAGTCATCATGTGGATAGTCATCATTCTATCCTTAGATTCTAAAATAGTACTTAGTAAAAAAAAATAAAAAATAAAATAAAATAGTACTTAGTATATTATAACTACTCAATAAATTCTTATTTGACTTAGTGGTGTCTTTAGGTGAATCCAAGAAGAATAAAATATCATCTACTTTTTCTATGATAGAAGTATAATACATTTTTTAAAAAGTGAAACCATGGAAATTTATTTAAGGTTTGTGTGTTTGTTTGTTTTTGTTTTTAAGTAAGTTCTATGCCCAATGTGGGACTTGAACTCACGACCCTGAGATCAAGAGTCACATGCTCTACTAACTGATCCAGCCAGGTGTTCCAGTGTAATGAATTTTAATAAGAGCGTGTAGTACAGAGATATTTTTCTAAGTTATTTATTTTGAGAGAGAGAGAGAGAGAGAGAGAGAGAGAGAGAGAGTGAGCAAGCTGGGGAGAGCCAGAGAGAGGAATAGAGAGAATCCCAAGCAGGCTTGGGAATGCAGAGTTGACCTGGGGCTCATATTCAAGAGCTGTGAGATCATGACCTGGACCTAAGTCAAGAGTCAGAAGCTTAACTGAATGAGCCACCCGTGTGCCCCTGTAGTACAGAGATATTTTAAATTCTTATAATTTTATATTAACCAAACCCTCATGAGAGTTATCATACATTTATTTGAGGGTAGGTTTTGCCTTTTTACAGTAATTGATGAAATTCTTCTGTAAGTCCTCCAGCACATGTACACACCCCAAGAATACTAATACTTTTTTTAAATGATAAAAGTGGTATTTTGGTGGAATCTTTCAGGTTTGCCATGTAGAGTATCATTTTGTCTGCAAAGAGTGAAAGTTTGAGTTCTTGCCAATTTGTATGCCTTTTATTTCTTTATGTTGTATAATTGCTGAGGCTAGGACTTACAGTATTTTGTCAAACAACAGGGGTGAGACTGGACATCCGTGTCATGTTCCTGACCTTAGGGGAAGAGCTCTCAGTTCTTTCCCAATGAAGACGATTACCTAAAATTGGGGGTTAATATTAAAAAGATGAAATATGATTAAAATTTGTATATATAATTTTCTCAATTTTTTCTTTTATTCTTTTGAAAAGAATAAACTTCCATATCTAGTTAATATATGTTGTCTTAGAATCTTCTGTAGGCTTCCATTTCCATTCCAGCAACTAGGCAAGTTATTCCAAACCTCCTGTTACAAGCAGATAAAAAAAAAGGCTGGATAAAATATTTAAGATATATATTTAAAAATAATCTCAGAAGTATGGAAGAGCTGAAATAATAGAGAATTGCTAGAACAGCCTGAATGCAAATGTGACTGCAGAGAACTTTCCCTTGTACTGAGCAGAAGGAAAAATAGAAGAAGTTTAAAGAAATGTGTCCCTCCAAAATTTTAGCCATGGCTAGAGAACCTCAAGCAATGTAATTGGTACCATACCACGTTTATCCTTACGTATCTGGCAGAAACAAACAGGAATACTCTCAGAAAAAAGTAACTTTTATCTTAGGCTTTAGGAAATCTCCATATTTAATATTTAATTAAAGATAAACAGACAAGGGGCGCCTGGGTGGCTCACTCAGTTGAGCTTCCCACTTTGGCTCAGGTCATAATCTCACAGTTGGGTTCGAGCCCCACGTCGGGCTCAGTGCTGACAGCTCACAGCCTGGAGCCTGCTTCAGATTCTGTGTCTCCCTCTCTCTCTATCCCTCCCCTGTTCATGCTCTGTCTCTCTCTGTCTCAAAAATAAACAAACATTAAAAAAATTAAAAATAAATAAATAAATAAATCACCAGAGTTAGATCAAGTAGGTAAAAGCAGAGAGCAGAAACAGAATTGCTGCCACTTCGTGTGTTGTAAATATTAGCCACGTCTAAAAACATTCATGCTTATTCTGTTAAAAGACACACACGCGCACACACACACGCACACGCACACACACACACGTACACACACACTTAATAAAATTGGCAAGGACTGGAAAATTATGAAAAGGTCCACAGGAAACTCAAATAAAAATTTGGAAATTATAAATGTAGGAAATGAAATTTAAAAAGCTCAGTGAACATACCTGATAATAGCCAGGGTGGAACAAAGTGAACTAGCCACCTAGGCTACCAGGTAGGATGTATTAGTTCATGTTAGAGCAATTGCCCGTGGCATGCATTGATGTAATCAGTCCTTCATCCAATATACCTAGCAGGATGAAAGGTGGACCCCTTTTGTTTTAAGATATATCATCTGAACTTTCTATAGATTTTAAAATAATGTCTCAAGGAAGTCAATAATTACAGACTTTTAGTGTGGAACGTATTATTGTCTTGTTTCACTCTAGTACAAATTGCCTTGTTGCTGTTAGTATCTTGATTCTACTAGAATCCTGAGATAAGATAAATAACTGGACTGTAAAATCAAATTTATACAAAAATGAAGATTTACTAATAATTTCAAGAATACACATAGTTGTAAGCCTCAGGACAAGCAAGTTTTGCCCTCAGACAGCCAACTTAGCTCATAGCCATGAGGATGTCCAGATTAATTATGGAGTTCTGACAGTATGTTTGTATATATTGCATTAAAAATAGATTTTTTTAAAGCGAAAATCTTTATGTAACACCAAGATACTTCCTTAGCTTATGTGACATTATGAGTCAATTGAATATATACATGGAAAAATATCTTGGTTCTATACATCACACTGTGCACAAAATCAATTCCTAATATATTGAAGATATACATGGAAATGATAAAATAAATCTTTTAGAGAAAAAAGAGAATAGATATCAAAGATACAATGGAATACTACCATATATCCTCCCAAATGGTGTATGGAAAAGAATGACATGGGCACCTGTGTGGCTCAGTTGGCTAAGCATCCATCTTTGGCTCAGGTCATTATCTCGTGGTTCATAGGCTTGAGCCTCGCTTTGGGCTCTATGCTGACAGCTTGAAGCCTGGAGCCTGCTTCTGATTCTCTGTCTCCCACTCTCTCTGCCCCTCCCCTGTTCACATTCTCTCTCTGTCTCTCTCTCAAAAATAAACATTTAAAAAAAAATAATGACACAATAATTTTGTCCAGAATGTGGAGAAATCAAAACCATCACATGATGACAGTAAGAGTATAAGTTAGTAAAAATTCTAGTAAGACTTTTGGGCAGGAAATATTAATATACATCATATGCATAATCTATATTACAGCAATTCTGATACTAAGTATATACCCAACAGATATGTGTGTGTATAAGTCAGAAGATTAGTACCAAAACGTTCATAGCACTATTAATAATAGGAAAACAATTGAGTCTACTAAAATGACCACTAATAGTAGAACAGATAAATAGTATTCTTGGTATGGAATATTACACAGGAGTGAGAATAAACAATCTACAATCACATCTGGCAATATAGATGGCTCTCACATAACTAATGCTGAACGAGAAAAGCCATATAATAGAAATCATGTTAGATAATATTTGTATAAAGAAAAACTTAAAATATGCTTATTTCAGCCAGGATAGTGGTTATCCATAGGAGGACATAGTGACTGGATGAGAATACGAGTAAGTTTCTGGGCTTCCGCTATTATTTTTCTTGATCAGAATGATTATTATATGTTTGTATTCAGCTTATAAAGATTTATTGACCTGTACACTTCATTCATATTTACTATTGTTACGGTTTTGAATAAAAAAAATGTTTATTTTTGAGAGAGAGAGAGAGCCAGTGGGGGAGGTGCAGAGAGAGGAGGGGACGGAGGATGTGAAGTGGGCTCCGCGCTGACAGCAGAGAGCCCAATGTGGGGCTCAAACTCCCCAACTGTGAGATTATGACCTGGGCTGAAGCTGGATGATTAACTGACTAAGCCACCCAGGTGCCCCAAATAGAATTTTTAAGTAAGGAAATAGAACTGTTAGACTGGGACATAAATCAAAATGCTATCTGGAGTGCATACTGAGAAACAAAATGATAGAAATTGCATATGGGAGATTAGAGAAACTGGGGAGATGGTAAAATGTTTCAATATTTGTCTTCCCAACAGAGAAAAAAATGAAGAAGAAACATTATATGAAGAGATAATGGCTGAGAGTTTCCAGACAACCCAGGAAAACCCTATGCAGGATAAATGAAAGATAATCACATATTAAGAGTGAAATTGTAGTAATTCAAAACAAAAAGGACAAATGACACTAAAAGAGTGTATAAATTTCAAACTAATGAGGTGATAAAATAGAGTAATAATTTGTCAATTCAAGTTAAGCCAAGAAGGGAGAAAACATAAAACAGGCAGCATAAGTCTAAGGTATAAATCATCAGTATGTACTTCTTTCAAATATTTCAGTGATCACGTTAAATATAAACGAATTTAATATGCCTTGTTAAAGCCAGAAATGGTTAGGTAGGCAGAGAGGAAACTATGTTTTGTTTAAAAGAAAATTTTTTCTTAAATATAAGCACAAAATTTTTAGTGTAAAAAGACAGTAAAGATCTACCAATGATAAACAAATGATAAAGAAAAATTGGCAAAGATCTCCTTGATACTAAAATGTTTAAATCACCAGGAAGATGTAACATTTAAAAATTAATACACATCTAACAACAACACAAAAATTGACAAAACTAAAATTGATGGGAAGAAATAGGGAAATCCACAAAGTAGTAAATTAATGTTCCTCACTCAACAATTGATAGAACAAATGAACACATAATTAGTAAGAATATATATGATTTGAATGATGTGATTAATAAACTGGAACTAATAAACCACATATTATACATTATTGCTAAGAGGACATAAATCAGTTATAAAAATTGATCATAAATTATTCATAAATAAAATCTCAACCAACTTCAAATAACTTAAATCATTTTTAAGCATGTTTTTTGCCCAAAATGCTATTAGCTAGAAATCAATGTAAAATAGTCAGAAAATGTCACATATTTGAAAAGCAAAATATTTCTAATTTACTCCTTGATCAATTGATTCAAAAAGAAATCATAATATGTTTTAGAAGATACTTTGAAAAAAAATATTTTGAACTGTGTCATGACCAAAATACTATATGTGAGAAGTTGTAGGATAGAGATAGGCAACACATATTTATAGTGAAATTTGCTATGAATAACTTTATGCATGAAATATAAATGAAGCTAATGTTTTTCTAAAAATAAAGTAGGAAACCAGATAGAAAAGAAAAAAACAAGACTCACAAAACCTGAATTATCCTGTTAACATGGTGAAAACAGAAAAAATAGTCAAAATGCTTTTCTGAAGAAAACTATACACCCATAATGACCTCACTGTAAGTTCTACTGAACATTAAAAAAAATGCAGATAAAGAAGTCCTTATAAAGATTAGGAATGTGCTGCAAATCACTTTAACCAATAAGGATTTTAGATGTGGAAAGGAGGGGAAAACCAATAAGGTTTCTGAAAACCAATAAGGATTTTAGAATAAATGACAAATTTATTTGTGGTAATTATAAACATATGTAAATGTATATCTATGTTCATCTGTCTATAAGTACAAAATAATATTATATAAATCACATATTTATCCACCTTTATGTATATGAAACTATCATAATTCATTTTAATTTATCCCAAAGGTGAAATTTTGGTTTATCACTAGGAAAGCTGTTAATGAAATCCGCTATATTAACAGTATAAAGAAATTTGTGTGGTTATCTTAGTATATAGAAAAAGGCATTTGATAAAATTCAGTGTAAATTCTTAAAATTTATTTATTTATTTTTGAGAGAGAGAGGGAGTGAGGGAAGGAGGGGCAGAAAAGGAGGGAGAAAGAGAACCCCAAGCAGGCTCCACACTGTCAACGTAGAGCGCCACACGTGGTTCAATCCCACCACTGTGACATCATGACTTGAGCCAATATCAAGAGTTGGATGCTCAAGTGACTGACCCACCCAGGCTCCCCTCAGTGTACATTTTTGATAAAAAGTTTTCAAAGGGGAAATATAAAGGAACTTCCTCAATTTGATAAAGAGTATTTATAAAATCTTAAATCTTAAGATAATGTCATCCACTATTGAAAAATCTTTCCCGAGATGAGGTAACTTAAAATAACGCCAATTAATACCACATCTATTGATCATTGCTATGGAGGATTTGGGCTAGAAAGGCAAAACCCCCAAATATTCTGCAGATAAATTTTAGGATTAGTAATGAAGATTTTATCTAAGTAGTTGATTGGATCTTTTCCTAGATGCTCGTGCAGTTAATAGTCTTAAATTTTTGGTGTTTAAGAACCCAGGGGTGCCTGAGTGGCTCAGTCAGTTGAATGCCTGACTCTTGATTTCAACTCAGATCATGATCTCACGGTTCATGGGACAAGTCCACATCAGACTCCTTGCTGACAGCACAGAGCCTGCTTGGGACTCTCTCCCTCTCTCTCTGCCTCTCTCTGCCTCTCTGTCTCTGTCTCTGTCTCTCTCTCTCTCTCAAAATAAATAAATAAATAAACATTTAACAAACAAGCAAAAAGAATCTACAGTGACTCAACTTTCTTCTCTCACTATGTCTCACTACTTGGGCTCAACTGGCTAGGAAGCTTGCAGCAATAAAGGGAGCAGCTCTATTTTTTCCCCCTCCTTTCCACATCCTCCATTGCTTTCTTGACGATGTGGTTGGGTCCTGTAGGGTGAGGCAAGGAGAGAGGATATTGGAACATCTTCCAAGAGAGAAGGATATTCCTAACGTGGGTTGTCCCTTCACAGTGATTCCTAAGCACTGTAGCCATTTTTTCTCTTTTGAGATTTTTTTTCATGAGTCAGGATGAGTCCTATATCTGTGAGTCCACAATAACCCAGGATATGCATGTGAAGGCCTCCAGGTGATTTTCTGAAGTTCCTCTCACTTGTTTTGCTTGGCTGGAGGGGTACAGCACTCCCTTCTTTTCCTCTATACAGAGGAAAGGAGAAGCATACATCACTCCCAGCTCTCTCCAAAAAAAACTTATAATTTTGTCCTAGTAGATTCCCAGCTTATCTGTGGATCATGGACTAATGGTGGTAGAATTTGCCTAGGACCCCCTTCTCTGCTAGTCCTATATAGATTTCCTGTTATCTTTAGGTTGTGGGGATTACTCAATTCCTCTTGTTCTTGGTTTGGGGATCTTGAGAGAAAGAGTCACTCCATATTTTAATACCTGATTACACTGTTATTATAGATTCTTTAAAATTTTAGTGAATACAGTTCAATAACATCTTGGAATCTGAATTGCTCTAAGAAGTCATTTCTGTCTGTTCTCTGTGATCTTGCCTCTGTAATTTATTGCATGTTTTTGGAACTAGTACTCTTTAGATGTAGTGATGTCTAAAATATGTCTCCTTTTTATAATGTCCTGTTTAATATCAAATATGGTATATTGATTTTGCTCTTTCATACAGGTCTGGCTTTAAGATTTCAACTTTGTCTTAACAAAATCTGTTTCCTCCACCAACTTTGTCAGCCTATCTGCCTTTTTTCAGAAAACCTTGCACTACTGCTTCTTTAATTGTAAAAACTAAAGCATGCTCTTTAGTAAATTCAGTTTCTTCCTTGATATTTTTTAATGGGCCATTTTAGCATTTGGATTGCAATCATTGTATTGAGGTATTTTTTTTTCCAAACTAAGAAGAAGGGATTTTCCCTTCATATCAGGGGTCTGCTGTTATTTGTTCAGTAATAAGACTTATCTGCCTCCTTCAGCTTTTTCCTGTGCAAATTCCAACCGCACGTAGGTCATGGGGCTGAAACAGTGTTATTTCTCTATAACCAAAATTTTGCCTCAGCCATACTCAAGAAAATGTGTTTTGTAGGGTAGATCAACTTCAGAAACAGAGCCCCACAGCATTCTTAAGAATTCATATTCTTAATTCATTCATAATTCATAATTATTAGGAATTATGTGCATTTGGGGGCACCTGGGTGGCTCAGTTGGTTGAGCTTCTGACTGTTGATTTTGGCTAAGGTCATGATCTCACCTTTGTGAAATTGTGCACCCAGGTCATGCTCTGCCCTGATAGCATGGAGGCTGCTGGGGATTCTCACTCTCTTCCCCTCCCCCACTCATGCGCATGTTCTCTCTCTCAAAATAAATAATTAAAAAAGAATTATGTGCATTTAATTAATACTAGTAAAAAGTTAACTGCACAACTGCATAAAACATGCATGCACAACATGCATATCTCCATTAATAGAGCCTCAAAAAACTGTTGTAATCCATTAGTTTCAAAACTCCACGTGTCATAATTTAAGTCATTAACATCTAAAGATGATTGTGGAGAGTTGGTGAAAATGGTAGGAGCATAATTTCTGGATATCCTTGAATTCCCATTCAAAACTAATTAAAGCAATTAGATCATAAACCCAAAAACAAGGGGATGAGTTATCTTCATAGACATCAAAATTCGAGCCAGTGAATGACCAACAACCACGGGACCTATGTATTACTGGCATCTATATGGGAGAAAGCAGAGGAAAGTACTGGAGCAACTGACAGACCTGAAAGCAGAAGAACCTCAAATAAGCCTAAAAGTTATAATGGAAAAGTACAGCCAGTCAAGTTGAGAATGGCTTCTGAAACTCAGGGGAAATTGGCTTCATCAGGGAGCTGATGAATATAAGGGATCCACAGTAATGCCCAAGTTGTGTAAAAGCTCTACACTGTCACAACTGACTGTCCAGACTGACTCTCCACATTGAGGAGACACTGCAGGGAGTGGAATCAAAATTAAACAAGGCAAGGATGAAAAAAAAATTAAGCAAAATAAGGATGAAGGTTAAAATAGATTATAATATACAAAGGCTATATGATCTTATACTATAGATAAAGAATAAACATAAAATCTAGAGAATCCTAAAAAATAATTTATGAATGGTTTCAGTAATAATAATTTTCAGTGATACTATTGGTACCATTATTCTGAAATTAGTTATGAGCAATTTGGGATAAAGCAAATTAGGCATTATGGAATGTTCCTGTTCTATCATCCCTCTGTTATTGATAACTAGGATTTGTGCTGTGGAAGAAACGAAAAATAAATTTAATGTGCAGGAAATTAAGTAAAATCCATGTTGAATTTGAATTGGGATCACTAGTTTGAACTTATATTTTTCCTAGCTCTGCCCACTGCAGAGGCTTGGAAACAATGACTAAACCAGTAACAATGAGCATCCCAAGTGCTTCGACTTTGACTATAGGTATAATTTCTTATTAAAAGAAACCAGGGCCTCTTGAAGAAGTGGCTAATTACAGTTTTGGGTTGGAATATCTATAAAAAGTAAGGTTAATCTTGCCATACCAAATAGCAAGGAAGCTATGAAGGACCATTTAAGTCACACCAAAAAGGCCTCTGAAGCTAACATGGAGATACCATCACTGGACAAAAGTGGGAGGGATGTTTTGAGCCTCAATAAGAAAAAAAAATGCCATAGAATTAATATGTTTAAATCCATAGTTTATGATATGAGTGATAACTAACTCATTAATTATCTAGAAACCTGGATAAATAAAAGGATAAAGTATTTCGTATTTCTTATATGAATTTTATCACTAGGTAACAAGATTGTAGATACAGAGAAACATCAATTTATAAAATTATTCTGGCTAATAAACATAAACAAAATAATAGCATTTCACCATTTTATACCACGAATAAATTAATGGATCTAGGCATTGAGTATCCTCATTGATTTGCTTTATAACTAAAAGGAGAAAAAACAGGTATTATGCATCTCCCAATGGACACAATGCTACCTGTGGTGTCTGCTTGAGTATCTGGGTCTAGCTGCCAATGTGAAGTGAATTGAGACGACGGAAGGGCATGCTGAGCTTTTCATTGCATGAAAAGTATGCAATCAACAAAATCCAGATGGTAGGCAATTCTATGGGTCAAAATTCTTAGGCCATAAACAGATACAATGTGTGAAAAAGAAAATAATGGAGAACCTGAGGTTAATAGAATTAAAAGACCTATCAAGCTTAAACAGTGGGCAAGAATATATTTTTGAAATCCAAGGATGCATACTTGAGCAATATAATTGTAAAGAGATATGTGGAAATAATTATAAATCTGAGAGTTGTTACTTTTGGTATGTGACAGGAGTCTGTGATTCAGATGGGGCATGGTGAGGACTTCTGGGTGACTAACAAAGTTCTGACTTTGCCAGGGGAAGACCTGGAGTTTGTTGTAGGATAATTCATTAGGCTATACATATGTTTTGTGTCATTTTCTATATCTGTGTTTTGTTAAACTAAAACCAAACCAAACAAAAACATATAATCTAAAACTTTGAATGTAGCAGAAATCTTAATTTCATGATATATTTTGCCATCTAAATTACCGGTTTTGTCTCTCTCTCAGTGTTGCTAGTTGGTACACAAAGACTGAATGGTTTAAGATTTTTTTAAAGGCTTTTTCTTTCTAAAGACAGAACCAATTGAAAGATAAAAGGTAAAGGTAGGCAGATGGTGATCAATATTTATACACACACACACACACACACACACACACACACACACACACACACTGTCATCCGAATTGACAGTAGAACTCATCTCTGGATCCCACAGAAGTAAAGCAGGCTGCCATGAGTTTATGACTCGAAGGCACAGTGAATATAAACTTTCAGAAAAGAGGCTTGCTTTGCATACAAAGAAACGTTGGATTAACATGTCCTTTCAAATCTGACCAGGGAAGCAAGTACAAGGTTTAGAGAAAGAGGACATGAGAGTTATTCTAGTAGAAACTAGAAACATTATGAAAATCAGGGTCCAGGAAGAGGGGTATTGCATAAAAGAATATAATATTGCTTATGTGTGAAGTGCAGCTTATTCAACCATCTCACTGTCCCCTTTGTTAGACATTTAAGTTGTTTCCAGTTTTTCACCAGAACAAACAGCATTTTAATCACAACCCATGTCCATATACATCTTAATGTTTATCTCTGATAGATTTGCTGCTTTAGAGAGAAAATAAATCATTCATTTTTAAACCACTGTCAATATACTCAACAGAGCACTGTTTCGAATTTAAGATCTCACACTGTGAAACATTCCATTTCAGATTCAGTCTTGTCTCACAAGGAGTCGTGTGTAAAATAATCTCAAATAACACATTATGGAAAACAAGGCAACCTGTATATTTGATAGAGATTCCATTTTTCTCACATAGAATGTACTCAGGAGTACATTAAACAGTCAGTGCACACACTAAAATGAAGTGGGATTAGACTTCTCAGTTATCATGGTACACAGACTTCATCCTGCAGCCTCACAGATCAGTTCAGTTGACCAAAGCGCTCCAGTTGATTAGCTTCCCGCCCAGCTTCTCATCCTCTGATGGGTTTTTATTACTTTTATATTTCAGCAACATATAACACAAACAAACAGACTCTAGCATGCTTCTCTTTTTCTTTTGGGAGTACAAATCTGTGTGGATGAAAAGTAAACAAGAATCAAAAAAGGTGCCTTTCTTTTTATACCTATTTATCCAGTCATCTAACATTCCTGGCAGAAAGAAGACCAAAGTGATCCATAGGCAATTAAAAAAAATAGGTTGTAAAATGACCACAATTGTCAGGGTGCCAGTTTCTGTATTGGCATCTGTGGTAATGGCTGACAATAACTGAGTGAATCTTAAGAATGGCTGTTTTATGTTTGTTTTTGAACACTAATCTTTATAATCCATTCTGATTCAGCCTAAATTATCATTAGGAACTCTAAAGGACAGGGACAGTTGGGCTATTGTTTGGGAGTTACTCTAGGTTGACTGTATGTGGGATGAAATAAACTCCAAGAGCTCAGTTGACTTTGAAATACTAATGTTTCTTTAATAAAAAAAGGTCCAAATGGATTTTCTTGGGTCACTTAGAACTAGTGTTGGGTAACTGTGTACCTATGTCTTTTATTGTTTTTCATCCTTTATTCCTTTTGGTGCAATGCAAGTGGAAAGATTGGAGCTTTGGCAGCCATTTTGGATCTCAAAGTGACTTCAAGGGTGAGAGCCAGGCTAGTATGTTTATTTAGACAGAGCCTGATGTCTGAGAAATAGAAACTGCAATATCAAACCCAGATATTTTTCATTGGGCTTCTTTTGAATTGATAGAATAAACCCTTGTGTATTTAAACCAGTTATATTTTGGGTTTTCTGTTAGAGGAATTTACTTGGTTGCTTAACAGCTGATGGAATTAAAGAGAGTGGGGGGGGGGGGAGAATATTTTTCACCATGTTTTCATTAAAAGAAATGGATCCCACAGTAGTACTGATGATCTTTCTCCTATTTCCCTACTTAACTTTATCTTCTTCCATGGCTATGTATTAATGGAACTTGAGTTTGGTAGCATTTCGGAATAGAATCAGAATAGGATCACCCTCCTCTGGGTGTTGGATAACGCATCTTTTACCATGAATGTCATACAGAGTTCATACTGCACATCTGGTTCTAATTTCAAGAGACTTTTATTTAAAAATATGCATCAGTCCTCAATTCTTCAGGTAATCTACCTCCTATTGATTATATTTTGTTCATGGGTGAGAATTTAAAGTTCATTATGAATTTCCTGGCAAGGTAGTAACTTGAGAATAACTGTCTGGCTCATTTCTTTCTGCCCCTGACTTCTAAACTCTCTGAGCAATGGTGTTCTGGTCCTTGACAATTTTGTCCTCAAATCTGTTTTTCACAATTCCCTTATTTGACTTCCTAATGCAAGGTGTATGTCAAAGACTCTATTAATTTCTGCAAGCTGTATTTCTCAGGGTCTGTGTCAACTGTTTTCTAGCTAGGATCTGCTCATGGAAGCACCAATAGGAGAGTAGAGGGCTCAAGTACAGAACCAGGGCATTTCCTACCCTAACTCTTTGTCTAAGGCTGTATTTCCTGTGGGCACTGACAGGCATGCTGAGGTTTGAGCTTCTGTCATGCAGCTTGGATTCTTATCAACCAGATACCGTAGCAAATGAACTTTACCCATGGTGCAAGGAAGCCGGAGGGTGTGTGCACTGTTCTGGAAACTACTTTTTAAGAAAATATAGGCAACACAGCGGGTTGGGAAACTAAGCGCCTATGCATGGCAGATTATTTCTATCCATTCACTTATTTATTGAATAAATGTTCACTGAGCACATAAGAGGTACCATATTTTGCCTTGGTGTTGGAATTACAACAGTGAACAGATAAATAAAAAACCCCATTGTCTCTTAAGTTTGCACTCTTTTGGAAGAAGGCAGGAAACTAACAATAAATCAATTCTATAATACATTGAAATATGCTCAGTTTTGCTGAGAAAAGTAAAAGGGTACAGAGAATCTTATGGGAGTTGCAATTTTAAATAGGATTGGGGGCGAAGAGCCTTTATGAGAAGATGACACTTGAAAAATAACTTAAGGAAGGTGAGAGGTGAGCCATGCAGATTGCTGGGCCATATATATATATACAAGGGACCTGGAGCAGGAGAGGGCCTGGCACATATGAGGAGCAGAGTGAGGCCAGGGTGGCTGTCATGGACTGCATGGGGAGAGAATGTTAGGATGTGAGATCAGGGTGGCAAGGGGAGACAGCAGTTATAGGGTCTTTTAGGCCATCGTAGGGGCTTTAGCTTTTACTCTGAATGAGCTGAGAAATCATTGCCAGAGTAACATGGTATAATTTGCATTTTAAAGGCCTCATTCTGCTTGCTGTATTGAAGATAGACAAATCTTTTGAGAAGTTTTTCTGTAAATGGGAGTAGGAAATAAATTGTAACTAGAGTGGATATATGGTCAAGAGATGTGCTATTTTTGTTTTTAGATTGGGAGTGAAACCAACACATCTGATGAATTTTCAGTTGGGGATGCTTTACAGAGAAAGAAGAAATTGATGATGCTGAAGAGAAGAAGGAAAGTTTTTAAATCAATGTCTTTGAATGAGAGGGATAAACCAGGGCAAATGTGATAGCTTTGCCCTTAGGTAGTACACAGACAATTTATCTCCAGGAGCAGAGGATTAGATAAAAGCAGGGAATCTGCTTCAGATTTTATGAAGGTAGATGAAAGACATGAAGGAAGCTTGTGGAATTTCTTATCTCATCTCTCTAATTTTCTCAGTAAAATAATAAGTTGAAAGTGAGAGTGAAATGGTATTGAAGATTTGAAGAGAAAGGAGAAGGTTTGGCTTAGTCTTCTAGGAAGTGGAAGACTGAATGGACCAGAGAACTATATAATATGGTGCCTGGGAAGCCAAAGGCACACTGAGGAAAATGGTCAGGAATTTTAATAAGATCAGTATGTGTGTATGCTTTCCTCCAGGTAAGTTGAATTGCACTAGTTTTTAACTAGGGTTGGGACTTTGCCAAGCAAGTATGGTAGAGCAAGAACATAGTGGGCACATGTAGTTATATTCAAAATAACTAGTGTTATAATACAGTAAATTTTAGTCTAGATGAGGTGAGACATTGCAGCATTTGGAGAGAAGAACAGGGAAGAATTCATAGCGCTAATGGTATGTAGGTTCCAATGGGTTCAGAGGACTGTTGGAGTCAAAAGACTAGTAGGATGAGTTATAAGATAGGTGGTAAAGGTAGAAAGAAAGATACTTATCACTAAAATAGTGAATACTGCATGGACATGCCTTAGTGTGTGTTCATATAAATGAGTTGTTAAGACAGAATAGAAGTCAAAATCATTGGTATAGAAGTGTTTAAGTGAGAAGCCAGGTTGTTAGAAAGGTTGTATGGATTTTGAAATTACTAAGAATTAATTGAAGAACAGTTAGGGAGAAGGGTATAAATCTAGGGTTTCTTTCAGATATCAGAGTAAATGATTCTAGGATATAGGTGATGATTGTAATAGTTGGTGGCCCAGACTGAATACAAGTGAGGAAAACTGGGAATTACCAGGAAAGAGAGGAGGAGAGTATTCTAGAATTGACAATGAAGAGCAATGAGGAAGCATACCCTGGTTTTAAATTCAGAGACATAAAGATTGTAAAACGTTTCCTGTTTTAGCTATCATACCTATGACTCTTGCTTTCTCAGTCTCTCCCAGGCAAAATAAAACCCTGCATCTCACATTTGGTGGTTTACTGCTAGGTTATTTGTTTTCTCATTTTCATCTCTTCACCATGAAACTGGAGAAATGAATAAAGGCACAGAGTTTTAGAGGAGTAAGGCTAGGACTCCAGAGACAATGACATTAACACCACAGAAATAAGAGTTCAGGATATAGTTCCTAATTTAAAAATAAAGAACTCAGACTGAAAATTTAAAAGACATAAGAAAGTCGTTTGAACATAATCAAGAGAACTTTGCTTTTATATTCCTATGGAATTTTCAAGCTACAACAGAGAAAGAAATCTCCAATAATACAAGAAACAAAAATTTAATTTATAAAAAAAAGAACAAAAATTGTCTTAGAAGAACTAGAAGAAATGGAACAGTAGACCTTCATAGCTCTGATGGAAGAAAGATTGTTATCCAAGAGTCTCAAGATCAGGCAGGTTTACACCTTAAAAGCTCATAGAAATTCTCAGATATCCAAAGGCTTAGATAGTATACTAATGCCCTGGTTAAAGTCACCATTGAGTAAATAGTTAAAAAACAAATGAAAAATTTCATCAACAAAGAAGAAGCATAATAAATTATGACTTAAACAACTAGTTAAAAGAGTTGAGGTTAGTAAATTTCATGTATAAACAAATTTAAGGCAAGGTATTTTTCCAACAAGCATTTCAAGTAGACAGTTACCAATATTCTATATATTGTTAGATCTCTGTGTATTCAAAATGGTGAAAAATATCACCATGGTCTTTTCCTGAGGAAAATGTGGGGTCATCTGTATTTGTGGTTATATTATATTCGACTATACATATATAATCTGTTTCTGATTATACTGTTTAATGCCTTCTTTTTAAAACATTCTCTAGCAATTCATCAAATTGCAGTTGCCACATATATTCAAGCACAGTATTTAGTATAAAGAGATTATACTTGATATGACTATGGTTACAAACTGATTTTTATTTTTTCTATAAAACACGTATTACCCCAAGATCCAAATTTTCAACAACAGAAAAATTATTTATTTTCCAAAATGTAGGTTTTGTTTTTGGTTTTCTTAAAACATGTATGATTTTTTTTTAATTTTTTTTTAATGTTTATTTATTTTTGAGACAGAGAGAGACAGAGCATGAATGGGGGAGGGTCAGAGAGAGGGAGACACAGAATTGAAACAGGCTCCGGGCTCTGAGCTGTCAGCACAGGGGCCCGATGCGGGGCTCCAACTCACGGACTGCGAGATCGTGACCTGAGCGAAGTCGGCGCTCAACCGACTGAGCCACCCAGGCGCCCCAAAACATGTATGATTTGATTATCGTGGTATAATAATATTTAGAAAAGAATGGTATTATGACCACTAGTGGAATTGCAAAAGAATGACTAACTTCATTCAGTTCTGCAAAGAAGTATAACTAAAGACTTTATTGAGGGTGGGAGCCAGGAATGAAAATGCAAACAAATCAGTTATAATCAGTAAACAACATGACAGAGACAAAATCAAATAGTGGTTATGAGTATGTATGAAATACTTAAATATTCTATTATAAGAAAATATAGAAAACACAAAGTATTTGAATATAAAATATTGCCTGATTTAGTTAAATAAAAATTTAAAATATATGTAGACATAATAGATTAGGAGAAATATATATATATAATACAGTAGACATATATCTAATGGACATAACGAATTAGGAGATATATGTAACATATTAAATATATATCTCCATTAAATAAAAATCATTAAAAGATGATTAACACAAAGGAAAAAGTGTTAAAGAATGTGAGCGTGCCACTAAAATATGAATATGCATTCAACCAAACTAGGAATTAGGGGGACACCTGGGTGGCTTAGTTGGTTAACTTTCTGACTCTTGATATCAGCTCAGGTCGTAATCTCTTGGTCGTGAAATTGAGCCCCTCATAGGGCTCCATGCAGAACCTGCTTGGGATTCTCTCTCTCCTTCTCTCTCTGCACCTGCTTGCACGTGCGCACTCTCTCTCTCAAAATAAATAAATAAACTTAAAAAAAGTATTTAAAAAACCTAGTTATTAGGGATGCAAACTAAAATAACAGTTTCCTATTGTACTGGAGCAAATTAAATGGCTGAAACATCCAACATTTTGGAAAGTATGGTATGGGCACCATACAGCTCACTGTATTGAGAACTGCAAAATGATGTTTTGGGATGTGGGGAGCAATCTGGTAGTATCATTTAAATGCAAAACTTCATATGTATTTTTGTTAATCAATTTCTGCTTTTTGAAAATACAGATGATAGAAATGAAAGGATCATAACATAAGTAAGCACAGAAAACTTATTATGACACTAAAATACATACTAAATTTTGAGGAACTGAAGTATTTCCATGTTACAGAATATTTTACTGATACTAAAATTATGAGGTGGACTATATATAGTGGTATGAATGAACAGCATTGATATATACTGTTAATAGAATATTCTAGAATATTCTAGAGCAACATGTATGTTTCAGCTTGCTAAAAAAAGAAAAGAAAGAAAACTACATGTGTATGTTTAATTGTATGAGCATATTGTTTGGTGCAAAAGATTCAAAACATATGATTTTGATCAACTTAAACAACTGAATTTGATCAAAGAAAATAAATATTTATTTCTTTAAGTAATACTTTTGACTAATTATAAGGAGTATTTCTTAGTTTCTAATTAATTTTTATTAAGAGTAAAAAGTCTCCCTGACAGAATTTAAAACATTTTTACATACTTTAGGATAATATTAACTGCAAAAAACATTCCCATAACAAAACTATACGTACTGAAATTAGTAGTTGGGAAACATTTTATCTGGCAAAAGTTAAATAAAGTTATAGGATTATTAATATAAAAAAACTTGACATTCAAGAGACATAATTTAATTTTTTAGTTTAATTTACTTTTTAAGGTGTATTTATTTATTTTGAGAGAGAAAAAGAGAGCCGTACAGGGACAGAGAGAGAGAGAGAGAGAGAGAGAGAATCCCAAGCAAGTTCGGCACTGTCAGCACAGAGCCCATTGCAGGGCTCGAACTCACGAACCGTGAAATCATGACCTGAGCCGAAGTCAGATGTTTAACTGATTGAGCCACCCAGGTGCCTCTCAAGAGACATAATTTCAATGGAGCAAAACATATTGTATAATAAAATGCCGTCAGTATTTGTGGCACTTTGTTTAAAAAAAGAAAGCGTTAAATAAATTAGGGGAAAAAAAACTATTAGAAATGCAATAATTTATTGATATAAAAATGATAAAAGTGTATTGGTTTGAAAGAATATTCTCTGTGAAGAAAATGAGAAGTAAAAATATAGAGAAATTAGTTAAGATTACCCTATACAGAAGAAAGTCCTCCTGTTTTCAGGGTCCATATAAACTCATAACGCTCATGCTCAAAATTTTGAGGAAATTCCAGTAAATCAAAAAGACTATCTTCAGCACTAAGTCCCTATAATAGAAATTAATTTTAGCTCTTTATATAGCACTAGACATAATAACAATGATTCAAATACCTCAAACTTTATACAAAATTAAATTTGAAAATGGGAATAGTTAAAAATCAATAAAAAATAAAAATATCACAAAGCACAGCTAACAGGATGAATCCAACGCTGTAGGCAGGTGCCACTTAGGATAACATTTTTCATTATATTTAAAAGTCACAATTATTTTAGAAAGAATGAATGAAACAAACAAATAAACAGAAAGACAAACTAAGATAGTGATTGATAACAGCTTTTGTTGTCAGAAGGCCCTGGATTTGAATGTTGAGACTGGCCCTGTTTGGATAAATTATTGAATTTCACTCTTATTTTCCTCGTATATGTGATTTATTAACATTTAACCATTTTGAACTTAAATTTTCTGTAAATGAAGTTACTATTACCCACCTCATGCATTTTTATAAGTTTTTGATGTATTAATCCTTATCTCAGTATCTTCAATAAATGTTATCTTCCTATTAATTCTAATAATAATAATGGATTTATCACACAGCAAGTTATTTTCAGATAATCTTCAATTTATATCTTATTGATTATCTGCTAACTCTGCCTAAAAATAATATTGGCCTTGCACATAAAATTTGGGTCTACCAAAGAGCATCCACTTATACTAAAGCACAAAATTTATGATCAAGACTGGGAAACTGGCTTCAGGTCAAAGCACTGCCCTCTCCTTGCTAAGTGAATTGAATTACTCATCTATAACAAATCAGTACTAACCTCTTTGACATGGTTATTATAGACCATTCTGTTAAGAGTATGTGTCAAATAATTTTCTACATGCAGACACACTTTGCACATTATGGCTATTAGTTTATTCTAATATATGGGGTAGAGCATTTGCTAGCATCTTCTTTTCATGCAAATTACTTCTTTGTTGGAGAATTGGATACCGTATAGGAAAAAAGCATCATTCTCTAAAGTGTAATCTGGATATTCATGAGGATATATTTTGGTTTATGTTGAGATCTTATGGTATGCAAACGTTGTTTGAACTAAGACAATCTTTAAAATGAAGAAATGTGGGAAGTGAGACTACAAATTTGAAGGTATTTATTTCTGTGGCAATATAAAGAAATAGAATCTGGGGCGCCTGGGTGGCTTGGTCGGTTAAGCGTTCGACTTCGGCTCAGGTCATGATCTCACGGTCCGTGAGTTCGAGCCCCGCGTCGGGCTCTGTGCTGACAGCTCAGAGCCTGGAGCCTGCTTCCGATTCTGTGTCTCCCTCTCTCTCTGACCCTCCCCCATTCATGCTCTGTCTCTCTCTGTCTCAAAAATAAATAAACGTTAAAAAAAAAAAAAGAAATAGAATCTTAGAACTAGCACGACAGGACAAATGTCCTATGATGTGATACAAAAGATAGGAAAATTGCTTGTTTAGAAGATAAATCAAATGACAATGTCCTTATTTTACATGTGTAGCTGACAGAACCATAGTAAGCAATTGTTACAATGATAAAATGAACTACCATCATGTAAAAATAACTGTAAACACTAAAGAGTAGAAACTACTTTTAAATTTCATGAATAATAATCTGAGGTATAGTCATGATTTCACAAATGTGTTTGTTTATTCATTCACTAAACCAATAAATGGTTCCTGCCTTCCGGAAGCAAACAGGAAGGTTTGGCAGTGCTGGAGAATTAGGCAAATAATGTAAAATTACAACAGTGTGACATGGGTTTGTTGATATGTGAATAAAAACTTTGCCCAGAGGAGGAAATGTTCTTTGGTCAGGTAAAGATGGAATAAAGCAAAACCGTGCACTTTTCTCTTAAAAAGCATATAATCTGTTTTGGAAGTATTAATACAGGCACACAAAGCCACACACACACAAAGAAATGGTGTGTAATGCATGATTGCATAATGATTCTCTTTAGAGAGTGAGCATGAGCGAGGAAGGGGCGGGGGGGGGGGGGGGAGAGAGAGAATCTCAAACAGGCTTCACACCTGGTGCAGAGCCCTACATGGGGCTACATCATGACCTGAGCTGAAATCGAGTTTGACATTAAACTGACTGAGCCACCCCCGGCACCCCTACATTATGATGCTTAAGTGGTACGGAAACTTAAGAAAGGAAGATACCAATCAACGCAAGAGTGTCTGAGAGTAATTACACAGGTAGATTACTAAGTACTTTCACCATGTTACATGAAGGAAAAAAAGGAACTGATGGGTAGGGAAGATGGACAATGGCAGAGGTAAATACTTAAATTGTTTTATTTTAATGGGTTTAATGGTTCTTAAAATTAACTTCAAGCTTCAATACTACTTCCCAAACCATTGGAAGCATCATTTTCACTCTAGAATGGATCCAGGTGAAGATAACAGCAAATATAATACACAGCAACATGTCTTAGGTAGAGAAAATAAATAAAACTGATTTTCAGAGAGAAAATAGCTGGTTCTATTAAATGCTGTGTAATTTTAAACTTGCTTGTGAGAAAGGACAAAAGCAGAGGAGAACCATATGGGGTGTGGAAAAGAAACTTTACATTTAAAAAAAACTTGGTGATTCTGCTTCTATGCTGATGAATTTCTCTGAGACAGGAAGTTAAACCCCACAAAACATTTAAAAAGTCCAGGACCATCACATATGCTTTGAACTCATCAGAAGTGACCTATTGAAATATCGACTGATAGAAAAATAAGAACACAGTTTGGGTCTGCAGAAGATACTGTGGGAAAAAGTATTTCAAGTTGTACGAGGTGTCAAAGTAGACTAACCTGCACATTATGAAGACACATCAAAACTTATATGTATGGTGGCGGGTGTCAACTAAACCTATTGTGGTGGCCCTTTCACAATATACACTAATATCAAATCATTGCACCTGAAACTAATATAATGTTGTCTGTCAGTTATTCCTCAATAAAAAATAAAATAAAATAAATGTAGTTTAAAAATATCTCCGTTTTCAGTTAAGTCTCCTGCATGAAAAGTTAGCTTCAGGTTAGAGTTCTCCTTTTCCTGATGTTGAAGTTCTTTTTAAATTTGGCAAGTACTTAATGCCTTTCCTAAGTTTGCCAAATGTAGCAAATAAAAACACAGAGCTTTCAGTTAGATTTCAATTTCAGACAAACAATGCATAATCTTTGAGTATTATTCATTGTTTGTTGGAAATTCAAGCTTAAATGTATCAACTATATTTTATGCAGAAACCCTACAGTTCATACATTATATAGAATGGCTAATATATGAAAAGTAATTTTTTGACAATATGATGGAAAAATAAAACTTCTGGAAAAAAAAAGTCTTACCCTGGCCTTTCCTGATTCAGTTCCTGAGACAAGGATTAGATAACAGGTAGACTATTTGGAGGTGATCCTAGAAATCCTGGATCTGAGAATCGGGAAGAGAGACCATCTATGGTGAGTTGAGGTCAACTATCAGAGTGAATGATGTTACAAGAGACATCCATTCAGTAGATAAGGGCCTCAGAAGTTTGGAAATAGTAAAATGCATTGCTGAGGGACATCAGCTGTCAACTGCATGCCGGTAGACTTGGAACCCAAGGTTGGTCATCTAAACTATTCTTGAATCATCACCTTAAAGTCCCTGGCATACTTTCACTGTTTGGTTTTTTTTAATTATTTTTTTTTAATGTTTATTTTTGAGAGAGAGAGAAAGAGACAGAGAGAGTGTGGGGGAGGGGCAGGGAGAGAGGGAGACACAGAATCTGATGCAGGCTCCAGGCTCTGAGATGTCAGCACAGAGCCTGACACGGGGCTTGAACCCATGAGCTTGTGAGATCATGACCTGAGCCAAAGTTGGATGCTTAACAAACTGACCCACCCAGGCGCCCCTACTTTCACTTTTATCATAGCAAAATGTCACCCAATTCCTCGTTGTCACCTACCTTTGCTTTATCTATTCCCACCATGTAGCTGTGTTCCTAATTTCAAGTAGACTCTCCAAACCATTTAAACAATATTTTATCTCTTCACCAGAATCAACCTGGGAGATAAATTAAACAGTCTTTTTGCTTATGTCCTTTTACTTACCTAGAGTGTCTTTTTCTTTTCAGTTTACTTGAATTCCTTCTTCAAATCCTATCTCTTCCATGAAAGTATTTCTTAGATCTCATGCCTGACATGAAATATGATGGCAACAGTAGAGCGAAAAATAGGTGGATATTTGCTCTGTTTGGATTGTACAGATTTGAGTATCCCCAAGGAATCAGAGAATTCCATGATCAAAACTTAGTTGACAACTCAAAACTAATACTTACAGAAATTAAATCCAGAAACAACTATTTCCCCTTGAGGCTGTTTAGGTGGATTTTTGACATTGACCTTCCTCGTTGTTCTTGGTATATATTGTTATCAGTTTCCTGTGACTACCATAACAAATTAACACAAACTTGTCAGTTTAAAACAACAGAAATGTAATCTCTCCCAGTTCTGAAGGCCAGAAGTAAAAATCAATTTCCCTGGGCCAAAATCAAGGTGTAGACAGGGCTATGCTCCCTCAGGAGGCTCTAGAGGAGAATTTGTTCCTTGTCTCTTTCAGCTTCTGGCTACTTCTGGCATTGGCCTGCTTGTGGTTTTATTACTCTGCTCTCTGCCTTGTGGTCACATTGCCTTCTCCTCTTCTAGGTATAATCTCTTTCTGCTGCTGTCTTGTAAGAACACTTGTGATTGCATTTAGGGACTATAATCTAGGGTAATATTCCTATCTCAAGATCATCTGCAAAAACCATTTTTCCATATAAGATAGTACTTTTAAGTTCTGGAGATTAGAACCTGATATCTTTGGGGGGCACTCTTCAGCCTTGTATAGATATTGCTGGACTGACTAAGCATGAGCTCTTTTAATATATTTTTATTTTTGTTATTTAAATTTTCACACTGCATTGCATCATTTCTTTTTAAAGTACTAATCTCCTGAAATAGGCAAAAGAGATTTGTCTCATACACTGCATCTTCGGAGAAGATCCTGGGTCTCATCCCTATATTTCTAGTATGTACTACTTACTACTCTAGACACATGTAGTCCCTCACCAATTACTGTTGAATTGATGAATATGATTGATTCCACTTATTTTTTTCTCTCTCTTTGCTCCTACTCTGTTTCTTGGAGTTTGAAAACACTAGCATTTTATTTTTCCTGAAAAAAAGTAATATTGCAATTTAATGAGTTATTCCGTTCAGTCTTAAAGATTAGTCTTAATATGCTCATTATATGGTATACAGTGTGGTGACTCATCAGGTATTGGTCTATATTTTACCATGATAAAAATGCTCCTTATTACAGGGTGTTCTACAGTCTGTTATTTATGCTGTAATCATTTGTTTATGTCAGCTATTGAAGCCAGTCCTTTACTCCTGAAACAAGTTATAAAAATTGGAGCAAGTGATTAAGCTTTCCTAAGCTTCTGTTTCTCTCTATATTAGATTGCTTAATTATATCCCAAGGATTTTTGAAGGATTAAAATAAATGGTATGTGGTTAACTAACACACAGAATTTTATTATACAAATAGAATTACTACAACTATTTCTACTACTGTTTCTGTAATAATAATAATAATAATAATACCATGTTTGGTTCTGTCCCCTTGTCTACATAATGTCTGCATATTTTAATATTTTGTATACAATGTAAACAGGTTATTCAGACAACCTACATATTTGATTTTATTATCCTGCTTTATTATGACAACTGATTTCCATTAATATTCTCAGAGATTTGTATTTTTTTAATGTTTATTTTTTGAGAGAGAGTAAGCATGAGTGGGGCAGGGGAGAGAAAGAGGTGGACAGAGCATTGAAGCAGGCTCTGTGCTGACAGTAGAGAGCCTGACGCAGGGCTCGAACCCACAAACCTTGAAATCATGACCCGAGCCGACGTCAGATGCCTAACCGACTGAGCCGCCCAGGTGCCCCTCAGAGATTTGTCTTAAAGCTCTTGGGTTCTACCTACAATGATAAGAAAGAAGCATGAGTATAAATTTTTCTAACATTTTACTCTTTGGCAGAATAAGAAATAGAGAATGAATATTTTCCAAGTGAAGTATACAGACCGAGTCACAGGAAAAGTCCTTTTCCTCAAAAATATTTCTTCAGACCTTTCACCAAGTAGAACAGCAGACCCCACCTCTGACACATTAAGTGTTAACCCATTTTCCCCTCAGTAACAAGGCCTTATTTAACATTTCCCCTTATTTAACAAGGTTCTCTACAATGAAGCACAGTCCTCTACCTACTGGAAATACATTGAATTAGAGATTAACTTTGGTGAATACTCTTCTTTTGAGAGACAAATTTCTATGGCAAGTATGGCATTAACTCTAATGAGATCAGCCGAATACTGCTCCTAAAATTTTAGCACAGATACTGCTCCTAAAATTTTGTTGAATAAATAAATCATCACAGCCTAGTAAAATTCCAGATAAAAAGGGAGAGGAAATTTGGAGAGCATTTTTTAAAAATAGAAAAGTTAGTCTGATAGTGATAATGGTCATGTAGAAGAAAAAAGTCACCTAAATATAGTATAAATGTCCCAGATTCAAGGCACATGGTGGCTATTGAGACAATTATGTATCACATGAATAAATAGAAGAGTCAAGATTAAATAAGTATTCAGAAAAAAAAATGTGATTAAATACAAAACTTTTTTTTTTTTTTTTTGGTAATTTCACCAAGTATAGAAGGATTATTTAGAAATCAACAAGCATTAGCTCTACTCCTACCCAGTCTCTCAAATTTATGGTCACCTATTTCAACAACAAATGTCTAGTCCAGACCAGGTCAACTCCTCTATTTCTTTTACTTAAATAGTTGGGAGAAGTAGATGTAGGAATGTGATAAAAATGTAAAATAACATGTGTACAAGTTTATACTCTTCAGCTCATTTCCATTAAGCACCTACATCATATCAATTTTATTATCTATGTTAGAAGAGAAAGATATTTTAAAATTTAACATAGGAATGGTCTAACTATTCGAATTAGTAAGTTAGTTTAGTAGCATTGCTGGGTATAAGATGAATGCATAAAGATCCATTATATGTCTAAATATAAGCAAAAGTATTTTAAAAGCATTAAATGGTAACATTGTCTATAGAATTAGAAAACAAGTTTCTAGGATTAAATCTAATGAAATATGTGCAAGACCTTGTTACTGAAAACTCATAAATATGTACATATGTATTTTTAGATACACTAAAGAAGACTTAAACATGGATTTGAGTAAACAATATTATACAGATGTCAGTTCTCCCCAAATTGGCCTACAGATGTAACACCAAGTTGTTAAAAACCCTGATGGTTGTGTGTGTATGTAAATCAAATCTTACTATAACAATCATATGAAATGCAAATTACCAAGAAGGGCTAAGACAATCTTGAGAAGGAAAAAAACGATCACCAAGACTAGAAGATACTTTTATATATTTATCTATAATTTTATCTGTTGATTCACACACTCATAATATGCATATATTGTATAATAAATTATGCATGTATCTATATGGATATCCATATAAGTAGATGGATATGTAGATGGAGAGGTGGATATAGAAATTAAGATACCAAATGATTCCAGGGATAGATAAACTGACCAGTGAAAGAGACTAGTAAGTCCCTGAAATGATCCACACATGTAGATTTATGAAAAAGGTGACACTGTATTATTTCAGGTAAAAATGGTCTTTTAAACCAATGGTGTTATGTCGATTGGATACCAAAATATAGAATTGTTTAAAAATTACGCATATAATACACATACATATATTATGAGAGAGAGAGAGACACTTCAACTTCTAACCATACACTAAAGCCAGCTCCAAGAATATTCCAGACCTAAATGTGGAACATAAAGTAATAAAGCTTTTAGAGAAAAATAAAATATAGGATAACTTTTCACCTTGGAGTATCCAAAGATCCATAGGTTTCTGTCTCTTTCACGTGCGCACACGCACGTGCACGCACACATACAGACACACACACACATAAATATGCAGCCATAAAAAATAAATAGAAATATATCAGAATCAAGAATCTGTGTCTATCAAAGACCTAATTAAAAGAATTAAAAGCTATATATAGAATGTACAGAGTAGGGAGAAAACATTTGCAAGACCCATATCCAACAAAATCCTTACTTCCACAATATGTAAGTAAATGATAATTAATAAAATTTTCATAAAGGAATAGGAAAAAAAGAATAAGCAGCCATTTCACAAGGAAACATCAGAATGCTCAGTATGGCTTTGAAAAATATCCTCAACTTTATTGGTTAAGGGAGAAATACAAAATAAAAGCACAACTTAACATTGTTACACGGACACCAGAATGGTTAAAATGAAAAAGATAAAAACAAACCTAACCAAGGTAAGAATCTTGAGCAACCTACTGTAATACACAGGTGGTGGATATTTACTTTGATACGCCTCTCTATAGAACTCTTTGGCAGTATCTGTTAAAGCTAAATATCTGTATGCCTTGTGATCCATAAAATTGACTACTAGTTATATATTCACTGGAAATACATACATGGGTTGACCAAGTATATATACATAAATGTTCATTTCTCCAAAGTGAAGACACACACTATGGGTGAATCTCAAACACAATGTTGAACTAAAGAAGCCAGCCACACAGTGTGCATGGTGTGATTCTATTTACACAAATTTCAAAAAGAGTAAACCAATCTATGTTGTTGTAAGTCAGGAAAAAGATTATAACGTGTAGGATAGTGACTGAAAACAATGAAGAAAACCCTCTAGGGGTGCTGAGTAGGTTCTATTTCTCTACCAATGTGCAGGTTATTTGGGAATATTCATTCTGAAAGTCATTGATCTATATAAATATGGTGTGTGTACTTTATCTTTGCTTGCTTCAATTAAATATTAAAAAAATAACACGATTATCTGTTTATCCTTCCTTAAGAAAAGAAAATTTGAACTTTTGGTATATGAATTTATGTAGGTCAGAATTTCCTATTGTAAATTTATGACCTTGATTACAGAGGAAATACAGTAACTAAAGCTGAAAAAGAAATAAAATGACTTTAGCCGACAGATTCACTTTTATATATGTTTCAGGAGGAGGTCTAACTAGGTAAGTATCAAGACTTTGATCAATTTTAAAATAGACTGGACTGAGACACTTTTATAGAAAACTAAATAATTGATAATGAGAAGGATTGCTATTAAAGTAATCACTTAGTAATCCTGCATTTAAAATATTTTGTGGAATTTAATTTCAATTAAGACTTCATTGCTTTATGTAATGATCTTTGGGTATTTATTTTACTTGATTTCTCTACAGCTTTATGTTATAGCACTCTTATTTACCACCTATTTTTCTGACTAATATTCTTAAGACTCTTCTTACTACTCTTCTACCACCCACATCTGGAGCACAGAATAGGTATTCCCAGGGGTTTGTGTTCAGACGCTATTCTTTTCAACTCTTTACAATCTCACTAGATAATTTCATACCTTACCATAGCTTCATATTTACAGATGATGCAACAATTTTCATTGATCACTCTGAATAATCTTACACACTTGAGACTTATTTTTAGTCCTCTTTATTAAACAACCTAGTATGATGTTCTCCTAGCAACTAAATAAAACTTTTTCAAGTTGAATTCATTCTCTACCTGCTTATTTGTCAAAATCTTGTTGATGGTAAACTTTCCTTTATCAATTACCAAATCACAGTGGTTCTGACTTCTCAATGTTTTTCATAGAAATTTTCTTCTTTTTTTTTTTTAATTTTTTTTTAATGTTTATTTCTGAGACAGAGACAGAGCATGAGTGGGGGAGGGGCAGAGAGAGAGGGGGACACAGAATCCGAAGCAGGCTCCAGGCTCTGAGCTGTCAGCACAGAGCCCGATGTGGGGCTCGAACTCACAGACTGTGAGATCATGACCTGAGCCGAAGAGGGACGTTCAACCGACTGAGCCCCCCAGGCGTCCCTCTTCTTTTTTTTTAATTCCTGGTTCTACTGTCCTAGTTTAGGATCTCATTACCTTAATTCAGTTCACATCAGCATTCATCCATTAATTATTTACTATGAGGTAAGAGCTGTTGGCTACCAAGAGGAACCAAAAGTTCTTATACTTCAGTTTCCCAGAAGGCTTGTTGGAAAGCAAGAGTGTTTATACACTCTTGAGTATATACATGATTATAAAGTGTTTTAAGTATAATTCGGAAGTAATAGGTGCTAGATGAAAATAAACTAGGGGATAGCAACTGTGTACTACAGGTGTACAACCTTAGTACTAATAACTCTTTCAGATGATAATTTTTTTGTGGGGGTCTATTCTATGTATTGTGGTACATTTTGCAGTATCTTTGGCCTCATCCTCTAGCTGCCAGTAGCATCCCATCCTCAGCTGTGACAATCCAGATATTGCCACATATCTTCTGGGGGTTGGCAGTATAATATAATGCCTGTTTTCTCCTATAGACTTCATGCCTTCCAATACCAATTATTTTCTTAATATACTTATAACACTTCTCTGATACTCACTAAGGATGATCCAGTACTTAATGAATAAAGATCAAATCTCTGAGGGTGACATTTGGGCTATCATTTCAACCCCAAAATAATTTTCTGGTCTAAACATCAAATATATCATTTTCTCTAATCAAAGATAGTATTAATGCCAGGTGCTTATTGTTTCTGAATATGTCCCAAACTCTTCACATATTACACATGCTTTAGAATCCCATCCACTTGCAGCAGAGATGGTCATAAGAGGTAAGTACATAGCAATACAGGCCTACCTCAAGAAACAAGAAAAGCCTCAAATACACAACCTAAGCTTACCTCTAAAGGAACTATAAAAGGAAGAGCAAATAAACCCTAAACCACAGAAGAAGGGAAACAATAAATATTAGAGCAGAAATAAATGATATACGGACAAACAGAACCCCACTGTAACAGATCAATGAAAGTAAAAGCTTCCTGAGGCATCTTATCAAAAAGAAAAGAGAAAGTACACAAATAAATAAAATCATGAATGAAAGAGGAGAGATCACAACCAACACAACATACATACAATTATAAGAGAATCTTTTTAAAAATTATATGCCAACAAGTTGGGAAATCTGGAAAAATGGATAAATTCATAGAAACATAAAAACTACCAAAACTGAAACAGGAAGAAATAGAAAATTTGAACAGACCCATAACCAGCAAAGGAAAATGAATCAGTAATAAAAAAATCTCCCAACAAACAAAAAAGTCCAGGGCCTCATGCCTTCCCAGGGGGAATTCTACCAGACATGTCAAGAAGAGTTAATGCCTATTCTTCTCAAACTGTTCCAAAAAACAGAAATGGAAGGAAAACTTTCAAACTCATTCACAAGTCCAGCATTACCTTGATTACCAAACCAAAGACCCCCACTGAAAAGGAGAATTACAGGCCAATATCCCTGATAAACATGGACGCAAAAATTTTCAAGAAGATACTAGCAAATTGAATCCAGCAGTACATTAAAAGAATCATTCACCAGGGCACCTGGGTGGCTCAGTTGGTTGAGCGTACAATTTCAACCAGGTCATGATATCACGGTTTGTGAGTTTGAGCCCCGTGTCGGGCTTTGTGCTGACAGCTCGGAGCCTGGAGGCTGCTTTGGATTCTGTCTCCTTCTCTCTCTGCCCCTCCACACTAGCGCTCTGTCTCTCAGAAATAAATAAATGTAAAAAAAATTTTTTTTAAAGAGTCATTTATCATGATCAAGTGGGATTTATTCCTGGGCTTCTGGGCTGGTTGAATATCTGCAAATCAATCAATGTGATACATCACATTAATAAAGAAAGGATAAAAACCCTATGATACTCTCAGTAGATGGAGGAATAGCATTTGACAAAATACAGTGTCCATTCTTGATGTAAAAAAAAAAACCCTCAACAAAGTAGGGATAGAGGGAACATACCTCAACATCATAAAGGTCACATATCAAAGACTCACTCCTAACATCATCCTCAGTGGGGAAAAACTGAGAGCTTTTTCTCGAAGGTCAGGTATAAGACAAGGATGTCCACTCTCACCATTGTTATTTAACATAGTACTGGAAGTCCTAGGCACAGAAATCAGACAACAAAAGGAATTAAAACACATGAAAATTGGCACTGTTTGCAGATAACATGATACTGTAGGTAGAAAACCCAAAAGACTTCACCAAAAATTGAACTAATACACGAATTCAGCAAAGTCGGAGGATATAACATGAATGTACAGAAATCTGTTGCAATGGTGAAGCAGCAGAGAAATCAAGGAATTGATCTTATTTATAGTTGCACCAAAACTCATAAAATACCTAGGAATGAACCTAACCAAAGAAGGTAAAGATCTGTACTCTGAAAACTATAGAACATTTATGAAAGAAAGTGAAGAACACAAAGAAATGGAAAGACATTCCATGCTTAAGGATTGGAAGAAAAAATATTGTTAAAAAGTCTATGGTACTCAAAGCAGTCTACACACTTAAGACAATCCCTAGTAGTTTAATTAGAGCATTTTTCACAGAGCTAGAACAAACAATCCTAAGATTTGTATGGAACCACAGAAGACCCTGAATAGCAAAGCAGTCTGGAAAAAGAGAAGGAAAGCTGGAGGCATCACAATTCCAGACTTCAAGCTATATTACAAAGCTGTATTCATCAAGACAGTACGGTACTGGCACAAACACACACAGATCAATGGAAGAGAATGGAAAACCCAGAAATGGACCCACAACTATATGGTCAATTAATATTTGACAAAGCAGGAAAGAATATCCAATGGAAAAAAGTTTCTTCAACAAATCATGTTGGGGAAACTGGATGGCAACGTGCAGAAGAATGAAACTGGACCATTTTCTTACACTATACACAAAAACAAATACAAATGGAAGAAAGACCTAAATGTGAGACAGAAAAACATAAAAATTCTAGAGAACACAGGCAGCAAGCTTTTGGACCTTGGCCCTAGTAACTTCTTACTAGACATGTCTCTGGTGGCAAGGGAAACAAAGCAAAATGAACAATTGGGACTTCATGAAGATAAAAAGCTTCTGCATAGTGAAGCAAACAATCAACAAAACTAAAAGGCAACTTACAAAATGAAAGAAGATATTTGTAAATGATGTATCTGATAAAGGGTTAGTATCCAAAATCTGTAAAGAACTTATCAAACTCAAAACCCAAAAAACACACAGCACAGTTAAGAAATGGACCGAAGACATGAACAGACATTCTTCCAAAGAAGGCATCCAGATGGATAACAGACACATGAAATGATGCTCAACATCACTCATCATCAGGGAAATACAGATCAAAATCGCAATGAGATACCACCTCACACCTCTCAGAATGGCTAAAATTCACAGCACAGGAAACAATAGATGTCAGGTTGGAGTGGAAAAAAGGGAACCCTCTTACACTGTTGTTGGGAATGCAAACTGGTGCAAACACTCTGTAAAAGAGTTTGGAGGTTCCTCAAGAAATTAAAAACAGAATTACCCTATAGCCCAACAATCACACAACTGGATATTTACCCGAAGGATAAAAAAAGTACTTACTGGAAGGGGCACATACACCCTGATGTTGATAGCAGCATTATCAACAATAGCCCAATTATGGAAAGAGCCCAAATGTCCATCAACTGATGAATGGATAAAGAATGATGTGGTATATTGGGGATCCTGGGTGGCTCAGTGGGTTAAACTTCTAACTTGAGCTCAGGTTGTGATCTCATAGTTTATGAGTTTGAGCCCTGCACTGGGCTCCTCACTGACTGTGCAGAGCCTGATGTGAATTCTCTCCCTCTCTGTCTCTCTGCTCCTTCCCTACTTGCTGTCTCTGTCTTTCTCACACACACACACACACACACACACACACACACACACACACACTCCCTCTCTCTCTGTCTCTCTCAAAATAAATGAATAAACTTTCAAAAAAAAAAAAGACATGATATAGATACGTACAGTGGAATATTAGCCATCAACAAGAATGTAATCTTGCCATATGCAATGATGTGGTTGGATCTAGGATGTTTTATGCTAAGTGAAGTAAGTCAGAGAAAGACAAATACCATGCGATTTTACTTATAAGTGGAAATTAGTAAACAAAACCAATGAACAAAGGGAAGGGGAAAAATCAGAGAGAAGAAAGAAACCATAACTGACTCTTAACTATACAGAACAAACTGAGGGTTGATGGAGGGAGTGGGCAGGGTAATGGGCTAATTAATGGGTGATAAGTATTCAAGAGAACACTGGGCATTATATGTAAGTGATGAATCATTAAAGTCTATACCTAAAAACAATTTTTACCATATATTTTAACTAACTAGAATTTAAATAAAAACTTGAAATAAAAATAAAACTTCATATATATATATACACACACACACACACACACACACACACACACCATCCACTGAGGTGCTATGCCATGGTGACCTTAAGTCATTTTAATTTTCAAATGTTAATTTATTTACCTTTGTTATAGCAATTATAGTAATTATTTTATAAGAGATTGTGACAATCAAATTAAATAATTTAAAGATGGTGACAAATACTGAAAAACTGTGGATAGTGCTATGTGCAAGATAAGTCACTCCCATGTTCAGGAAATTCAACTGGGAATCTGGGCCATTATGTCAGTTCCTCAACATATGGGATTTTCCATGTACTGTTTGGGTTTCCTTATAGTATATGGCTGGGTTCTAAGAATGAACATTTCAAGAAAATCAAGAAAGAATTGTAGCACTTTTAATGACCTAGCCTTTTAGGTCACATAGTGTCACTTTTATTGTAGTAATTGTTCTATCAAAATTCCAAAGAGGGGAAACATAAATTTCACTTTATTCTTTAAAAAATATTTATTTATTTATTTATTTATTTATTTATTTATTTATTTAGAGCCTGAAAGGGGGAACGGAAGAAGGGGGAGGAGGGAGGGAGAGAAAGAGAATTCCAAGCAGGCTACACACTGTCAGCACAGAGCCTGATGCAGGGTTTGACCCCATGAACCACAAGATCATGACCTGAGCCAAAACCAAGAGTTAGCTGCTTAACTGACTGAACCACTTAGGCACCCCTCCTTTGTTGTTTTATGTTCATTTATTTATTTTGTGAGAGAGAGACAGAGAGCCTGGGAAGGGGCGGGGCAGAGAGAGAGAGGTAGAAAGAGAATTTCCTGCAGCCTCCACACTCAGCACAGAGCCCAACATGTGTGGCTGAAGCCACGAACTCTGAGATTATGTGAGATCATGACCTGAGCTGAAATCAAGAGCCGGATCCTTAACCAACTGAGCCACTTAGGTGCCCAACATTTTATTTTCTGATAGGAGGAATATTAGGTCACCATGGAAAAAGAGGAAGTGGAAGAGGAAGAGTTACTGAAGCCAGTTTTGGAAAGTACAATGTGCCACACAAGAAGGAATATGAAAATGTGGCTGAGAAGAGCTGAATTCAACAATATTCATTAAGCTCTTGTCACATGCTAGATGTCTTTTAAAGCACCAGTCATACATAAGTAAATAAAAGAGGTGTAAATCACCTTCCTACCTTACAAGTTTTACATTCTAGTGAAATGAGTGAGGAGAAGAATGATAAGGGATGGCATTAGAAGAGTAGACAGAGCCTCGTAGGACATGCTGAAAATTTAAATTGTTTCTAAGTAAGATGTTTCTAAGCTTTTATGCCGGGAAATTGTATGAACTTATTTATATTTTCAAATATAAATTTCTTTCCCTCCTCTGTGGGGAGGAAACAGAAGTGTTTGTGGGATAGAGATTGGAAAGGAAGGGAAATATTAAGAACAGTTCAGAGAAGGCAGCATTGTAGGCAAAGATGATGAGGTGGCTTGGAAAACAGTGGTAGCAATGGCCTTTGCAAAAAGAGTCAAGATAGATTTTGATGGTAGATGCAAATTTTAGGGATCAGATGTTTACTATGAGAGTAAGAAAATAATTAGGAATTATTTCTAGCTACCATTCTATATGAAAGAGGCAGACAATAAAAAATTGAGTAGTATGAAGTTGCTTCAGGGTTTAACATTTTAAACATTAAGCAATTAATACTAAATACGAAGATATTTAGTATTATTAAGTGCTCACTGAGAAGGTGATTAGAATAGAGATCAGAAGGAGATATGGGAGCAAGTAATGCTGTTATATGGGAAAAGACATACCAAAGAGAGGACATAGCAATTGAAAATGCTCCAAGAGGCAGAAAGGAGTCCTTACTTTTCCTGGAAAAGTAAGGATTGCAAGATCAAGTGGCCAAGAGGACATGTGGAAATGAAGAGGCCACTGTATATAAGGCTGTATCATGTAGGAAGCCTTAGAGGTCCCTGCGAGGACTTTTATCTTTTAGTCTGAAGGAGATAAGAGGTTTGAATAGGTAGGTGACAATAACTAACTTTATTTTAACAAACTCATTCAACTTTCTGTAATAAGAATTAAATGGAGAAAGACGAGCAGTCAGAGGTCTGTCAGAAGGCTGTTCTACTTCAGATTATTTTTATTATTTTTTAGTGTTTATTTTTGAGGGAGAGCAAGTGGGGGAAGGGCAGAGAGGCAGGAAGACGCAGAGTCCGAAGCAGGCTCCAGGCTCTGAGCTGTCAGCACAGAGCCCGACACGGGGCTTGAACTCACGAGCTGTGAGATCATGACCTGAGCCGAAGTCGGACGCTCAACCGACTGAGCCACCCAGGTGCCCAATCAGATAATTTTTAAAATAATTTCTTAGACATGGGTACTAGTGGAGGAGATGGTGAGAGGTGGATACACTTCAGTTTGTTTAGGGATGTGAAAGAGAGGGAGGATCACCACACGGATGTCCTGTTTACTTTTGTTTTAGGCAGATTTTAAACAAAATTTGGTGTTCGCAAATTTCCCAGTGTCCTAATCTAGCTGAAAATATAGTGTAGCTCTTGCTGTGTTGTGCCACCCAGATATCCCTATAGAACCAAGACACACATTCTTCCAGGTAACGTTGAGTCCCTTTCTAGGAATTCTAGCCAGCTAAAGGGACTTAGCTCGGTAGGGGTTATGCCTCCAAGAGTGACCTGCATCCCACGACTAAGCAGCATGACAATATAAAGAGCCCAAATGTCTTGCCTTGTTTTGGAATAATTATGAAGGGCCATCCTAGCTGCAGACTCATGACCCTCTATCACATTCCTGTATAGATAGCTATGCTTCTGTTGCAACAACATCATATTTCAACTTCTTCCTCTTCCTAGTCCTACTATCTACTCCTTATAAGTGTTAATCCTGAGAACACTGTCCAGTAAACCTCCTGCCTACCAATCTCCACTTTGCAATCTACTTCCTAGGGAGTTTCCTTATGAAACGAAGTTTGTGGGTTTTGTGGTGGTGGCGATTTTTTTGTTGTCATCCTTATTATTTTCTATGTTTTCCATGAAAGAATGTGTAAATAAGCAGGCTAAGCATCTGCCATAGTCTTCATGGATGTGGGAGATATAACAGAACGTTTTGGATTCTTGTAGGAATCCAGTAAAGATCCAGTAAAGAAATGAAAGTTGATTCAGCAGAATGAAGGCTCTAGTAAAAAAGTGAAAAGGTTGAACTTTGCTAGGAATTTGAACAATGTATTCTTAGTAACAGGGGAAAAAAGAGTGCATAGCAAGATGTAGGTGGATGGATTAAATACAGTGATAGAAGCTAATGAAAATTCTCTTGTTTATTTCTATATTGTCCATGAGATAAGAAGTAAGATCATCAGGGGAGAGTGACTGATTATTGCAGAAGATTTGGAAATTTAAAGAGAAAGAATATTAGGAAATATTTATTAATAATGCAGGATAAAAAATGGACAAGGCAAGAGCAGCATTATTACTGAGAAGCATTAGTAAAATGTGTAGCCCTCTTTTCCTCTAGTCATATTTGGTTTTATGGGTGCTAATGTGTGACAAGTGTGGAGTTGGAATTAAACATAGATGTGATTTTGCCCAGAGAGTTTGGTGAAACAAGAGAGGAAATAAGAAATTGAAGGTATATGGAAGGGAATGCTTATGAAGACGTCTGATTGAATTTAAACTATGCAAAAAGGCAAGAGGTTACAAGAGGGAAGGGTAAGAACACGGAAAAAATAGTAAATTGAGTGGAACTCTCAGTTGCTGTTGGAGTCCAGATTAAGTTAAATGTTTGGAGATGATGGTCATGGGAATCTTGAACTTGTGGTTGTGCGGTGGTTACCATTATTGGTAGTTATAAAGACTAGCGTATAGGCACAGAAGTAAATGGTTGAGGTAGCTGAAGAGCATGACCTTTTGAAAACACTTCAAGGAATTGAGAGGTTGGTATTCCATTGGCAGTTATAAGAATAGTGCTGGGGAAACTGATCTTGAGATAGGACTTAACATTTTGGACAAATGAGGAGTTACCCAGAAATTTTTACATGACTACATTAAGGAGGAAGTGAGGCTGTGATAGGAGATTCAAAACTGGATGGTTTTGAAGAGAAAATGGAAAAATGGCTTCAAAATAGTAATGAGGAGCAAGGGGAAAAATACTGATCTGGACCAACTGATATGAGGAATTTGGGAAAGCAATCACTGCCATCTGAGAAAATGTATAGGAGACTTTGTGACCTCATAGGAGAATCAGGTTTGGTTAACTAGGCTTAGTTAAACTGAGAAGAAAAATATGATCCGAGAAGGGGCTGAGAACATAAATAAATGTATTGATGACATAATATGTGTTTCAAAGGGCAAGTAGAAAGTTTTTAAGTGTTGGGGTATGGTGGAAATTAGGATTACAAAGGGAGTGGTGTTCTATAAATTATCAGCCTATCACCAAAACAACTTTTTCCCCTAGTTTTGTGCTGCTGATGCCTTGAAACTATGTGATTTTTTTTTCGCAGATGTGAGTATCATGGTAGAAATTGCTATTTTTCCATCATGAACAGATTATCTATAAACATGGTTCCTTTGGGAATCTTGTGAATACCTGATATGTGTGTATACCTCCGTACACAATCTTTACTAGTAAACTATCTTTCTTTTTTTAAATGGCTTTTGTCTCTAAAATTACCTTTTCACGATATGTTCTTTCGTGTTTCATAATCAGATTCCCTATGTACTGTTCTCTTCTGATGATAGAAAAACATCATTTAGGAAGAAGGGTACTGTTAAAATGAGTATGGGTATTTCTAGGGAAAAACTTGGAATGGTCAGATAACGACACAAATGTTCATACTGAGTGGGGCCAAAAATTCAATTAAGATGGTGAATAGTAGTCCATGTAAAGAAAAGATTCTCACATTCTTATGGTAGTTATTTTGTGTATTCTTTACTCTGAACTAGTGGATAGAGAAGAAAAATGCCCAAAGAAGTTTATTTCTTGATATCTTCACTGCCCCCATTGACCTTGCTCACAGGGTTAATAGATATTTTGTTGTGATGAACACGTATCTTCTACCACTATATCACAGATTATCTCTTCACAATTTTAGGTTAAGTCAAACAAATCCTGGCAGATCTGGAATTTTATATTTGGGAATTGATTATTTCATTTCTACTCAGATATGTAACTTAGAACTCTTTCCCAAGAAGGTCATTGTATATTTATTCATATATTCTGAGATCACAAACAGCAGATTTTCTTAGGTGCCGCCCTTGGAAGTTTCACATGAGTTTCTGTTCCAAAATATTGAATGTTCACTCCCTTAGGGTGTCATGTACCTCTGCATTCTGTTTTAGATCATCACGCATACCACGGCTGATGTTAGTGCTGCCGTTGACATGATGTTTGACCTTTAGCAGGGATGTGGACGTTCATAGACTGCATTCTGCTGAACTCTCAGATAACCATCTGCGTCTTCAGTACTTGGAACTGTCAAACATTCAAAGAACAGAGAGGAGATCATGTAGCTTAAATGAACATGATTTATTGATTGATTCAGCTGTGATAATGAAATATCATGAGTGTAAAACTAATCATGACAATAATCATATACAATTAGATCATTTATCAGTGGTTTTCATAGAAGTGGCACTAGATGATCCCTAGGGGTATTTTGACAACTTTGTACACTTTTGATTATCCTGTTTATTGGAGAATGCTGCTGATGGTGGACCAAAGCTGGTAGGCTTCTTATAATGCTGAGGACAGTCCTGCACAAGGACATATTTCCTCTAACATGGATACTTTAAGGATGATCTTTGGACATATACGTAGATGAAAAACCCTTTTGAAATGATGTGAAAGTATAATCTAATTCCATTTCACGTATAGGCACACAGCATTTTTGAAAGGTTTTAGTATGCAGCAAATTTTCCGGGAATGCATCTGATGTGTAAATCAAGAGATGATTGTAGTGTATTTTTCAAAGCTCTACTAATTGTTATTTAGTATTTCAGAAAAATCTTTCTACAACCCTGTTCCAGTATATGAAGAGTTAATACAACACAACTCAGTCTTCTTTTGGTAATGTTGCATTTAAAGAGATTACAAAAGTGATTCCTCTTGTAGATATAAGCCTCTGCCTACTTTATAATGTTACAAAAATAGCTGAGTTCAAGAATTTTCATATAGAAAAATAATTAAAATTATTTTATTGCATGACTCATTTTGAGGAAGTTACATGGACTTTTAAAAATGATGTGTGAAGTAGTAACATGCAAAAGGATAGACAATCTTGTTACTTCATTATAGTGTAAGTATGAAATTTGCCAATGAAGTAAGCTAAGGTTAACACCATGTCTAAATCTCTCTAAAATGACACATATACTAAAGCAGTAGTTTCAACTACTTGATTATACACTAAAATCATCTTTCAAAACTCTTATGTCAAGGTCACCCTCAGGGCCAATTAAATCATAAATATAAGGTGATACTCAAACATCAGATCATTCAGCCCTCTGTAGATAGTTCAAATTCTGTAGGTAAATTTCTGCCCATGAATGTATAGGGGACACTCCAGAGCAAACTGCAATTTTACTTCACAATATACTATATTCTAAACATCATTATTCCTCCTTCATACCTCATAATCTCCCAACTACCACCTACATTGCTGCAGTAGCTTTCCAACTTGCTTCCTTGTATCTAGATCTAGATCTTGCTATTCATCAGGGTTCAGTAAACTTTTTGTCTGTAAAGTGTCCGTAAATGCTTAGGATTTGAGGGCCATAAGTTCTGTGTTCCAACTTAACTCAACAATTGTAGAATGAAAGCAGCCCTAGAAAATAAATAAATAGGTTGGCTGTATTACAATAAAACTTCATTTACAAAATCAATCCATAAACAATAGTTTGCTCACCCCTGCTACAGACACAAACATACACATACACTTAAATTATAGCTTATTTTCAGTAACATGTACAGATTTAAAATGTGGCTTGAATCATACTAAGAGTGGACATACCTTTGTAAGCACTGCCTGGAACAAAATAACGCTACATTTTTATGGATGGTTTTGATGCCTGTTCTTCTGAAATTAAATACATGTTAAAGTATACTCCACGTTGCTACAAAAGGCCATATTTCATTCTTTCTCATTGCCACGTAGTACTCCATTGTGTATATAAATTTCATATATTAAATGAATAAATAAATAAATAAAGTATACTCTATCCACTTTCTTGACTATTATCATCTCTAATATGAGTATTTTTCCCCCTAGATTCTGGAAAACTTGTGTAAAACCAGTGAATTCTGTGTAGTTGAAAAATTGAGTCCTGGATAACATTCATACATATAGCTTTTTCTATGTTCTGATAAACTATCCATGCAAATCAAGAATCTGTTAACTACTCTGCTCTTTACTGAGTGGGATGCTTTACAGATTTGCAAAGAAATCATGGTCTTTGTCATCACTGTGTATTGCCTATGAACATTTTTTTTTTTCAATCTGTTAGGATATGTTGTCTATATGCATATGTTGGCATCTTGGTGAATAACCTTGACTAAAAAACAGAAGACCTGAATTTATGTCTCTGTTTTATACTTTCTAGAAGTGTAACTGTGATTAAGTAAACAGACCTTTATCTGAAGCTAAACTTTATGACCTTGTGAAAGAAGAACAGTAATTCTTGTCTTCTTGTTCGTCTTACTAGGTTGTAAAAACAAACTCATCATGAAACTATAATTGCGAACACATTTGAACTTTAAATAAGATAAAATAATATAGTAAAAAACTCACTCTTCATAATTCTTATTGTATATTCTATCTTTTTAATTATTTTTAATAATCAGACATGCAAATAAATATATTAGATGCATATGTAAACTGGGAAATGAAATAAAGGTATTTATTTTGTTATCCATAATCTAGTAGTTGTTAAAAGTGATGCAAACCAAACTTCCATTGTTATTATTAAAGATTTCCTAGGCATCATGTTTATTAAGCTGATTTTTTGTATGAAACATTGTTTTTATGCTTTGTTCTATAGTCCTTTTTATATTTCTTTGAATATCTACTCAAAAGGCAGTTAAGTAGCCTTTATTAAGCAGGAAAGCTGCCTTCATTTATCATCCAACCTCTATGAGTTTCTTTCATTTACTTTCTAGGAGACCTTTTATTCAGGTATTATTGGTTATGACATAGGAAATCATTTATATAGCCAGCTGCTTCCAAGAACTTCCTTTTCTACTTCTAATTTTTAAACTGAAATTTTAATGAGTTGTAAAATTAATTCCTGGTCATTCATATCTCTTAGTTTACTATCCCAAACTTCAAAATGTTCATTATCCATTTACTCTACAAGTGGCATTGAGTATCTACTGCATATTAGTCTATGTCTGTTCTAATACCTGGGGATAAAACCACAAACAAAACACAAATGTCTCTGCCCTTGTGGCAATGAAGTTTTACTTGTGATTTTTAAAGGAAGCTAAAGAAATAAGTGCACTAATAGTGATAAATATGGAAAAAATAGAGAAGTTGGTTAGAGAGAATCTTGGTGGGAGTGGATTGGAGTGAGAAATTCCTGCATTATATCAGATGGTGAAAGAAGGCATCACTGAGAAAGTGACATGTAAGCATCAGGAATTTTGGAGTTTGCTATGCAGGTATCTTTGAAAAAAGCATTCTGGGCAGAGATAGCAGGGAGTGCAAATACCTTGAGGTGGGAACAAGCCTGTCATGTTTAAGAAACGGCACAAAGGCGCATGGCTGAAGCACAATGGACAAAGGGGATGTGGGGTGCAGGTGGAGATGAGGATGGGGAGATGGCAAGGAGAGTAGGTCCAGCTTATTTAGATCATCATAGATGATATTAGGGAATTTTGCTTTGCTTCTCAGGGACCAGCCAAGCCATTGCAGTATTTGTTGTAAGCGAGAAGTGATGTGATCTGACTTCTATTTTTAAATGATCTTGGCAACATCTTTAAATTGCATCTAAATCAGTGGAAATGACACTGGTCTGTGGGCTTGATGAGCTTGGGTATGGTTTTAATTGGAACTGAGCCCCAGATGACTGCTTATTCCATAATTGGCCATATCCTGCTTCTATGTGTGCACACAGGTGTGACCACTACTTCCAAGATGCTGGATTTCCTCCTAGGACTCCTCATACCTAACTGTTCTTGTAAATCTTGGGTGGTTTCCCTTTTATTTTCAGATACAACTCCAGAAAGGCCCAAACCCCTCTAATAATGAGATTAGAACTAGACTACCTCTCTAATAATATATAATTTCTTGTTTATTTCTACTGTGTACAACTGATTGTGGTATATGGGATGGATTGAGCTTAGGGTTTTGTACTTTTCATGTTATTCGAAAAACTCTCCAACCCATCACTATAAATCCAAATCTATTACTGGTACTGGTGCATTGGATATATTCAATAATCTTTTTATAATGGTTAAGTAAATATGTGAATAAATGTATGAACAAGTGAATAAATAAGCCAAGGCAATTTTCATTGCCTTCTGTGCCAGGTATTTTCTAGTTGCTTCTCCTGGGCTACTTGTTCAGTTTCTCTCCCATGTTAGCTATCCTTGTGAGGTAACCTGTATAGATTATATCAATTTCTGGGGATCTCTGGCTATCATCTCCATTCAGACAATGGAGGGAAGGAAAGTGGTAAGGGAGGAGTGAGGTTGGGAAATTTATTGCTAGTTCTATTCACTGGAGGTAATTCTAGGCTGATATTTCTTTCCATAATGGGTCATTCTTCCTTTTAGTGAGCCTTATTTGAAGGATTCTCTATCATTTATGATTCTAGGAAACTCTTCCTCTCCTCATTTCTTTTGGTCCTACAGATGGCGACTGCTCCATGGCTGCTGGCCGAGATTCCTGCACTCTCTATTATGGGTCCTCTCCACCCTCTCCACACCTCAGTAATTATTCTCTTATTTATAAATCCTCTCCAAATTATCCTAATTTGTGTGTGCCATCTGTCTTCTGTTGATACTGTAACAGATATGCCATCAGTTCCACTGCTGCTCTGCAAATATAAATGCTCATGTTAAAAGGAGGAGGAGTAGTAGGCATCTTGACACACATGATAATATTTTGCTTGTCTTGTTAAACTTATTTTCTATTCTAATTGGCTTTGACCTCCACTTTAGGGCTTTCAATGGCTAATGGGATATTAAAATTTGAAGCAATTTTAGGGATATCAAATATAAATCACTCATTTTCCAGATGGAGAAATTGAGACTATTGTCGGCAATAGTTGGGAGGCATTTGGCTGATCCAGTCTACCATTGTCTGGCTCCTGAATTAGAACCATAGGTTGTAGCTGGTCTCCTCCCTTTCTCCTTGCCCACCATGAACTTAACAGGCAGAGTAAGGTCGCTTCTTCAAAACCTTCCAGTGGTTTCTCATTTCATTCTGAGTTAAAACCAAAGTTCTTGAAATCGCTAGATGATCTAGCCCTTGTCTGTCTTTGGGATCTCTACAATCGTACCTATTCTCTCTCCTCTCTCTACACTTCCTCCTTCATTCCCTGATGGAACCAGAATATCCTATGTATATCCTATATATATCCTATGTATATTAAGGCGTTTGCATTGAAAAGATCTCTCCAAACAAATATCTGCATGGGTTAATCCTGCACTGATATGAAATGTCACTTCATAAATAAGGACTTCCCTAACCACTCAATTTAAAATAGCAGCTTTCATTTGTGTTACATCTTCTTTTCCCTTGTGTTGATTTATTTTTTAATCTTTCACACTAATCATTTTATATATAGTATATTGTATTTAATTGTCTATTATTCTTGCTTTCTCCTATTCAAATGGGAGCTCACTAAAAGGCAAGAGTTTATTTTATTTTTTGTCTTTCGTTCATTACCAAATCCCTAGTGCCTGGAAGAATCTCTGGCACACAGGAGGCACTCAACAAATGTTTGTTGAATAAATAAATGAAATAATGAAGAACTTATAAACTTTTGTTTGTATAATGGATAGTCAATGTTGATAAACAGTTGTATGGTTTTATTGGAATGTTTGTAAAGATACAAGGACTCAGAGGATCCATTTCTAATCTATTAGATTTTCTGTTATCAGCAAAATCCCTATTACTCTATGAAAAGTTTATGTATAGTTCCAAAGAGCGAAATAAAAATTTCCTGCTTTTCTAGGATGTAGATTAAAAAAATCAATCAGGATGAAATATAATCAAGCAGGAGAGTGTATGGGTCACATTGTCCAGTTACTTACTTGTAAATTATTCCTGGATATATTGACAATAATCTACTAGGAATATAAATTGATGCTGGCTTCCTTGTTACATATATTTCCCATACCTCCTATTATGTGAATCTAATTAGGATACAAAACTTGTATTACAAGGAGATTATAAGGAAAGGAATATATTTTGTTTTCCAATAGTAAATATTAATAAGTATTATGTGCAGTGTGGAAGATTCTGGTATTTATATTTTATTTCCATTGTGCCCTGGAGAGTAGACTCTAGAAAGTAACCTATTGTCTAAAAGGGTTTATAAATTGTTCTTCTATTGAACTTGGATTTGTCATATTTTTAAAATTTCATAAAATGGATATGTCTGTTTTTATCTTCCTGCATGACAGCTCAACAAAATCTCAGAAATTTAGAAAGTGAGGCCTTTGTTTTCTTCTTTTAAGTTTTTATTTTGATGTAATTTTAGACTTACAGAAAAGTTACTAGAATAGCACAAAGAATTCTATATAACCTTCAACCAGATTTCCCCAAAGTTGACAACTTGCCATATTTGCTTTTATCTTTCCTTTTCTTTTTTCTCATTTTTAATCTGTGTGCGCATGCACACACACACACACAAACACACACACAATTTTTTGAATCTACCCAGTTGTAGACATGATGCTTTATTACTTGGACTTTACATTGAGAGTTTGATAATCAAGGTAGTGAGGTACAATATGAGGCAAGGGTTAAAGATTTTTATTGTTGGTTATTATAAAGGAAGAAAATTCAATGCTGCCTCTGTTTAAATGTGTTTGAGAAACACATTGATATGGTATATTTTTATATATAAGTTTGAGAATAAATTTTCAGTCACATCTGCCAATGTCCTGTTTGTACCCTGCTCTCCATTTATACTGTATTATTTAGCCACAGAGAAATTTTCTTTTTAGGTGCTCTCTGAATAATTGTTTATTTATTGGATAAAGTAATCATCTGAAAATCACGGCACGCTCAACTATATATAAAGGAAAAGAAACCTACTCATATGAACCAAAGTTTATTACCAAGTACCACATAAGAGGAGTCCATGGCTTCCTTTGCCTCTTGCACTGTTTGATCCATCTCTAAGCTTTACCTGGTGCCAAAAATAAAAGAAATCAGTCCTAGTTAAGACTACAAAGTGTCCTTTACTTAATTCTTCTTAGCATTGTTTGAGATCAGTGTGTTTTATTACTTGCACCATATCTCCAAAGCACTGCTAAAAATACTGATGGTAGACAGCCTATTCTGAGTTCCAAGTTTATTTTTAGGATTTCAACAACATATGGCATTGATAGGCAAACAGCCAATAACTATGGCTAATGCTGAGTAATTTTGCTTTATGTTTTAAAAAGGACATCACATTTGAGCTAGCAGAAAATCCAAATTGGCCATGATTTTAAGATTGCACTAAACTGAAATATCATCTATTCCCTTTGCACTAAACTGAAATATCATCTATTCCCTTTAACCACTATTACCACTTTCAAAATGCTGCTCCACATATTTATTTCTTTGATCTATTTTCCAAATTTAGGATTTAACTTTCTGGAAAGACATCATTTTTTTTTTTTTAATTTGTGTCAAGGGGTGCCTGCCTAGGTGGCTCAGTCAGTTAAGTGTCCAACTCTTGATTTCAGCTCGGGTGAGCCCACGATTGTTGGCTTTGAGCCCCATGTCAGGCTCTGCGCTGATAGCACAGAGTCTGCTTGGGATGCCCTCTTTCCTCTTTCTCTGCCCTCTTCACCACCCCCACCCCCGCCTCAAAATAAGTAAACTTTAAAAAAAAATTTAAAAATAAAATATTTTGTTTCAAAAATATTTGTGACTTCAGTATGTGTAGACCACAATGATAAAGAGGAACTCTGTTGAAAAATAATATCTTGTTCAAAAGCACTATGTATTGCATAAGTACAAAACTCAGTAACCTGAGTATAACTGCATTTTGGAAAAATTCTAATGACCTATAAGTTAATGCCTCTAAATTGAATTGTCAGGATATTTCACTTCGGGAAAGCAAATATGTTTGGGCAGATGAAGAGGATAGTGTCCTGAGTCAGAGCATATTAAGATACTTGTTAATGAAAGAATTAGAATCATTGTGAGAAATGACCCTTCCTAAAGATAGAAGATGTGAAGCTGAATCAGGCTAGGGGAGGGGAAGAAAAAAAATGCACATAGCATATTGCACTATAACCTACCTGAGCTGCCCCAACCTGATGGGCATATGCCAGATTCTTGGAATTAAGAAATGCAAACTCTCTCAACAACCCCAAAGAAACATTCTCTTATTAAAATACCTTTATTCATATAGTTACAAACTATAACTTCCTCCACCTTCCCTAGAGTAACTACTGTCTACATTTATTTTTATATCATGGAAGAAGTTAGTTAATACTATTTTGAATAGGTATCGCTAAAAGCTTCCATTCTTTAAGAAGTTAAGGTGATAGTATTCAGTATTTCACCAATGAAATCAATTAGTAAAATTTCCAATGTTAAATCTTGCAATCCTGAGATAGCCTTTATTTGGTAATGATGTATTAACCTGTTTTGTATTGCTAGATTCTGTTTGCTGATATTTTTTCACATAAGTAATTTGGGGTCTTGTTTGGGGTCAGTCAAATATACTGACTGACTTTGTTCCTCATTATATATCACATTGACACCTGTGGCTTGGCATATTTAGTAAGATTTGTTTTAATGCTTAACATTATCTTATGCATTGATTGCCTAAATTATGTTTTCTTTTAGAATATCTAGTTCCATCTGGCTAACGTTTTATTTGTGTGGCATTTTGAATTTTTCTGTGCTTCATTTTCTAGTTTTTTTATTGAGATGTAACCCACATAGTATAAAATTTATACCTTTAAAGTGTAGAATTCAATGTATTTTAATATATTCTAAAGTTATACAGTCATCACCAATATCAAACATTTTCATCACCCTCAAAGCTAATCTCATTAACTGTCATTCCTCCTCTCCTTTCCCCCCCCCCACCCAAGTCACTGGCAACCACTAATCTTTCTGTCTTTATACAATTACTTATGCTGGATGTTTCCTGTAAATGGAATCATACGGTGTGTGGCATTTGCTTCTGACTTCTTTCACACTACTTTTTCACGCGTGTTCCATGTTACAGCATATATCAGTTTATCATTATTTTTATGGCTAAATACTATTCCATTTTATGGATGTATCAAATTATATTTATTCACGATAGGCATTTGGCTTGTTTCTGCTTTTCAGTTATTATGAATAATGCTGCTTTTAAAATTTGTGTGCATGTTTTTTGTGTGAGCATATGATTTACATTCTCTTGGGTATATATCTAGGAGTAAATATGCTAGGCCATATGCTAATTTAATGTTTAACGTTTTTTGGAATGTGGTTTCTAAAGTACAATTTTACGTTTCTACCACCAATGCATGAGGTTTCCAATTTCCATTCTCATCAAGAGTTGTCTTTTTAATCAGAGCCGTTATAGTGGGTGTGAAGTAGTATCTCATTTGATTGGCATTTCCCTAATAAGTAATGACATTGAACATATTTTCATGTGCTTATTGGTAATTTGTATATTCCTTTTGAGAAATTTCCATTTGTATCCTTTGCCCATCTTCTAATTGGATTTCTCTTTTCTCTTGTCAAGTTGTAAGTGTCCTTTATGTATTCTAGATAATAGACTCTTAAGTGTATGATTTACAAATGCTCTCTCCCATTCTCTGAGTTGTCTTTTCACTTTCTTGTGTCCCTGTCTAGAATCTCCAGTCCAGTGTTGAATAGAAATAGTGAAAACATATCTTTGTCTTATTCCTGATATTAGAAGGAACACTTTCAGTCATTTGCTCTTAGCATGATATTAGCTAATGGGTTTTTAATAGATGCCCTTTATCAGGTTGAAGATTTTTTTTTTATTCCTAGCGTATAGAGTGTGTGTGTCTGTGTGTGTCTGTGTGTGTCTCTGTGTGTGTGTGTGAGAGAGAGAGAGAGAGAGAGAGAGAGAGAGAGAGAGAGAGAGATGCTTTTTTGGAATCTTGAAGTTCCAATTTCTGGAATTTTGAGAAAAATCACTTGGTTTTTGTTCTTTATCGTGTTAAGGTGGCACATTATATTGGTTGATTTTCATATGTTGAAGTGACCTTGTACCCCCCAGATAAATCTCACTTGGTGATGGTATATAATGTTTTTATATGTTTCTGGGTTCAGTTCGCTTATATTTTTAAAATGGTATTTGTGTCTATATTCTCACAGGACATTGGTCTTTGATTCTCTTCCTTTCTGATGTATTTGTCTGGTGTTGGTTAATACTGTCAGGATACTGTCAGGAAAATATTGACTTTGTAGAATGAGTTGATTAGTGATCCATACTCTTATTATTTGTTAAATTCATCATTAAATTTTTGGTAGATTTCAATAGAGTATCCATCTAGGCTTTCTTTTGTTGGCAGGTTTTATATAAGGATTCTCTTTGCTTGTTATAGTTCTATTCAGGTTATGTGTTTCTTCTTTTTAAAAAATGTTTATTTATTTATTTTGAGAGAGAAAGAGAGGGAGGGAGGGAGAAGCAGAGAGAGAGGAAGAGAGAGATCCCAAATAGGCTCCACTCTGTCAGTGTGGAGGCTAACGTAAGGCTCAGTGTCATGAATGGTGAGATCATGACCTGAGCCAAAATTAAGACTCAGATGCTTAACCATCTGAGCCACCCAGGTGCCCCATAGGTTATGTGTTTCTTCTTGTCAGTTTTATAGTTTGTGTCATTTTCATGATTTGTTCATCTATTATCTGATTTATTTATATATTTTATAGTATTTTCTTATTATCTTTTTTACTTCTACAAGGTTGGTAGCACTTACTCATTTATTCATGATTTTGAGTTCTTTCTCTTTTGGTTCTTTCTCTCTCTTTCATTTGCTAAAGGCTTCTCAAATTTATTGGTCTTTTCAAATAATCGACTTTTAGTTTTGTTGATTTTTCTCTGTAGTGTTTGTATTATCTACTTTGTTTTCACCTAATATTATTATTTTTTTCCTTTTGTTTCTATGGGTTTACTCTTTTTTTTTTTAATCATTTCTTGGGGTGGAATGTTAGATTATTGATATGAGATTTTTTTCTTCTTCTTCAGTTTAGGCATTTACAACTATAATTTCACCTCCAACCACTACTTTAGCTTTATTCTATGTTTGTAGACATTGTGTTTACATGATTATTTACTTCAAAATAATGTCTAATTTCCTTTGTGATTTTTTTGGCCCATTGTTTATTTGGGACTGTGTGGTTTCATTTTCAAATGTTTGAATTTCTCAATTTTTTTCTGTTATTGATTTCTAATTTCATTCCATTGTGGTTGGATAGCATACTTTGTCTAGTTTCAATCATTTTAAATTTAAAGAGGCTTGTTTTGTAGCCTAACTTATAGTCCATCTGGACAATGAATGTTTCATCTGTACTTGAGAAAAATGTGTATTCTGCTGTTGTTCTATATATGTATACTCTCCGGAGTTTTCCATACATATCTTTAGGTCTAAGAGGTTTATAGGATTATTCAGATCTATGTTTTACTGATCTGCTTATTCTATCCATTATTGACTTGGAATATCGATGTTTCCAACTATTATTTTTCAATTGCCATTTCTCATTCTAATTCTGTCAAGTTTTGTTTCATGTATTTGGCTTTTATTGTTAGGTGTTTTGTTTTACAATTAACAGATCTTGATGGATTGACCTTTTTATTATTATAAATTATCTTTCTTTGTGTGTAGTAACAATTATTTTTTCTTAATATTTTGTCTGTTATTATAGCCATTCCAGCTTTTTTAGGTTACCATTAACATGGTATGTCTTCTTCCATCCTTTTACTATCAATCTTTATGTTTCCTTGAATCTAATCTGTAACTCTGGTGGAGAGCATATCATTGGATCATAGTTTAGTTTTTTTTCATTCATGAATTTTTTTTCAATCTCTGCCTTTACCCCCTCTATACCTCCAGTACTAAATTTTATATATTGTTTTAATTTCTGAGGATTGAAGTTAATTTATAATAATCTAGTTTATATTAGTACCAACTTAATTACAGTTTTAGTAGTTTATAATTTCTACTCTATATAGCTTCATTCCTGTCTCCTCCTCTGTGCTATTCTATAAATGATATTTTATACATTGTAAGTACAGATATACATATGTATAATTATTGATTTATGCAGTTTTTGTTTTTTATTTTTATCTTTATTTTTAAAAATAGACTGTTTTTAGAGCAGTTCTAGGTTTACAGAAAAATTGAGCAAAAAATACAGAGAGATTTACAATTATTGTTTTATGCAGTTGTATTTTAGGTCAGATAGCAGAGAAAACATATTACTAACAAAAACTGTAATACAGTGTCTTTTGTATTTACATATTAGTCAACTTTACCATCCTTTTTATTTATTCTTGGGGATTCAAAACAGTATCTAGTATGCTTTCATTTTAGCCTAATAGACATCCTTTACTTACTTCTGGTAGGGTGGGTCTGCTGGCAACAATTCTCTCGGTTATTGTGCATGTGGAAAAGTTTAATCTCTCCTTAATTTTTGAAGAATAGGTTTGCTGGACATAGAATTTGTGGTTAAAAGTTTTATTTTCCTTTAAGCTCTTTGAATATATCATCACAGTACCTTTTGCCTTATGATTTCTTATGATAAATCAGCTGTTAATCTTACTGAAGATCTCTTGCATGTGATAGATTACTTCTCTCCTGCTGGCTTCAAGATTCTCTGTGTTTTTCTTTTGAAGAGTTTGGCACTCAGGATTCTTGGTGTCTAGATACGGTATTTCTTTGAAATTATTACTAATTGTAATGTGTTGATATTTTTGGATGTCTGGATTGATATTTTTCATCAAATTTGGGAAGTTTTAAGCCATTATTTCTTGAAATTTTCTCCCCCCACCCTTTCTATTCTTTCCTCTCTTTCTGGGTCTCCCATTATGTATATGTTGTTGTGTTTGATTGTTTCTTATAGGTTTCTAGGAATGTTCATTTTTCTTTATTCTTTTTTTTTTTTTCAATCTGCTCCTCACGCTAGATAGCTTAAAATGGCTTATCTTCAAGTTTGCTGATGTTTTCTTTTTTCATCTCAAATCCTTAGGCTCCTTTCTAAGCAATGTTAATGTGGGTCTTGAGTAGCCTGTTCTCTGGGTACAATGAGCCTACCTAACGTGTGCCCTTTTTGTGTGTGTGTCTGTATCAAATGCCTCTGGTATTATATAAAGTCTCTTCTTCCTGGCTTGTCAAAATTCACCTGTCTCCCAGCCCAGTATAATCTTTTGAAATTACTCAGTTTACATCTCCCAAGAAGTTTTTATTTTCCAACTTGAGTTTTGCCAAAGATTATACAGCTTGGTGTTCAGCAAAATGTCAAGGATATTTCTATGGAAGTTTCTGTAAGTCTTGTATTTAGGTCTTTCTTCTCCAGTATTTGTCCCATGAATTTTATTTAGCTGGTACTTTTCCTCTGAAGTTTATATGTTTCCTCAGCAACCATGCTCAGCTTGTGATATCTTTTACTTCACATGGTACATAAGTTGTTTCTCAGTAGAAAATAATGGTGGGTAAAGGGTTCTCCTTCCTACTTTTGCCAGTCTGAGTGATCACAATCCTACACACAATCCTACAGTGTTGTCCAATGTATAACAATATTTGCTTTATATATTTAGTATAGTGTTCCATTTCTTTACACCAAGAAAGCAAGTACAGTATCAGTTACTTCTTTACATTAAAAGTGTAAGTCCTTCATTTTTTTGTTAACAGACAAATATTATTTCATTTATTTAACAATCCCTTCGTTGATGGGCATATGCGTTGTTTTAAATCTCTACTAATGGAAAGAATATGTGGAAAAGGTGATATTTAAAGAAATACTTAAATATATATGACAAATCAGCTTATATGGGTGTCTACTTTTACCTGAGGGAGAAATAGTCTATATGATTACTCCATTCAACAAATATATTTTGGATCCAGGCATTGTGATAGGCACTATAGATAGACACAGGGAAAAACAGAAGCAAACATGAATTGGACATTTCTTCATGAAGCAAACAGTCCGTTTTGACCAACAAGTAGTAAACAAAAATATACAGTTACTATAATAAGTGCTATAAGAGAGTATGACAATAAACTCTGAAATTTTTTTAAATACAAATTGACATGTATATAGGAGAGGGAACTGTGCACACAGTCTTTCTTGTGAAAGTGACTTTGAGCTGAGATCTAAAATGTGTATGAGCGTTAACTAGATAATAGAGAATGAAGAAGTATTTTCTGTGATGAAGTATCAGTATATGCAAAGATTTGAAACTGGATGGCATGCTGCAGATAATATTTAAAAATAGGAGAGCGTGCCCAGAATATAAAACAGGGAAGTGTCATGTGTATGCAGGTAAGATCAGTGGGGCTTTCCTTCTGTGGACAACTGAAGATTTTAAGTAAAGGCATGTCATGATAACACTCTATATTTAGATTTTGAAACATAGGCAGACAAATTAAATAAACAAATTAAATAAATAAATAAAATACCCAAATGGCCAATGGGTGCATGAAAAGAAGCTCAACATCACCTATCATTAGGGGAATGCAAGTTGAAATAATGGGATATCATGTCACACCACTTAGAATGGCTATATCAAGAAGACAATTTCAAAAGTGTTGGTGAGGATGTGGAGATAAGGGAATATGTATAAACTGGTTCAACCACCATTGAAACCAGTATGGAGAATGCTCAAAAAATTAAAAATACAACTATCATATGACCCAGCAATTCCTCTCCTGAGTTTATATATTCAAGGGCAATTAAATAGGATATTAAAGAGATATCTTCACCCCCATGTTTATTGCAGCATTATTCACAATAGCCAAGATATGGTAACAGCCTAAGTGTCTGAATGAATGGACAAAGATGTGGCGTATACATATGTGTGCATGTGCACACACACACCATGGAATTTTTCAGCCATGAGATAGAAGGAAGTCCTGTCATTTATGAAAATGTGGATGGACACTGAGGACATAATGCTTAGATAAGTCAGACATAAAAAGATGAATACTGTATGATCTCACTTATATGTAGAATTTAAAAGGCTTAACTTGTCAAAACAGGGAGTAGAATACTGGTTATCCCCCAGAGACTGGGAGCTGGGAAAATTAGAGATATGTTGTTTAGGGTGCAAACTTGGAACTAGTAGATAAAAAAGTCCTGGTGAACTAGTGCACAGCTTAGTGATTATAGTCAATAGTATTTATTATAAACTTCAAAGTTGCTAAGAGACTAGATCTTAATTTTTCCCATCACAAAAAAGAAAGGATAACTATGTGACATGATAGAGGTGTTTGCTAATGATAAGATGGTAATCATATTGCACTATATAATGTATAATGTATAAGATCAACATTTTGTACTCCTTAAACTTAGAGAAAATTATATATCAGTTGTGTTTTAATAAGAAAATAAACAAATGTCCAAAATTTAGGGCCTCATCTGCATAGTTTTTGAATCCTAGAGACACAGAACAGTGAATGCAAAATACACAATTAAGTTCTAATGCATCTGGTGAATAGATCAATAAATTACTTTGTGATATCTTCAGTTGTAATTGATGATTTAGAAAATTTTTATGTGACAAATGTTTATATATGGTTTATAAATTTGTCTTATGCAAAAAGTATAATTAAACTTTTAAGCATTATAAACAAAAACAGAAGGATGATAAACAAATATGATATGTAACAACCTTCAGATCCCTTCAGCAAGAAGCTTATGGTAATTTACAATAATATATTCAAAACTGACTTTAGGGGTACCTAGGTGACTCAGTCAGTTAAGCATCTAACTTTGACTCAGGTCATGATATTGCAGTTCATGGGTTCAAGCCCCACGTCTGGGTCTGTGCTGACAGCTCAGAGCCTGGAGCCTGCTTTGGATTCTGTGTCTCCCTCTCCTTCTGCCCTTCCCCTGTTCATGCTCTCTCTCTTTCTCTCTCTCTCTCTCTCTCTCTCTCTCTCTCTCAAAAATAAATAAATATTAAAATAAGTAAATAAACAAACTTTAGAGGTATAAGCTTTCAGTTATGGAATAGATAATTTAAAGGGGCAAAAAATACAGGATAGTTGTATGATGACAGATGGAAAATATACTTGTGAGCACAGCATAATATATAGAGTTGTCAAATCACTATGTTGTATACCTGAAATTAATGTAGCATTGTATGTCAGGTATGCTTCAACTAAAAATAATAAAAATTTTTCAAAAATTTAAAAAATGACTATAATAAAGTGAGAAAAAAATCTTAGGGTTGAAACGCAAATTTAGTATTTTGACACTCACTGTCCATCTAATATGTAAACCACTTGTGAAAATATTGAAATGGATTGGGATATTATAATATTACAACTATGATGTAGTAAAGTAACCCTCAGAAACTGCAGGTGACATTGGAATGGCCAATTTGATGTCATCAGTTGCAATTAGGTGGGATTAATTATGTCGCTTTTTGTTAAAAAAATCAATATGCTATTCTATAATCTTAAAATGAATACATTTTTAATGTAACTGCTGCTTCAAGGTCAAAACTTAACTGAGGTATTTAATTGGAAACGTTGGATCGTGTACCTGGACACATTTGGTGCAATATTGATCTTAAACCCTTTAATTAGACACTTTTATTACATAACATAATTACATAATAGTATATCTTCCTAATATTCTCAGGTCATTTAATTTCAATTTTCCTTTGGTTTCTCATTCTAAAATTAATTTTTCTGACCAGTCTTTAATTATCACATTTTGGAATACTAAAATATTTTTCTAAAAGCACTAAAAATCAATAACTACTTGACATATACTATGCAATTGTACAGGTTTTCTAATCATATGAACTTTGGTCATAAATACAAGTGTTAAAATAAGCTCTCTGACATCCTAAAATAAATGTGTTCAATGTATTTAGTATTTGCCATCCACTTAATCCCTACATTTTTCACAGTTATTTTACTACTGAAAGGGAAGGTTTTTAAATCATATTGTTCTAATATTTTAAGCTTTCTCAGTCTTTAAAGACCCAGGGCTTCACCTGAAAGTTGGGAGTCTTATTACACTTAAGCATCACAATATGTGAACTTTCCTTCATAAGATAATGAATGAATTTTCTTTAAAGGGCCTTTACTTCTATTGCTACCTGCCACTTGAAGTCCATGCTTCACAACTCATCCTCACTTACCAGGCACTTAGCCTGGTTTTATGAGAGCCTCTTACTCAAACTTTATTTTCATGATGTATGACCATTTGTTGCCAGTCTATCACCAGAGAGTCTAGATCTCTGTACAAATCTTCAGGAGTTACCTGTTATCCTTCCCACCTATGTTAAGAACCTGAGTTTACATCACTACCAGGCTCCAGTGTTGGCTCCTTCAAAAACTTCAAGGCATTAGTCCCTTGCTTAAGTGTTCCTCAGTTCTGTTCTCCTTTACATAGGCTTGACCAAGGTTTCTTGCTTCCTGCCATCCTACATCTTCAGACCATTTCCTCCTTGCAGTAGAAATACAGTTACTGAATTAATTGCTACGATTTAAGTCATATGTCTATCTGACTCTCCCACCCTATTCCGTAAATACAAATCTCTTCCTCAGGTTCTCCACTGAATGTTTATACAATATGTTGTAACTCTATTTTTCTGTTCTTGGTTTCCTTACTCCCATTTGTAATTTTTCAGAAACATAAATGGCGTAATGAATTAGTCAATGTTTATTGCGTAACAATAATCTGATCACAGGCATGTCAGAACTAGGGAGATTGAAAAAGAGGAGAAAGTTGAAGATGTGATAATTAACAAATGATTTACCATATATATGAGCAGGAGATAATGAAGGGAATGTCACTCCATTACTATCTTCTTCTTTTACTTTTTTTTTTTTTTTCCAAACAAAGTAGGTTTTGCTAAGAAAGTACAAACACAACTATAGAAATACTTTAGGTGATAAAGATTGTCATGTATGGTATAAATGAGGAAATATTGTTAGAATTTACTATTTAAAATATCTATATAATAAACAATAGTATCAATCTAGAGTTCTAACTAAAGTTTTACCTTAGGTTTTCAAGTTTGCTCATTTTATAATATCAATTTATTAGGGATAATTAACTTGAGATTTAAAATTATTCATTTCCTTCTTTTTTCAAGTTTTAACCAAGAGTCAGACACTTAGCTGACTGAGCCACCCAGGTGCCCCAGTTTTCTTCTTTTTTTAATGTTTATTTACGTATTTTTGAGAGAGAGAGCACAAGCAGGGAAGGGACAAACGGAGACAGAGAATCCCAAGCAGGCTCCATGCCATTAGTACAGATCCTGACAGAGGGCTTGAACAAAGAACTATGAGATCATGACCTGAGCTGAAATCAAGAGTTGGATGCTTAACCAACTGAGCCACCCAGACGCTTCACAATTATTCATTTCATTCTTAAAAGTTATGTGAGCTTTATAAAAGTAGAAATACAGGAATAATACAAAACATGTACATTACTTTTATTCTAATAAGTGAGGCTATTTCAAGTGTTTGGTCATCAAAAAAAGAGCAAGATTCATAGGTGTGCATATTTTAAGAAACCTGGAATGTTTATTTTAGGGATTTTCTATTTTTAAAACATAAAAAACACTTAATGTTTCAGTCATAATTCTCCATGCATTAACTGTATGCAAATTTTATTAGAGAGCTTTAGTTAATATTCACATTTTATTGAGGAAGAAACTAAAACACAGGGAGGTTAGGTAACAATATTTTATAGTAGTTACAAATAAATGGAGATTCATGAGTACACTTGCTAGAAAAAGAACTTGTAAGTTTTTTATTCTTTTACTTTTTATTTTTATTGTTATTTTTTTAGTGTATACCTAATACTGTGCTTTTTATTCCTGTAACTTACTCATCCCATAACTGAAGATCTGTATCTCCCACTCCTCTTTACCGATTTTTCTCAATACCCTACCACCTTTCTCTGTGGCAACCAACACTTTGTTCTCTATATTTATAGTTTTGATTCAAGATTTTGTTTATTCATTTTTTCTAAGATTCCATTTATGAGTTGTATCATATAGTATTTGTTTTTCTCTTATTTATTTCATTTAGTGTAATAGGTAATAGGTCCACTCATGTTTTCTTTTTTTCTTTCTTTTTTTTTTTTTTAACATTTTATTTATTTTTGAGACAGAGAGAGACAGAACATGAACGGGGGAGGGGCAGAGAGAGAGGGAGACATAGAATCGGAAGCAGGCTCCAGGCTCTGAGCCATCAGCCCAGAGCCCCACGCGGGGCTCGAACTCATGGACCGCGAGATCGTGACCTGAGCTGAAGTCGGACGCTTAACCGACTGAGCCACCCAGGCGCCCCCCACTCATGTTTTCTTAAATGGCATGATCTCATCATTTTTTATGGCTGTGTAATATTCGTGTGTGTGTGTGTGTGTGTGTGTGTACACCACATTTTCCTTATCCATTCCTTTATTGATGGACACTTAGGTCACTTCCTTATCTTGACTATGTCAATGAAGCTGCAGTAAACATAAAGTTACATACATCTTTTCACTTAGTATTTTCATTTTCCCTAGTGGAATTACTGGATCATATGGTATTTCTACTTTTAGTTTTTTGAGAAATTGCCCACTGATTTCCACAGTGGCCGTACTAGTTTGCATTCCCACCAATAGTGCATGATGGTCATTTTTCTCCACATCCCCACCAACACTTGTTTCTTGTCTTCTTGATTTTAGCCATTCTGAGAGGTGTAAGTTGTTACCTCATTGTGGTTTTGATTTGCATTTTCATGATGATTAGTAATGTTTAGCATTTTTCATGTGTCTGTCAGCCATCTGTATGTCTTCTTCAGAGAAATGTATATTCAGGTCCTCTGCACAGTTTTAAATCAGATTTTTGTTGTTGTTGTATAAGTTTCTTTATATATTTTGGATATTAACACTTCATCAGATATATCTTCTCCCATTCAGTAAGCTTTTTGTTTTATTGATGGTTTCCTTTGCTGTGCAAAAAACCTTTTATTTTAGTGTTTTCCCCATTGTTTATTTGTACTATCATTTCCCTTGACTAAAGAGACATATATAGAAAAATGTTGCTATGGCTGATGTCAGAAAAAATACTGCTTGTGTTCTCTTCTAGGATTTTTATAGTTTCAGGTCCCATGTTCAGATCTTTAGTACATTCTGAGTTATTTTTCTGTATGGTGTTAGAAAGCAGTCTAATTTCATTCTTTTACATGTAGCTATTCAATTTTCCCAGCACCATTTATTGAAAAGAGTCTTTTTCCCATTGTATGTTCTTGCCTCCTTTGTCATAGATTAATTGGCCATTTAAATATGGGTTTATTTCAAGGGTTTCTATTCCGTTCTATTGACCTATGTGTCTATATTTGTGCCAGTGCCTTACTGTTTTGATTACTGCAGCTTTGTAGTATATCTTCAAATCTAGAATTATGACACCTCCTGCTTTGTTCTTTGAATTGCTTTGGGTATTCAGGGCCATCTATGGTACCCTTCAGGTTTTAGTATTATTTGTTGTAGTTCTGTGAAAAATGGTGTTGGTGTTTTAATAGGGATTGTGCTGAATCTTTAGATTGCTTTTGGTAATATGGACATTTTGACAATATTAATTTTTCCAGTCCAGGAGCATGGATTATCTTTCCACTTGTTTGTCTTCTTCAGTGTCTTTCATCAACGTTTTATAGTTTTCAGAGTACAGGTCTTTCATTTCTTTGGTTAAGGTTATTCCTAGATATTTTATTCTTATTGGTGTAATTGTAAATGGTGTTGCTTTTAAAATTTCTCTTTCTGTGACTTTGTTGTTAGTATATATAAACACTACTAATTTCTGAGTATTAATTTTGTATTCTGCCCCTTTACTGAATTTTTTTTTTTTTATTTTTTCTAGTAGTTTTTTTGGTGAAGTTTTTAGGATTTTTCACATACAGTACCATGTCATCTGCAAATAGTGACAGTTTAATTTCTTCTTTACCAGTATGGATGCCTCTTTTTTTTTTTTTTTTTTTCTTGTCTGATTGCTAGGACTAAGGCTTCCAGTTCTTTTTTGACTAAAAGCATTGAGAGTGGACATTCATGTCTTCATCCTGACCTTAAAGGAAAAGCTGCTAGTTTTCAACATTGAGGATGATGTTAACTGTGGGTTTCTCTTTATTATGTTCTATTCCCTCTAACCCCATTTTTTGAGAGTTTTTATCATGAATGGATGTTAAATCTTGTCAAATGCGTTTTCTGCATCTATCAAAATGAACATATGGTTTTTATTCCTTCATTTCTTGATGTGACGTATGATATTAATTGATTTGTGAATATTGAACCACTTTACATCCGGGGAATAAATCCCACTTGATTATGATGAATGATCTCAGAACTTGGTTTTAACTAAGTATTTTCTTGATCAAAATTGATTGCTTCATCTATTTCATAGTCCATATAAAATAATAACCATGTTAGGTTAATACAGTTTTAAAACTGAGCAAGATTATATGTATAATTTGATAATTTCTAAATCTGTGTTTATAATTTTTTTAATATTTTATTTTTAAATCTCTTTATACAATACAGGGCTCAAATCAACAACCCTGAGACCAAGAGTCACACACTCAACTGACTAAGCCAGCCAGGCACCCCTGTATTTGTAATTCTTATCAAATATTTAGAGGAAGTACTTATTTATAAACTATGAAATAGAGAATATATTTTTTTTGTCATTTGCTTTAGGGCATAGCCATGAAATAATAACCTTAAAACCCTTTTACTTCTATCATGTAATAGGTTACTTTTTAAATATCTCTGTGTGTATTACTAATTTCTTTCATTTAATAATAATACAAAAAGTTAACTGAATTTCTTTACATTTTTGTCTGAAGGGTAAATAAAATATAATAAATTCATACATATTATAGGCAAACCATACAGAGTAAGAAAAGTAGGATATGGATATGAGTTTTCTTAAATTTCTCCCTTAAGAGAAATTCTAACTTCAGCATTTTATATTTTATTTTATTTCTTTTCTTTTCTTTTCTTTTCTTTTCTTTTCTTTTCTTTTCTTTTATTGTTTATTTTTTTAAAAATGGGATCCATGCTCAGTGTGGAGGCTTGAATTCATATCCCTGAGATCAAGACTTGGGTGCTTAACTGACTAAGCCACCCAGGCACCCCCAAACTGCAGCATTTTTTATTCTATGTATCATTTCCATTTCCATCTCATTTCAATTTTTTGCCTTAGATATTATTATTTAACTTTAGACTTAAAAATGCATATTCCTATTCAAATATTTATATCAGTTATACCACACTGCTACTATTATTGTTTTCATTGGGCACCAGTTTTTGTAATGATTAATTATATTCTATCTAAAGACAGAGGCGTCTTTTCTGATTATTTTAAAATACCCTTTCAAAATTATTTAGCATTCTGTTCATATAATATCACATACTGCCTCTAATATGTGTAATTGCATTCTAAAATGGCATGACTTACTACAATTATGCTTTCCTCTATCAAACACTTCTCTACTACTTCCCTCATAGAAAGCCCACATAATCTGTTTTTCTTTTTTTAATGTTTACTTATTTAACTGAGAGAGAGAGAGAGCATGAGTAGGGTAGAGACAGAGAGAGAGATAGGGAGAGAGAGAATCCAAGCAGGCTCCATGCTGTTAGCGTGGAGCAAAGTCTGACGGGGGGCTTGATCTCATGAACTGTGAGACCATGACCTGAGCCAAAATCAAGAGTCAGATGTTTAACCAATTCAGCCACCCAGGTGCCCCCATAATCTGTTTTTCTTGATGTTTTATAATGAATTGTCTTGCCCCTGGTAAATACATATCAATATTCTTCTCAAGAAGTAAAATATTTTCTCTAGAAATTAATCAAACTATCAGTGATTATTTTGTTCATGGGGTTTCAGATTCCATACACAAATGTTGTTTCTTTTTTAAATCAAATGTTTCTAAAGACTATTCTCTCTAGTTAATCGTCACTATTAAATGTTTTAAAAGTTAAATTTTATTTATATTTGCATAGGATGGCTTCAGTTAATGCCCAGTTTTTGACCATACAAACTGCATTGCATTTCATTCTTATGCATATACTCCACTGCATTTTACAAAATAATTATAGTAGCCTAAGTCTCTTAACAAACACATAGCATATTTTATTACATTTAGCAAATTTGTTGTGGTATATTTTTAACTTTTTAATTCCTATCTACTTTTATTCTTAACATTTACAATGGACTTTTTCAAGTAACAATACAACTTGTGCCATAGTAAAACTTCTTTATAATATTCTTTAAGCATTTTTGTAACATAAAATAGAATTACTAATCTACAAAAGAGTAAATTGCAGAAAGCCTCAAATGGCAGTGGAAGTAGATTTTGTATAAATTATCTTACCTATATGTTTCTAAAGGTACCATATCTATGCCAAAAACTTTTGAGAAAGTGGTGTTTTGAAATGTCAGAAGTTCAAAAATAGCCAAAGTAAAAACCAATGAATCACCAAATACTAATTAGTATTTGTTTATTGTGCACACACCAAAAAGACAGTGCAAACGAGAGAAGCACTCAACCAAACATGGAATGAGGCTCAGAAGTATATTGTTATAAAGGAGTCTGTATAGTGAGAAAGCAAAGACTGTTTATTCTTTACAGTGATTGCTTATGTTTAGAATTTTCTTAAAAGATAAGGAATTAATCAGCTTTCAGAGATATAAGCAATAAATGACCCAGGTCAAGTTAGGTTTACAAAATTAAATTAAGCTTTTCTTGTATGACTAAACTGGTTGGGTCTGCTCAGGGAATTTTTAAGACTGGTTTCCATTTATTTTTGGTTTAATAGTGAATTAAGTGAAAAACCAACACTATTAGAAAATAAGTGTTTTTGAGTCATTTTCAGCTGGTATAAATTAATGCAATCGACTGCATGAATTTTTATAATCTGTGCAGAGGATACATTTTAGTTCTTACATTGAGTAAAAATACAGGGAATTTTCCATTAAGATGGTGAAGTAAGTGTGCTTTTATCTTTGATTATTCTCTCTGAAACCAACAAATATGTAACAAAAAGAATGGAAAATAGAAAAACATAGAATATCTTAATGAAATTAGGAGAAATCAGTACCCTTAGACACTTGAATAATATAAACAAATACTGCAAATAAATTGAAATTTGGACCAAAGTGGAGAGCAAAAATATTTAAATTTACCTCTATAGACTTTGGATGGCAAGCAATAACTACAAAAAATAGGCAACCAAACAATCATTTATTCCTCCCTCCCTCCCTTTCTTCTTTCTTTCTTTCTTTCATTTTTTCATGGAGCAGCAGGATTGCGGACATGGATAGGACAACCGGAATATCCTGCAGCTCTGTTGAATATGAGAGTAGTAAAGGAGGTTGTTGAAAACAAAATTCAACTGAGTAAATTTTGAAGGACTTATTGGTTTTATTCAAGGATTTATAAATCAGGCACCATCTAATCTAGCAGATAGTAGCTCCAAGAAGATGTACAAAATCAAAGACTTGTATAGGCAGAAGGGAGCAGAAAAAAAAGCAAATTATCTAGGCAAAAAAGCAAGTTATCGAGGCAAAAACCAGATTGGTTATTACCAGCTTACCTTCCCTTAGGGATGGCAGGTATCTTATTAGGCAGATGACCTAACTAAAGCTGATAACGCTATTCCTGACTGATTGGTTTAAGATTCCATTTCTGGGAGAGGTGAAACTGTAATTAAGTTGAGTCTAAGTTTGGTCTAAGTTCATGGGGCTTGGCATGTAGGGCTTCATTTTCTACTTATTGTTTTGTTTTTAAAAAAGGGAGTGTTGAAACAAATAGAAGTAATAAAATGAAAGAAAAGTTTATATACAGAAAAAAAAATATAGAAGATACTGATGGCAATTACCTTGAAATTAAACAGAGATACTATAGTTGGCAGTCACCTCTGTAGAAGCTGCCCAGGGTCAGTTTATGTGAAATATATGACATCTCAGAGTGTGAATATGGAGATTCTCTATATGGTAAAATTCTTGCTTGCTCCAAAGAAAGAATTTTACAATGAGAATTGTAAATATCTTTGCCTATAATCTGAGTTGTTTTTTTTTTTTTTTTTTACTTTTTTTTTTTTTTATTCATCTGTTTGTACAGCATCTTATCTGGAAGAGTTTTTGTTTTATATTGGATTTTCTTATATCTGTTTAATGTTTGAGGATGGTCTTCGTGGAGAATTAAAGGAGACAGAGATTCCTAAAGCTTCCAATCCAGTCTAAGCTGGCCTGAAAACTAATGGTTGGATGTTTTATTAGATTGGTAAAAAGAGATTGGTCAAACTTTGAATTGAATCTCTATGAAAACACTTCCTACCTAGTTAATTCATTAAGGTTTTTCGTTTTATTGAAGTTTGAGGGTCAAGGATAGTCCAGGCACTGATGCTGGAGCCCATTCTCATCTTTCTAAGTGGCCAAAAACACACTTTTGTCCAAGCTGGTAACTTTTAGTGCCTTCTTTTCTGTTTGTCATTGTTCCTCATATTTCTGTATGAAGTCACAATATAATCCTATAGTTGTTTTGGGAAAATACTCTAGATATAAAGAATATAAACAAATCCTAACTTTGGCTATTGTGGGGGGAACTCTGGATATGAGTTTTTTTTCATTCTAAACTTATTTATTATGTTTTTAAATATAAATATTTATTTAAATTCTAGTTAGTTAACATATTGTGCACTATTGAATTCAGAGGAGAATTTAGTGATTCATCACTTACATATAATACCCAATGCTCATCACAACACATACTCTCCTTAGTACCAATCAAACATTTAGCCCATCTCCCTCCACCCCCAGCAACCTTCAGTTTTTCTTTTTTCTATTAAGAGTCTCTTACGTTTTTTCCCCTCCTTCTCTCTCTTTTTTATCCCTTCCCCTTTGTTCATCTATTTTGTTTCTTAAATTCCACATATGAACAAAATCATATGGTATTTGTCTTGCTTAGCATAATATACTGTAGCTCCATCCATGTCATTGCAAATGGCAAGGTTTCATTATTTTGATGACTGGTACTCTATTGTGTACACACACACACACACACACACATATACATATATGTGTGTGTGTATATATATGTATATATGTGTGTGTGTGTATATATATATATCCCATCTTCTTTTTTTATTATTTTTTTAATATGAAATTTATTGTCAAGTTGGTTTCCATACAACATCCAGTTCTCATTCCAATAGGTGCCCTCCGCAATGCCCATCACCCACTTTCCCCTCCCCCCCACCCCCCGTCAACCCTCAGTTTATTTTCAGTTTTTAAGAGTCTCTTATGATTTGCCTCCTTCCCTCTCTGTAACATTTTTCCCCCTCCCCTCCCCCACGTTCTTCTGTTAAGTTTCTCAGGATCCACCTAAGAGTGAAAACATATGGTATCTTCTTTCTCTGTATAACTTATTTCACTTAGCATAACACTCTCCAGTTCCATCCACATTGCTACAAAAGGCCATATTTCATTCTTTCTCACTGCCAAGTAGTATTCCATTGTATATATAAGCCACAACTTCTTTATCCACTCATCAGTTTTGGACATTTAGGCTCTTTCCATACTTTGGCTGTTGTTGATTGAAAGTGCTGCTATAAACATTGGGGTATAAGTGCCCTATGCATCAGCACTCCTGTATCCCTTGGGTAAATTCCTAGCAGTACTCTTGCTGTGTCATAGGGTAGATATATCTATTTTTAATTTTTTGAGGAAACTCCACACTGTTTTCCAGAGCGGCTGCACCAGTTTGCATTCCCACCAACAGTGCAAGAGGGTTCCCATTTCTCCACATCCTCGCCAGCATCTGTAGTCACCTGATTTGTTCATTTTAGCCACTCTGGCGTGAGGTGATATCTCAGTTACCACATCTTCTTTATCCATTCAACAGTTGATGGGCATATCTGGGCTCTTTCATAATTGGGCTATTGTTGATAATGCTGCTATAAACATCAGGGTGCATGTGCCCCTTCGAATCTGTATTTTGTATCCTTTGGGTAAATACGTAGGAGTGCAATTGCTGGGTCATAAGGTAGTTTTTGTTTTTGTTTTTGTTTTTGTTTTTGTTTTTGTTTTTGTTTTACTTTTTGAGGAACTTCCATGCTGCTTTCCAGAGTGGCTGCACCAGTTTGCATTCCCACTAACAGTGTAAGACAGTTCCCCTTTCTCTGCATCCTTGCCAAAATCTGTTGTTTCCTGTGTTGTAAGTTTTAGCCATTCTGACAGGTGTGGTGGTATCTCCTTGTGATTTTGGTCTGTATTTCCCTGATGATGAGTGATGTTGAGCATCTTTTTATGTGTCTGTTAGCCATCTGGATGTGTTCTTTGGAAAAATGTCTGTTCATGTCTTTGGCCCATTTCTCAACTGGATTATTTGGGGGTGGATATTAGTTTGAGAAGTTCTTTACAGATTTTAGATACTGACCCTTTATCAGATATGTCATTTGCAAATATCTTCTCCCATTGAGTACGTTCCCTTTTAGTTTTGTTGTGTTTCTTTCATGCAGAAGCTTTTTATCTTGATGAGGTCGCAATAGTTCATTTTTGTTTGTGTTTCCCTTATCTCCAGAGACACGTCTAGTAAGAAGTTGCTATGGCCGAAGTAAAAAAGCTTGCTGCCTGTGTTCTCATCTAGGATTTTGATGGTTTTCGGTCTCACATTTAGGTTTATTTATTTTGAATTTATTTTTGTGTATGAGTTAAGAAAGTGGTCCAGATTCATTCATTCTTCTGTATGTTGCTGTCTGGTTTTCCCAACACCATTTATTGAAGAGACTCTCTTTTTTCCATTGGATATTCTTTCCTGCTTTGTCAAGTATTAGTTGACCATATAGTTGTGGGTTCATTTCGGGGTTTCTGTTCTGTTCCACTGATCTGTGTGTCTGTGTTTGTGCCAGTACCATACTGTGTTGTTGACTACAGCTTTGTAATACAGCCTGAAGTCTGGAATTGTCACTCCTCCAACATGGTTTTTCTTTTTCAAGATTGCTTTGGCTATTTGGGGTCTTCTCTAGTTCCATACAAATTTTAGGATTGTTTGTTCTAGCTTTGTGAAAAATGCTGGTGGTATTTTGATAAGGATTGCATTAAATGTATAGATTGTTTTGGGTAGTATAGACTTTTTAACAATATTTATTCTTCCAGGGGGCACCTGGGTGGCTCAGTCAGTTAAACAATATTTATTCTTCCAGTCAGTGAGCATGGAATGTCTTTTAATTTCTTTGTGCCATCTTCAATTTCTTTTATCAGTGTTCTATAGTTTTCAGAGTATAGATCTTTTACCTCTTTGGTTAGGCTCATTCCTAGGTATCGTATGTTTTTTGGTGCAATTGTAAATGGGATCAATTCCTTGATTTCTCATTCTGCTTCACTATTGGTGTATAGAAATGTGACAGAATTCTGTCTTTTTTATAACCTGCCACTTTGCTGAATTCATGTATCAGTTCTAGTAATTTTTGGTGGAATCGTTGAGGTTTTCTGCATAAAGTATATTTTCTGCAAATAGTGAATTTTTGACTTCTTCCTTGCTGATTTGGATGCCTTTTATTTCTTTTTGTTGTCTGATTGCTGAGGTTAAAACTTTCAGTATTATATTAAATAGTAGTGGTGAGAGTGGACATCCCAGTTTGTTCCTGACTGTTGGGGAAAGACTCTCAGTTTTCTCCACTGAGGATGATATTAACTGTGGATCTTTGAGATATGTTGCCTCTATCACTACTTTGTTGAGAGTTTTTATTGAAAATGGATGCTGTATTTTGTCAAATGCTTTTTCTGCATCTACTGAGAAAATCATATTCTTATCCTTTCTTTTATTAAATTGATATATGTATCGTGTTGATTGACTTGTGGAATTTAAACCAGCCCTACAGCCCAGGAATAAATCCCACTTGATCACGATGAATAATTTTTTTTAATGTACTGTTGGATTCAATTTGCTGGTATCTTGTTGAGAATTGTTGCATCCATGTTCTTCAGGGATGTTGGCCTATAATTCTCCTTTTTAATGGGGTCTTTATCTGGTTTTGGAATTGAGGTAATTCTGGCCTTGTAGAATGAGTTTGGAAGTTTTCCTTCCATTTCTATTTTTTGGAACAGTTTGAGAAGAATAGGCATTAACTCTTCTTGAAATGTCTGGTAGAATTCCCCTGGGAAGCCACTGGGCCCTGACTTTTGTTTCTTGGGAGATTTTTGATTACTGATTCAGTATCTTTGCTGTTTATGGGTCTGTTCAAATTTTCTCTTTCTTCCTGCTTTAGTTTTGATAGCTTATTTATCCATTTCTTCTACATTGCCCAATTTGTTGGCATATAGCTTTTCCTATTATTCTAATTGTATTTTTGTGGTGTTGTGATCTTTCCTCTTTCATTCATGTTTTTATTCATTTGGGTCTTTTCTCTTTTCTCTTTCATAAGTCTGGCTACAGATTTATCAATTTTGTTAATTCTTTCTTTTAAGTTTATTTATTTTGAGAGAGACAGGTAACGCTAGTGGAGCAGGGGCAGAGAGAGAGAGGGAGAAAGAGAATCCCAAGTAGGCTCTGCACTGCCAGCACAGAGCCCAATGTGGGGCTCAAACCCACAAAGCCATGAGATCATGGCCTGAACCAAAACCAAGAGTTGCACACCTAACTGAGCCACCCATTTGCCCCTCAATTTTATTAATTCTTTCAAAGAACCAACTCCTACTTTCATTGATATGTCCTGCTTTTCGTTTGTTTGTTTCTATATCATTTATTTCTGTTCTAATTTTTATTATTTCTCTTATTACTGCTTTATTTGCTGTTCCTTTTCTAACTCCTTTAGGTGTTAGTATTTGAGACTTGTATGCTTGAGACATATCTTGCTTCTTGATGTAGTATTGCTATAAGCTTCCATCTTTGGTCAGCTTTTGCTGTATCCCAAAGGTTTTGGACTGTTATGTTTCTTTGTTTGCTTTTTGGTTGCTTCCATGTTTTTTGTTTCCTTTCTTTTTTAATTTCCTGGTTCACCCATTCATTCCTTATAGGATGATTTTTTTTTTAATTTTTTTTTAATGTTTATTTATTTTTGAGACAGAGAGAGACAGAGCATGAACAGGGGAGGAGCAGAGAGAGAGGGAGACACAGAATCCGAAAGAGGCTCCAGGCTCTGAGCTGTCAGCACAGAGCCCGACGCGGGGCTCGAACTCACAGACTGCGAGATCGTGACCTGAGCCGAAGTCGGCCGCTTAACCGACTGAGCCACCCAGGCGCCCCTAGGATGTTTTTTAATCTCCATGTATTTGTGGTCTTTCCAAATTTTTTCTTGTGGTTGACTTCAAGGTTCATAGCATTATGGTCTTAAAATGTGCATGGTATGATCTCAAACTTTTTGTGCTGGTTGAGGCCTGATTTGTGACCCAGTATGTGATCTGTTCTGGAGAATGTTCCATGTGCACTCAAAAAGAATGTATACTTTGCTGCTTTAGGATGAGATGCTCTGAATATATCTGTAAGTCCATCTGGTCCAGTGTATCATTCAAAGTAATGATTTCTTTGTTGATCTTCAGCTTAGATGATCTGTCCTTTGCTGTAAGTGGGGTGTTAAACTCCCCTACTATTACTGTATTATTATCAGTGAGGTTTTTTTTTTAGTTCATTATTAATTGATTTATGTATTTGGCTGCTTTCAATATGGGGGCATAAATCTTTGCAATTGTTAGATCTTCATGTTGGATAGACCCTTTATTGTGATATAATGTCCTTCTTCATCTCTTGTTACAGTGTTTGGTTTAAAATCTAGTTTCTCTTATGTAAGTAGGCTACTCTGTCTTTCTATTGATGTCCATTAGCATGATAAATGATTCTCCAGCCCCTTACTTTCAATCTGCGAGTGTCTTTAGGTGTAAAATGAGTCTTTTGCAGGCAGTATATAGGTGAGTCTTGTGGGGTTTTTTTTTGTTGTTGTTGTTTTTGTGTTTTTTTATCCATTCTGGTACTCTGTGTCTTTTGATTAGAGCATTTAGTCCATTGGCTATGTTAAAGTTAATAAATCAATACACTTAGAGGAAACCTAGAAATTCAATAAAATGATACTCAAAAACGAATTAGCTTTTAAAATTGGAATGGTGAAACCTCAAAACAAAATGCTTACTCCACAGTAGTGTTTCACAGAGTCTCTGAAATTATCTAAAGCATGCTATTTTTTATAAATACATTTCTCTACTCATGACTCACCTTCATCAGCCAATTATATTCATCCTATTCCCTCTATGCTCTTCTCTGGCCTCTTGAATTAATGGCCCCTTATTTCAGGGCTTTTCTCAGGAAATTAAAAATGGCATTGCATAAAATTCCCCCAATATTAGTCAAACTATCTTTAGAACTCATACTGTGATTTTCTTGAACTCTGAAGTTAACACATGCAGTCCAATTTCTATTACTAAATAAAAACAGCATTTTTCAAGTAAATAATTATATAATTATAAAATGTGTTACTTGCTCCTTTTCATATTGGCATCTACTGATGTAACCCCTTCCGTCCAGCAACTTTACTACCCTTAACCATCAAGGATAACCCCTTAATTATGGCTCTGCAGTTTTAAGAAGGGTTCATGACTTGAACAAATTTTTAGATACTGCAGTACCAAATCCTGTTTCACAAGTGTTTATTGGTGGATTTATATTAACAGTGAAAATGGTAATGCCATTAAACTATTCCATATTCTGTAAACTGAAAGTATTTACCAGAATCTAAATCAACTCAAGTGGCTACCTAGAGATAGTGCTGTTTAAAGCTACAAGATCATAGTAGAGATGATTGTACAGAAGTTAGTGTAATGATTTAATACACTATTGTGCTAAACAGGCTTTTTTGATTGAATCTTGTACAAAGGCCTATTACAGAGCAGAAGGAGAAATTCATAGAGATGTTCATAAGAATTTGATCATAAATGAACAAGACTTGGCCCACAATACTGTAAACAAAATGAAAACAATCATGATGTGAGGGCCAAGAGGCTGAGATTTGTTGATGCCAAATGGTGATCTGGTAAATGGATGTTTGCCATCATGCTCCATGAGACCATCTATCAAGGTAGGAAAAAATGTGCCAGAATCTGTAGGAAAATGTTGTGTATGACAGCAGAGGACAGGGACTGGTTGTGGCTAACTTGAAGATGTATGTATGTGTGTATATATATATATATATATATA